>NC_090203.1:11788690-12143690 GCF_033026475.1 Channa argus | reverse complement strand
GCTGACTAAACCATAATTGCAAATTAACATCTTCCTCGATGTAAATAATTTACAAACTAGACAGCAAATGTCAGTAAAAATAAATTAAATACGTCCTCCTACGCTATGCTTATTTTTCTAATTGCACTTTTTACATGATCATCTTCCTATAGTTGGTCAAAATGGCAAAACGCCTGAAGAAAGAAAAAGTCAATGTCGATGTCATCAACTTTGGAGAAGAGGTATTTTTTTAATTAAAGCTCCACACTACATCTTGAATATCTAAATTGTTATTTATATACTTGGTATTTCTTGTGTTTTGCTTTCACCCAGGAGATGAACACAGAGAAGCTGACAGCCTTCATCAATACACTGAATGGCAAAGAGGGAGCAGGCTCCCATCTAGTCACCGTGCCTCCAGGCCCCAGTCTGGCTGATGCCCTGCTTTCCTCTCCTATCCTGGCTGGAGAGGGAGGTGCAGTTTTGGGCCTTGGTCCCAGTGACTTTGAGTTTGGAGTGGATCCCAGCGCTGACCCAGAGCTGGCTTTGGTAAAGAAAAATAGTAATTCCCTGTACTAGCTGTAGTTCATTACTATTACAAAAATTGCATTTGCTTCTTAAAATATTATTTCACCTGTATTTTTTTTCATCAGAATCTAGTCTTTGCTGTGCTTTCTTTTCTATGCTTTTTATTTGGTATCATACTACTGGCTGTATTGTCAGAATTGAGAGTAATGAAGATCTGGCATCTGGATTACATTTTCCCAGCCATTGCATTACACTTTTTAAAATTAGTATAAAAGTTTTTGTTTTTTCTTTTTGCAGACGTTATTAAAAAAAAATATATATATATATATATATATATATATATATATATATATATTAAAAAAAAGACATTCCATCACTGAAATAAAAGAAATTCCATCACTGTTTAATTTTACTCTTCTCTTTTCAGGCTTTGAGGGTGTCAATGGAGGAGCAGAGACAACGACAAGAGGATGAAGCTCGCAGGGCTGCTGTTGCATCAGCTGCTGAAGCTGGCATTACCTCTCCAGCTGCAGATGGTAGCAGAAACTTTGATTTGCTGTCACAAATGCTAATTTCTGCCCATTTTCCTAAGAATGATAGATAATCTGAATATAGTTTTGCTGGTGTATGTTCACATGGCCTATTTCTCCTTCTGGTTCAGAGTCTGACGATGCCCTGTTGAAGATGTCAGTTCCACATACAGACTCATCTGCCCCTACACTACCAGATTTCAGTCGCATGACAGAGGATGAACAGATTGCCTATGCTCTGCAGATGTCCATGCAGGGAGCAGGAGCAGGTTAAACATGGATTTTGAATTTCCAAGAATAAAAAATTTAATACAAGCTGGGATTGATTATACGTCACACTAACATAAAATGCAAAAGAGTAATAATTTACAGCAGAATCTACACTTGTGTGTTTCCTGAAAATAGTTTCTGATGATGAAACAAATTATCACGTATTTCACATTATCCCAGTTAAAATAGCCCATTTAATATGTTGTCATTGACACGCTTCCTTATTTTTAATGCAATCCAATACAGGAGCTCTGCCACAAATTCTGCTTTTACAATGTTATAATTTATCAGCTTTTCAGTTTAAACTGTCAGAAAGTTCATAATTCTACTATGTTCTATGTCTACTATGTTCGAAGTGGTTAGTGGAGCTGTACTGCAGTGCATTATTCAAAGAGGTGGTTCTAATGTTTTGCCACCCTATTGAAAATGAATAAGGTGACTAAAACATTGGAACCACCACTTTTTATAATGCACTCCAGTAACACTACAGTTTGCTCTGCTGCAGTCCAGATTGTCAATGTATTTGATTTGCACTGGAAGGGGCATAAAAGTAAAAGCTTTCTATAACTCTTCTTACTTGGAATAACACTTAACATGGCTCTTATTCTCGAATAAGGAACCAGGAAAATAAAGCCCCAACTTTTGTGTTCTATTCCTGTAGAGTTTAGTGCTGAGGACATGGATACTGGAGCTGACATGGAATCTAGTGATGCAAAAGTAAGCACAAACATTGAACATTTTACGTGGACTTAAGCTTTCTTGGGAAAGCTGATATGTTAAGTGTCATGTAAATGTGACAGTTGGTTCCCAAAATCGGGGTAGGGGATAAAGGAGAACCTGGATTCCCTAGGTAGATTTCTGTCAGAGAACACCGATTACCCTGCCATGTATAGGCGTAACCAGGTTTCTAATCAGCTTTTTCAAACTGCATGTTGTAATCAAAGGCTGCAGACATTAAGCAGCACACATCTGATTGAAAGAATTAAAGAACGGAGAGATCGTTAATATGGCACTGTTGCCTCATCTTAAAAACACAGTCTAAGGTCTGACAGAAAATTTCATGAACACAAAGTGCCGTGTAGAAGTCTTAATTCGCTTTCCCCCAAATTGTAGCCTGTTGTGGATCAGCTGCATGTGTCTTTCCTTTCTCTCCCCCTGCACTCTGCTGTAAAACACAGACTGAGAGAGAAAAGTCGGAAAGCAGCATTTTCTGTCACTATACAGTTAAAATTTGTGAGCCAGGCTTCCAGAACAAGTCAGAGGTTGAGGAGAAATCAGGTTACTCTTATGCTCCATGTATACACGGTTTTCCCATAACCAGGTTTCTTAAATGCATGTAAACACCGTTCCCCAATTACCCGAGAAAACTGATTTCCCGTCAGAGTACCCTGGTTACTTATGTGCATGTAAATGCAGCCATAGACTAGTTTTTATTTGTGTTTTATGGTTTATTTA
Organism: Channa argus; assembly: GCF_033026475.1. NCBI lineage: Eukaryota > Metazoa > Chordata > Actinopteri > Anabantiformes > Channidae > Channa > Channa argus. The sequence goes on along the minus strand of NC_090203.1, from coordinate 12,140,928 downwards.
CTTTTCTCACGTTGAAAATGATGTGGTAAATATGATTCACAATATGTTATCTGTCTCCAGGATGAAGAGGACTATGATGTTATGCAGGATCCAGAGTTCCTTCAGAGTGTTCTGGAAAATCTTCCAGGAGTTGACCCCAACAATGAGGCCATCCGTAATGCCATGGGCTCTCTAGCTTCTCAGACAGGCTCCAAACCAGACCCCAAGAAGGATGAGGAGAAAAAGAAATAAAGAATGGAACTAAATAAATGACAAAGATCTGAGAATTTCACTGCATGTGTTATTCACAGTAACATTACTCCCCTGTAGTAACAGTTCTGTTCACCTTTTTGTTCGTGCAGCTCTGTAAACAGCTTTTGTTTCTAATTATTTTAGGGCCTATTCTCTTTTTGAATGGTTTGTGTTAAGTATAAAGCCTTACTTTTGAGTCATTTGTAATATAGCTACTAAGTGAAATGGGCAGATTTCTTCAATAAATGTACACTAATACTAGCATATACTTTTGTTAAAATTAATTTCCAGTTGGAACAGTTGCTATAGTTTAGTGTTTATTCACTTAATTACTTAACACTTATTACAATATTGATGAACGCCACACCGTCATTTACACAGCTAGTGTCATATTCAGTTTTCTTTGGGACACTTTCTTTAGGGGTCGCCACAATAGATCATCCGTTTCCATCTTACTGTCCCCTGCATCTTTCTCAGTGACAGCATCCATGAACCTCCTTCTTGGCCTGCCTCTTCTCCTCCTGGCCGGCAACTCCATCCTCAACATTCTTGTTCTGATATACCCTGCATCCCTGCTCTGCACATGCCTGAACCACCCAAATCCTTTGCTATCCCTCTTATCCATCCATGCCACTTCCAGTAATAATTGCAACACCTTCAACTCTGGCACTTCCAGCGTTGCGTCCTTTTATTTATCACTGCGACTGTCTCCAGCCTGTACAACATGGCTGGTCTTTCTACCATCTTCTCAATGTTCCCTTTCATTCTTGCAGATACCCTTTTATCCCAGATCACTCGTGATACTGTTCTCCATCCACTTCACCCTGGCTCCAATCTCTTCTTCACTTCTGTGCCACATTCCCCATTATTTGAACAGTTGACCTTAGGTATTTTAAATCATCCAACTTCACCACCTCTTTCCCCCGTATCTGCATCATTCCACAGTCTCTCATTTGCTCCATCATGCTCCTACCACTCTTGCCTGCTGTTCGTTCCCCTTCTCTCAAGTGCGGACCTCCTCTTCTCCAGATTCATCACAGTCTGCTCCTTACTTTCACTACCGATCACAATGTCCGTCAACCTGTCCACTCCTCTTTCCCACAGGCTGATCAACTTTATACCTCTGTTGTTGCTGCAACTCTTAACATCTCCCTTATTTTTGAAAATCACAGCAGGTACACTTCTTTTCCACTTCCCAGACATTTTCACTTTGCAGAATTTTGTTTAACAGTCTGGTTAACCACTCCACTGCCGTCTCTCTTAAGCATTTACAAGCCTCCACTGGTATTGTCATGTAGACCAACTGCCTATCATAACTTACCTTACCAGCACAGTACTTCTCATATTCATTTTATTCATCAGCTCCTCAAAAAACTTCTTCCACCTTCTTAACACAATGTTTTGACTTGTCAGCCCATGTCCATCTGCATCCTTTATCATCCCAACCTGCATCACATCCCTCCCAGCTTGGTCCAGCTGTCTGGACAGTCGATATAATTCCTTTTCTCCTTCCTTCCTTGCTGTTCCTCTTCTCCTGCTTTTTCCTTAGCCTTTGCAATGTCTATTTTCACTTTGCTTTGCTTTTCCTTGTATACTTTTCTTACTACCCTAATTCTTTTCCACTTGGGTCTTTCCTCTTATGCTTTCCAGAACTTCTACATTTCACCATCAACTCTTTTTTTCTCCCTTTCTCTGTCTGGATGCCCTACCAAGTACCTTCCTAGCTGTCTCCTTCACCACTTCACAGTAGCCCATTCATCAAGCACATCTTCAGTCCCACTCAGCCTCTGATTAAACTTGTCTCTGAATTTCAAACAAAAGTCTTCCTCTTTCCACCATCTGGTTTTTGGGTAGGTCCTCACTCACCTTTCTCTTCCTCACCCCCTAAGTCATCCTGCAAACCACCAACCAGTGTGGTGTAGGTACACTATCCCCTATCACCACAGTATCTGATCTCTTTCAGGTTGCATCTACTGCATAGACCATAGTCCACCTGTGTGCACCTTCCTCCACTCTTCTATGTCACGCTATGCTCCTCCCTCTACTTTTAAAATATGTAATCACCACTGCCATTTCCATTGTTTTTGCAAACTCTACTACCATTTGCCCTTCCACACTCTTTCATGCCATACCTACCCATCACAAACTCACCACCTCTGTTCCCTTCATCAACATGTCCATTGAAGTCACTACTTCAATACTGTCTTCATTGGATATGCCCTCCACCATTATGCAGTTAAAATGTTAGGTTGACATAGAAATTATGTTTTAATGTAGGCTCTTCTGTTGTTGAAAACTCAGGATAAATCTGCGTCTGTGTTATGTGAAATCAAAAATCATACTCACCTTAGTGCATTTTTTCACCTATTTAGACATTTTATTAAATTATTTTAATTAATAAAATTAAGTAAATGTTCTAAGGTATTTTTGTAAGATGGTTTTTGAAATCGCATTAATTTTGTAAACCACATCACACTGTGTAAACATTTGGGAGGCTCTTGGGAAGTCACTGTCGCATGATTCGGTGACGAAAACGTTGTGCGTCCGAGAGCCAAGTCAGGAACCAACTTCGCAGACTGTCAGGTAACTAGAATGAAACAAGTTTGCTAATGCTGGCTTAAAACAAAAAAAACAAAACGGGCATGGAATATGCTATATGGCATCACATTAGTGTCACTTTGGTCTTATGTTTTTGACAAAAAGTTGGACGGTTGACGTTAGCAAGGCCAGCTAGCAGCTAAATGCTAATGTTTAGCTAACCATTAGCAGAAGGATCCACTTGTTGCAACATCTCATTTAACTTGGTCGTGCTAAAGATCTGCTCTAAGTTTACCAGTTTTGTTAGACGTATGACTGATTTGAACCAGAACACACCATATACGTATTTACTATCACCAGCCACATCCGCACGTCTTTTGATATCAGCTGTTTTCGCAGTCTAGATGTTAACTTTTTGTGAAAACATACTGCATCAACTACTTGTTTTTATCTTGGTAGGTTTTAAGCCTTGTGCTGGCGATGGGAGACATGAAGACCCCAGACTTTGATGACTTGCTAGCAGCCTTTGACATACCTGACATTGATGCCAAAGAGGCCATACAGTCAAGTCCAGAAGAAGAACGGGATGAAGTGGGGAGTAATGCAAATAAGAGGGCAAGTGGATCTCCTTCTTGCTTTCCCTGCTCTCCTGCCTCACACAGTGAACCCCCCGTGGTCAGTGTTATTGTGAAGAACATGGTGCGGTCTGAGTCATTTGACAACACTTCATGCAGTGGTTTAGTCTCTCAGGTTAAGGACAAGTTGGGTGATCTCACTTCACAGCTTGGCCACACAGAGCCTGCTGATGATGATGTGGAGTCCCAGATTGGCAATTGCTTTGAAGGCTCTGTCCACAGGGATCAGGGAGTAGTCCGCACAGAGCTATCATCCTGGGATTCATCATTTAGGCCCATGCTGAATGATAATGAGTATGAAAGACACAAAGGAGCTGAGGTTGGTTCAAACCAGAATAAGACTGATGTCATAAACAGTTTGAATCCGATCCTCAATCCACACTCTCCGACCAGTGCCGGTCCTGGCATCTCAACTCCTTTGTCCCCACACTCTGTCAGCCCTCATTTTTCTCCTCACAACTCTCAGAAAGAAGAAATTTGTGTCCTCAATAAACCATCATCATCTTCTTTACCACAAAATGGGAGCATTACAGCTGAAATCAAACGTCTTATGCACTCAGATGAAGACGAATCAGAACCAGATTTAGGAAGTCCACTGGTGATCCAGGAGAGTCCAGAATCTCAGATGACCTCACCTCCCGAATTTAAACGCAGAGAAAAACCACAATCTGACTTGCTTGTGTCTACTGAAACCACTTCTTCTGACATTTCTGCTCTTAGTAATTTCTCCTTTTCTCTGGGAAAACCCAAACCCCCACTTGAAGAGAAGGTGCCACCTACATCCCCTAGCCATCCTTGTTCCACAACACCTCAGCCACAGAGCCCGAATTACTGTCTTCCTTCTGTCACAGTTTCTCAAGCAGTCAAAGATGATGAATACCCAGAGCATGTGATTGATGAGAGAGACTCACCTGAGAGCCCTCCACCTAGTGAGACAGGCCTTGTGGTCCGTAATAGAAGCAGTAGCCCTGATTTGGCTCCAACACCAGGTCTAGCAGTGGATCATAATGACTTCCATCAACAAGAGGAGCTCATGCAAAGTGAGCTTAGCAAAGAGGACAGGCCAGGTGATACTCAGGAGCTGAGTGAAAAGATTGCTGGAGATGGGGAAAATGTAAAAGAAGACAACAGTAACGCTGGTACATTGTTTGAGGACAATGTGTCTGCAGAGACAGGTTCCTCTCCATTACGCCCCCTCAAAGTTAAAATCAAAATGCCTACAGGCAGCATCACAAGAACCGTGACTGGGGTGGCACCTAAAAAAAGTGCAAGAGCCATCCCTAGGACTGTGGATGATTCAAAGCCTTTACCAGAACAACATAACACAAGATCCAAGAGGGAGTCATTACAGCAGGGTCAGCCAGCTATAATAGCAGATGTTTGTGCAGTTAAAGAGAAAACCACAGTGGACACCCAAGCTAAAGTTTCCCTGACAGCTGTTAGTATCACAAAAACTGCAACCCTGCCTTCCATTTCTGTTTCAATTCCCAGAGTCAGCCTAGGTGGGATCAACCTGCACAGCCTGGGTCAGAAACCTCTGAACAGTGGGATAACACCTTCACCTCTGCCCCCTCCACAAAGTAGCAGCAGACCAGCATCCATTGTCAACAGCACTGGGGCGATCATATCTAAGAATCAGACCAACCTGGTTGAATCTTTCAACAAAATTCTCAACAACAAGAACTTGCTGCCCAGTTACAAACCAGATCTCAGCTCACCTCTTCCTGCAGAGTGGGGCATTGCCCTCCCTGCACAGGTAACTCGTCACTGTATATGTCAAAAATGAGTCAATGTAATGCAATCAGTTAGTCAACATAAAAATGAATGGGCCACTATTTTGATAATTGATTAGATAATTTATAAAATGAGTTTTTGCCTTGGGACCTTTCATTATTTTTGAGATTTGAAAGACAACACTTTTGTGAATCAAGAAAATATCTTAAGTTTAATCTTTAAAAAAAAAGGATTAGTTGTGGCCCTAATTGTGTAAACTCCAAAAAGTGACACCAGCCATAAACCCATTGGCTGTCATTAGGGTTGATCTATCTGATAAGTTCAGCTTATACACTGGTTACTTTCAACAGGTTACTTACACCTCGTGGTGTAAGTGCTGTGGTGAACAACCGACATGTATCACACAGCACTGTAGCTTGTTGCGTGTGTCCAGGTTGATTAATATTGTGGCTGATCAGTGTTGATTTTAGCCTTACACTGACAAGCCAGGCAACTTTGTCAAAATAAAGGTGTAAATAAAGAGTTTGAGCAAGAGTATATTTCTGATATACTGCATTAGAAACAGAATGTCATAGGTCAGAATTTCCCACTACAAAATACAATATATTATTCCTAACAGAATTTCTTTAACTAGAAAACAAAGAATAATTTGTCTCGTTCATCATTTTGTGACAAGGTTACAACATTATTTACATAGCTTTGTTAAATAGTAAGAAGATAAACTGTTGTTGCCCTGCAGGGTTACCGCTGTTTGGAGTGTGGTGATTCCTTTGCCTTGGAGCAGAGTTTGGCACGACACTATGACCGGCGCTCGCTGAGAATTGAAGTGACTTGTAATCACTGTGCCAAGCGGGTGGCCTTCTTCAACAAATGCAGCCTGCTTTTACATGCCAGAGAGCACAAGGAGAGAGGCCTGATCATGCAGTGTTCACACCTGGTGATGAAGCCTGTACCTGTGGAACAGATGATTGGTCAGCAGGATCTCACCCCAGTTGGTTTGTAAAAATTGTTTCTGCCCCAGAACCTTTAGATTTATTTTTTTGGTGTGAGTCTTGTGCTTGATTATGTCTTTCTTTTCATATTCTTTCTGGATTCCTCAGGTGTGCTCTCTCCATCTCTTCTGTCATTGTCGTTATCCTCCATAGGTCAGGTCACTTCGAAAACAACTTCTCAGCCGCGTCAAGCAGTACCCAACAATAAAGGACAGTCAACTAAGTTCATGAGTAATCAATGTCCTGAGTGTCAGGTTCAGTTCAGCAGCAAAGAGGAGGTGGCTGAGCATTTTCAAGAAATCAAACCAGCACACACCACTGTAAGTGTTACGTCTAAGGACAGAGCCAAAAAAATGTATTTGTCTTATACAGAATAAGTGTTCATTAATCATCCTGTTATTTTCTTCCTCTATTTTCGGTTGTGCTCAAGGCATGCAGAGATTGTTCTCCTCCCATGCTCCTGCCTAACAGCTGCAGTGCAGCGGCTCATCAACGCATCCACCAAGGTTGCACTCCACATGTCTGCCCAGAATGTGGAGCCATAGTCAAGCAGTTTCAGACACATCTGGAGGAGACCTGTTTACACTTTGCACGCCGCATTGGATACAGGTAAAATACCTCCATTTCCTGTGTAGTTGTTTGTGTAAACTTAAGTATATCATACAGTTGTTATACCCAACAAGTTCCATTTCTTTTTCTCCCTTTTATGTTTCGGTTTGCCTCCCTCCAGATGTTCCAGTTGCCTGGTGGTGTTTGGAGGGCTGAACTCCGTAAAATCTCACATTCAACAGGCTCATTGTGATATATTCCACAAATGCCCCAGTTGTCCTATGGCTTTCAAATCTGCCCCCACCATACAGAACCACATCTCTGTCCAACATCCAACACTCACTGAACCACAGACGATGTACTAAAAAAGACACACACATTTTTATGGCCATCACAGTGAGGACATTTATTGGCATAATGCATTTCCTAGTCCTTTATCCTAAGCTAAACCCAATTCTACCAACTCGAAACCACATAACATAACACTCAAAAAGCTCTTTAAAGTGATGCGAGAATCCAAGAACCATCCTCACTTTGTCAAAATGTCTTTATATCAGTGGTAGAACATTCCATCTGGTCCTCACTCTGCTGTCCATACAAACATACACACATAGTTAAAATTGCGTGTTTCTGTCTTACAATTATTTAATCAGGTTTTTATTCCTTTACAGATTGATTTATAAATGTGTCATGTGTGACACAGTTTTTACCCACAAGCCACTGCTGTATGCCCACTTTGACATTCATTTAACCAATCAGAAGGTGCACGTGTTTAAATGCCCTGAGTGCACCAAGCTGTTTTCTCAGAGGAACTCCCTGCTGGACCATTTCAAGGTAAGTCGGTCATTTGGTATTTTTATTCAGATTCAATATACACAAACCTTAATAAATCAGAAGGGCAAATTAATTAAGAATGAGTTAAGTATAAACGCTTTGTTAATTTCTCTATCTTACTATTTTTAATCACATTATCTCTGTTCCTCAGACTCATAAGACTTCCATATTAAAACAAGAGTTGGATTCGCCTCCACCTGCTTCCTCTCGTACACGGCCTTCAGTGAAGTCAGAGAGTTCAGAAGGGGAGGGATGGCTGGATGAAGACAAAGTGACAGTAAAGGCAGAGAGGATGAAGACGCCCTCGGGGTGGAACTGTGCACCTTGCCACGCTCGCTACACAGAGAGGGAAGACTACATTACCCACATGGCTCAACAGCACAGCAAGGTCTAGTAGTCCATTACTAGCTAGTATATAAGATGTACAATTTGAGTGAACACCGTTTTTTAACAGTAGGTATGAGCAGGCGTAGCCATGTAAACATGTGTTTGTGTTGTGTAGATTCTGAAGAAGTTCCCTTGTAACAAATGTGAAAGCTCTTTCACCACCACTTCCAGTCTAAGACGACATATCAGAGACAAACACAAAGTCATGAATCGTGGCTTCCACTGCCTGTAAGTATTATCCCCATTGCCTCTCTGTATAAAGTCCATATTGAGAGGGTTGCTGTGGTAGACACTGTAACTCAAACTTGCTTTTAAAAAATCCCAAAGAATAACTGAATCTTTAACTGTAAGTACTATAATGTCTACTTTAAGTACTGTAGTAAAACTTAAGAAACATAAGTGGTTTGCTAAAGTTGTTGATGAAATGTTGAGACACACCGATATAAAATCACACTGTGTATATATGTGTGTGTGTGTGTGTACTTTAAGTACTGTAGTAAAACTTAAGAAACATAAGTGATTTGCTAAAGTTGTTGATGAAATGTTGAGACACACTGATATAAATTCACACTGTGTATATGTGTGTGTGTGTGGCTGTGTAGGTTCTGCACTGAAAATAAGAAAACATTCAGCAGCAAAGCCATGTTGGAGAGGCACGTTCAGCTTCGACACACTAAGGATGCTGTGAGCCAGGACACACTGAGGGTAAAGTTTGTATTTCTTACAAGAGGTCAAACTAATTAATTTAATAAAATTTATAGCAACAGGAGTTGTCTTTTTTTCCTCTGATCACAGGGAGGTGGCGAAGATGCAGACAGTTCCTCAGAACAGGACAGCAGTTTGGGGGCTCATCACAAACGGAGAGGGGCTTTGAAGATGGACCAGGATGAAGAGTCCACAGATAGGATGACTCCTGTGAAGAAGCTGCGGCCCTCCTCTATTTCAGCTCCTCCAGAGTCAGGGTTTCGCTGTGGCCCCTGTGGCTTCACCACAGAGAACAAATCATTGTTCCTCGAGCACATTGGTCAGCACAGGAGAGGAGGGACAGAGGGCGGAGATCTGCAATGTCTACAGTGTGGCGCCTGCTTCACATCTACCTCCTCCCTGTCACGCCACCGCTTCATCGTCCACAAAGTGAGAGAGACATTCACTGACAACCAGCGAAACCTCAGCATGCACCCAGCACCTTCCCCCAGTAACAGCAGGAAACATGATGAAAAGAGTTCTCTGGATGATTCTGCACCAGCATCGCCCTCCTGTCAGCCCTCCATAGCTCAAGAGAAGGAAGAGGACGACACACTAGCCTGTAAAGTCTGTGGTAAACATTTTGAAAAAGCAACAGATCTGAATACACATTTCAGGACTCATGGTATGGCTTTTATCAATGCAAGGAATGCTGGAAAAACTACTTGACAGCTCAAATACAGCACGTGGACCAGGGGTGGTTGGTGGTAAAAGAATTTTGTCAAGTGCCTTTTTTAAATCACTGATGTCTCATCATGCACTAATGTAACCAAAGATTGCTAGAACAGAGAGTTTTTTTGTGAATATATTGTAAAACAATCAAATATGATTCTCACTGGCCGAGACCAGACCTTCACTTCTGACACTCAGGATCTGTTGCTGCATTTCTGTGTTAGTCTGATTAGTTTGCATTGTAATGTGCCAGTAGAGAACTGTAAATGTTTTCAGAATTGTTGATAAGACGGCTACAGAATGTGTGTTTATCCTACTGAAAAGATTATTCAGTCGCAAACCAGGTCTGTGAAGTCATTTTTTAAAAACACATACTTTGAGAATCACTTCAGCAGTTTTGACTGTAAGCTCATATTTTTTTTTTTTTTTTTTTTTGAGAGCATACTGTGTTGTAATATTTTAGATTGATGTCCAACTTTAGTGTGTTTGAGATAAGGATGGTATAGAGAATTAGAATTTGTACTAAAAAGACTGTAGTTTTCAAGGACACTCACTCAGTTAGTTTACAGATGGATGAAATATTAACTCTGGCTTTCGATAATTGTTTGGCTCAGAACAAGGTCTGTGCAATATGTCTCCCATTAACTCTTCACTGGAGGTGTGGATTGGAGGATCAGTGGACGTACAATCCTTTCAGGACACACAAGGGTATGTTAGTATGCTTTAAGATAGACTTAAAAATGGGAACATATTTTTTGGGCCCTTAAACCAAAAAACCTTAAACATTATGAAATGATCTGATTCCATCTTTGTAAGAAATATGTAGTTTGGCTTATTGGTATGTAGGCAGATGTTTGTCTAAAAGTTGCTTATTTAGGTTACTATTAACAAAAGATCAGTGCGTTTGTAGTTACTTCTCTTTCTTGTGCTACATGTGTACATGTTGAACCTTCTTACATTATTTTTCTTCAGTTTTGGGTAAACTGAGTCCAAGTTTGTTCAACAGGTGTCAACTCTGAAAACACTGAAAATAAAAGTCAGGACTGTTCAACAAAATTCTTTAGAAAAAGATTGAAAACATGGTAGAGATACTGTGTTATGCTTAAAATATTCTGAGTGCGCTTTATTTTCTTTTAATGTCTTTGTTTAGTTGCACCTTTTGAGCTGTTCTTGTGGGACAGGTTGCTGGTTAACTGAAATAATTCCAAATACAGATATCAAACTCCATCATTATCACTGAGGTTAAGAAAAAATAACTATTCCTTTAATAAAGCGTCATCATCAGTGAACTGTACTATATGTGGCTGTGTGGACTTTCTCAGGAGATTATCTCATGTTTAACACACACTTTTATATTGAACTGTTTTGTTTTTACATTGACAAGATAATTTCTAACCAAATGTTTATTAAAAATGAATAAAAACTGATAGTGTTTTGGTCTCCGTATACTATTTTAACCGACTATAATAATCTTTATTCATTTTATTATCCATTTCTTTCAGTACAGTTTAAAACATTCAAATAAAGAAGATCTGAATACATCTAGAGAATAGGTGACAAATGTTAAACATTTCTTATGATTCTATTAAAATATTATTTCTTATAAATATAAATTTAAGAGTGAATTTGATTTGAAAGTGTTTAATTCTTATACATCTGGATAATATACTACACTCAAAGGTGAATGATGTTAATGAGAAGCATCATCAATAATAAGATAAACTAAATAATTACATAGTGTCACAAGTACTTTATATTGATATGATTTAGAGCTTTTTAGAAAATGAGGCTGAGTGTGCAATTAGCTAAAGCTCCTGTAGGTTTTGCAGTTGGATGCAGTGACCCTGGTCTCAGAGCAGCAGGAATCCCATGAGGAGAAAAAAAAAGGGCTTAATGAAGGCTGAGATCCCCTCGACACTCAGTGATGGAGCTCCTGTACAGAGTGATATGAGGATTCAATAAAAAGATTAATGTCACAGGGCAAAAAAAACCTATATATTTGATGATTTATTTCAAAGAAGGGGTTTGGGTTTTGTTTTTGTTTTTTTACATGAAAGCTTTCTGTATTTGTCGTTGTCAGCTTTCCTTTAAATTAAGCAGGACTCAGTTTGATCACATTGTATGACACACACACAGACTAATTAGGGTTCAACATTTTATCTCCACATGTAATGAGGAGACAAATGTCTCCTCAACATGAGGACACATTTGCTTATATCTCCATTCCAGTGTCACTGAGATCTGATAAGTTTGAAGAGGTTTTGAACAACCTGACAGTGCAGCTTGAAGAGAAACAATTGCACTGGCTGTTCTTCCGACTTTTCCACCAATTATAAAATGCACTAGAACACGTACATTAATTATGTGGGAATTTCTTTCTTACCTGACTGGGTCGAGTTTTGTGATCGTGCAAAAGATCCAGTCTCAGCCAACTGAAGAGCAGCCTGTTGATCCTTTTTCAACGCGGCTCGCTGTTCAGTAGTTACTGAGGCAGCATTGTCAGGACCAAGAGCCTCCAGCTGAGTGATAGAAAGTGCCTGCAGGGAAGAAAGTTAGTGCCACAGAGATCTGAGGGGTGGAAGGAGTGTTCAGACTGTTTACTAAATACAGCAATGTACAATTTACAACATTATAATAACAATAACAGTATAAGTAAACATCTTGCATTCAACATCACACTTAAATTAACAAAATGAAAAGACTTCATATTCTATGAGAAAACACAAATCTAACAACTCAAATGTGGACTAAAATTGCTTACTATATGCAAAACAAACCTTTGCGGTCAAACAAATAATTCAATAAATATATGGAATATTTATTATTTTCCATTGAAATGTAGTGGAATAGAAATATAAAGTAGAGTACATGGAAATACTTATGTCAAATTCAAGTATTTAAGAAATTTGCGTAAATACAATAATTGGTATAACTGCAGTTAGTTACTCTCCTGGATTTTGCCTGACAAATTGAATAGAAGGAAAAAAGATTAAAGTAATTTGCTTACAGCAAAGTTGGCCGGTGGTATCAGTGGGATGCAGGACTTGCTGATAAATGACAAGACAGACGCATCCAAAGCAGCCAATTCATTTGCATTCAGCCCAGCTAAGGGAGATAGATACAAATTGTCAGTAGATTGTAACAAGAGGTTGGCCACAAGCACAGAACAAGAACTAAAACTGCAGTATTATTGAGGAATAATTTGATAGAAAACAAGCTCACCAATGATGTTGTCCAATTCAGCCACCTGGGCTTCAGTCCAAGTGCTGGGGTCTCCAAAAGCAGACACCGCAAGATTTTTCAGGGACTGTGTGACCTTGAAGGAGCACTGGACACCATCCAGTGAACCCACAGCATCCCTGTGACACACACAAACACATAAAGAGAATAAAATATGTAGCTGTGACGCATCATCTTATAAAAGAGTCAAAATGGCTGACTCTTGACTGTAAGCCCAGAATCTGATTTATTTGTATTAGTATATACATAATCATACATAATCATAATAGTTCACAAATTACCTTGTAAACAATTCTAACTGCATGAAACAAAAACTTGAATTATTTGTCATCAGCTATTTCTAGTAGTATTTATAGTGGGTACTGGGTCTTGTCTTCAGATGATATGGCAATTAAATGGATATAAAATAGTTTTAAACATAACCAATTGAAAGTGTGTGATAATTAAAACTACATTTGAGTTGTGCGTGCTGTACAAACTTGAAAGCTTCCTTGTTGAGGTATCCTATTTCGCTGGAGTTGAGGCCACAGATAAACTGATTCAATGCTACAATCTCTGCGGCTCCCAGCTGCTGCGCTGTCAGGTTGTTATGTTTAGCAACAGCCTTCCACACTGCCTCCATCTATTCAAACAGGTCATCTAGATTACTAAACATGATATATAGCATAATCAGTATAATCATAACCATGTGGAGCTGTTTCTGTACTGTACTTCACCTGTGACTCATTCCAGCCACAGTGGGCAATATTCTCTAGGGAGTCCAGTGGGAAGGGGAGTTTGTTCAGGTCTGAGCTGGAGAGGCCACGACATATACATCCCATCTGTATCACCGAACTTGCATTCATCTGTGACACAGGACCAAAGACCTGTGCAAACGTAAAAATACATTCAAATAAATGCGTACAGTCACTTTCATGGAAGTAATTTTCCTCATAAAATGACTATGATGAATATAAACTGCCAGATTTCAAAATTCACATTCCCCATTTTGATTGACATTAGACCTTAGCCTTTGGATATGAGGTAGACATCAAAACACTGTACAGAACACTGACAGATGAACTCAAAATTAGGCTACTACCAATTAAGCTAACTACTTGATTAGTAGCTCAAAATTCAAAAATAAATATCAGGGGCAAATTTACTATGCTTACCAAAATTTTGATGACAAATTTATGATGAAACTTATGGTAAAAAGAATGGACTATCACACGACTACTTTATCGGACAAAGCGCTTCAGAAATTGCCATTCATTCACACCAAAGGACACTGATTAGTGGATGATCGGCTCTACCTCCTTGACCACAGACGTCGTTCTCAACGGTCTTAAGTTCTTTCTTTGTGAACATTTAGTATTTTACAATAACAATCCTGTTAAATGATTTTAACACATTTCTCGCTCCTCAGATCCAGGATCAGTGTCTCTCTTTTACCTCGGTTGCTTTTTTAATAAGTACGGCCAGTTGGTCTGCATCATATCCAGAGACAGCCCCAAGTGTCTCTAAACTCGGGAGGAAGGTGTCGTTTGACATCATATTGAGCTGTTCAGCTGGCCAGTAGACACTTTCCATCCCCAAGGTTTTAATCAATTCCACAGTGGGTGCTTCACCATTAATTCCGTTGGCTGAGAGAGACAGAAGGAGACAAACAGGTCACTGTATTAGGAGGGAAATATGAATCAGTAGTTGTGTTTTTAATTTGCCACTTGTTTCTGTTGTGCTTGACCATATTCTGCGGATGTGTGGTATTAGGCCACCGTACACTGTAAGAAAAATGTACGGCTCACATTGAATGTTTCAATCTCACCTCCTCTCTTTTTCCGTGCTGTATTTGATTTGCTGCTGCTGGTTGTGAGATCAAAGAATTTCTTTTTCAGGGCATTTGAAACATAGGACTGATGTGACTTCAGCATATAGAGAATATCTTTCATCCAAGGCTAAGAGACAGAGATGGAATTAACAAAGATATCATGAAAAACACATGCAGGACCTGAGATTTGAATTCCGTCTTAAGTTTGATCAGTACTTTTAAGCAAACAGATGAGGTGCATCACTGTCACAAGTGAAGAAATAAATATAACCTTGTTGGGCAGAGCAGATGTGACATTTTCATCCAAAAGGAGGATAGGACACAGTGCTTTCATGGTCTCTGAGCGCCAGTAAGATGGATCCCTGAGGAAGAAGGGGATTTATCAGACTTATCGGACTAATGCTTTTTCTGACTTGCTCTGCAGTGACTCCAGAGAGTTTGTCTTACCCAAAACTCTGGCAGACAAGATTAATCACTTCTGCCCTCTGGAGCTGAGGGATGAACTGGCAGGAAGCCATGGCCAGCAGGCTGGAGTTGAGGACATCAGGGGACATTAGGCGCAGTTGGGAAGCTGGCAGCTCACACAAGAGTGGCCCAAGCCTGGACACATCCTCAGAGGTCAGCTGGGAAACATTTTTACCCTGCAAACAAATTGTCAACATCTTAGGTTCTTGTTGCATGTGCAGACCAACTGGATTTGTTATGTGATACTAGTAAGCAGTGAAGCTGTACAGACTTGTAGTCGCTTCAAACCTTTCTGTATGTAGGATTTTCCATAAAATTTGGAATAGCCTGCATATACACTGACCAGGCAGAGCAGAGCCTTTTGAGTGAGTGCGGGACGACAAGGAGATCGAAGAGGTAATGAGCTCAGCTTGGCCTCTTTCATTTTATCGAGGAAGACAGGACACACAGAGTCAGGCAAATCCATCACCTTAGAAGGCCTGGGATTTTGTAAATGAGATAAAGTTGTTACATATTATTGCAGAATTAATTTAACCAAGTGATTAATTGAGAGGAAAAAAAGGGGCAAAATGTTTTCCTACGGCAAGTGAAGAAGTAATAATGTAGGGACATTTTTCAGCTCATCCCCAGTGATTGTTTTGAAATAGTTGGCTCTCTCTTTGTCCAAAGCTCCAAAAAGCCTTTGGGCAACACAGTTTGCCTGAAAATGTGTATTTATCATTAATATATACATTCTACTCATGTTTAATTTACAGATACAGTAAGTCTGGGGAATAAATACATACCTGCTTTTTGGACAGCCACTGTGGATTCTCTGTTATTGCCAGAGCCATGTCCTGCGTGCTATTGTCTCTTACGTTGTCAATCATCTTACAGGTCAGGCCCTGACTGATTGAATGCAGCCTCCTGTTTAAACCAAGAACATTGTAAAGCAAGCATGTCAACCAATGAACAATTGTGGATACACAGATAATGTAAACTCTACACCATAAATTGTGAAGTAATGATTTTATTATTATTTATAATTTCTGGTGTTGTTAGAGGCCCTCAAGATATATTTTTAGTGTTAATACCTTAATACCCTGCTTTGTATAGTGTTAATAATTTAATATGAACTAATTTAGAAATGCAATTAAAGATGTTTAATAAGATTTAAATGTTGTTAATTCAGTTACAAATATTGATTGAGATTGTGAAAGCGTTTTAATGACCCCCCCCCCAACAAAATAAAGATTGATTCAAATTCAAATCTCTGTCAGTAACAATAAAACCTAGTTGAACTTAATGCCTTATCTGTTCTCTTCCTTTCTGCAGTACTGTCTCTTACCCATAGAGCTGAAGCTGATTGAGGTCTTGCATCTTTTTTGCCAAGTATGCTGCCTAAAGTTAAGACAACAAAATAAGAACCACTGACTCATGTAATCGACTTATTCAACTTAATTACAAATTAACTGATAGATAAATAGAATAATTTCTTAATTCAGAGTAATTTGTAGTCATTGCATGACATTTATCAACATTAACACCAAAGAACCAAGATAAATTGGAACGAGTTAAGAACATAAATCAAATATGCTGATATTAGAGATGAAATTCAGGGAAACTACCTGTGAGCGACTCCAGGTTTTATTCATCACTTGGTCCAGACAAGTGATGTTTGCTTTCTTCAACTTGGTTAGAGAAATGCTGTGAAGCAAAGGGCCGGTCAACTTCTGCACCAGCTCTGAGAGATCCACATCCCCTATAAGCTACAGGGAACATATAGTTCATTCTTAAGTCATTTTATGGGATAAATAACTACTGGAACATTGCTTTTTTACTTGGGATAAAACTCATTTGTTGTGTTCTCTAGGTGTATATCCGTTATGCTTAGCTTTTGTTCCCAAATGACAGTAACCATCAGTCTCATGGTCGGACTTTATCAATAACTTTGGCTCCTGTTTTATGCATCTTTGTCTTTACTCACCCCCTGAAGCATGGCCTTCAACTGCCCTTTACTCATTCCCTTTGAGATGTTCTTCAGAGCCTCTGTATCATTCAAGATGTCCCGGGCTTTGACTTGCTTGAGCACACAGCTCGGCAGACCTTCACCAACTGACTGAAGGGCCATGAGCTCCTTAGCTGACATCTCATTACACTGAGGGAAAGCAGAATGGGAGAGGTATGGAGTGAGAAGTAGAGTATGTGAGAAAGAAGCTACCAACAGAGCTGCAGGCTCACCTTGTTATCGCCCAGCTGTTTCTTGAACAGAGCGGCCAGCTGGCTCGGTGTCCACGGAACATTAAGTCCCAGTTTTTTGAGAACTTCTTCGAGAACAGTGCTAGGGATTGTGGACAGTTGTTCGGGCGACAACAAGGCAACATTACTGCCCAAATCACATAGTGCTTGAGTAATGTTGGAATTTGTCATCAAAAAGTCGACAAGGCGCTTCTTTAGCTTGAGACAGGAAAAAGACAAAGAGTAATTAACAGATTATATCTAACTGACAGTCACACAATCCACGACCTCAGTCCTGGATTTAGGGAGATGTGTGTGAAAGTTGGGGGCGTGTATGACCATGTCTGTGATACCTGCATGACTCTGGAGTTGGAGTCGCAGTTGTTAAGCTGATACAGAAATTTCTTGCTGAAGTCAGGAGTCAAGTCTGTGGCATTGTAATAATAACAAGCCAGTGCACCAAGCCTGAGTAGATTCAGAGGGACCAATGTTATGTTTACTCTAACCTTATTAAGAATTCCGCTCTCCATAATATATTCATGTGTATATCAATTGTTGTCATAGATTCATTTTTCTTTCAATGTCTGTGACAATGCTCTCCCTGATCTCACTTTAAAACACCAAAGCACAATAGCACAACAGAACAACACAGCGGTGAGTAAAAACTACTGGGACCAGTAGTTTACATATTTTTATCTGTCTTCTGTTTTTTTTTTAAGAATTAAAAGGCTAAATGTAAACTAATGTTTCGATTGTTTAATAGGGTCACATTTTTCCAGCATTGATCTGATCCATGCAATTTTAATACACTACTGTACACACATTTTCAAAAAAAATTACACACTTGTCCACATGATCAGCAAGCTTCTCCATTCCACTGAGGCACTCATGAATTCTTTGGAGAAACATATTGCCCAGGCTGGAGTTTATCTTGGTGGTCCTGATGAAGGTGGCGTTGGAATGAGCTGACAGGAAATATTCACAAAACTAGAGGGCAGATTGGAAACAAACCAACAGAGCTGCAAATTAAAATAATGCTATTTGCTCTTTGCACTTCGATTGTCTCTTTGTCCTTCTGTGGATTCTCCCTCACCTTTTCCGTGGGACAAGAGTCAAAATTGTCTGGTGCTAAGTTAAAGAGATAAGGCCCCATCATGGTCAGTGCATGCAAGTTCAACCAAGGTAGAGAAGATCTGCAGCTCTCCATAAGCTCTGCAGAATAAATTAGGTTGTTATTGTTCATATTGTATTGCTGTTCAATAGAAAAGTGACAACAGGGGTCACTGTGGGATCCCAATTCACTGATAAGTCTTCATTTTTAGCAGCATGATTTTCTGGACTGACATCTAATCTAAAGATCATGGTAAACACATTTGCAAGCCAATTTACCGTTGTGCAGATGCATGCCATAAATACACAAAACAGTACAAAGTGCACCACTGTCAGTGGGTACAGTGTAAGTGTAACAGTGTAAACGTATCTGCCTTCACCAGGTTGTACCATACTTGGTTTAACTCATTGCTTACCTGAGTCAGGTGATGGCCTCATTGTACAGTTGAAGTAGTTCTGCATGATCTGCTCTTTTGCCCACTTTACCACATTAGTCTTTTGATCCTCAGACATGGAATCATACATCTCTTGCAGCATCTTCATCCTGGAGCAAATTGCAATTTTACAATTTTTAAAAAGGTGCTGAGAAACAGTAGAATGCTAGAAGTACATGCATAAAATACTCACATCTTTTCCAAGTTTTGGCTATCTATTTTGGGAGGAAGGCTTATTCCTGAGAAAATCATTTCCTGCAGTGCAGGTTTGGCAGCCCACAGCAGTATGTCATAGTCATCTGAGCTCATGTTGTGTTCACCCTGTGTTGTTAAAGCTGTCCAGGACAGTGGGGCCATAAATGCTCGTATGTAACATGCAGATGCCTCCTGGGGAAATAAAAACATGACAGATATGACTGGACTATCAGAGAGCATTAAATTACTGAATTATGACTGCTGTAAACATCTTGGCATTAGTGAACTGACAGAGAGGTTCTTCATCAGCCTGACGATTTTTGGTAGATGGGTATAATTCCACATGTTGTTTGCCTAAAACACAATAAAAACCAAGTGTATTTGTAGGTAAGGTGCGATATTTAAATAAATATGAATTACAGAACATATCAATCACTAAGAGCACTAGTTAGTTACAGATTATAACTACCGACTACCAGTAGGGATTATCTGGAGCACTGACTAACGTGCTACCTGGAATAAGAAACTAATAAAATAAGCAATAAACTAATACATTTGAATACTTGTTTAAGTAATTTCCTCTTGTTTGTTTTTCATTAGAACAAATATTGTGGATTTGTAGATGGGCTGTGGATGCAAGTGTATTCACACCATTTTATTGTCCATGGAGACAGGGCTATGTGAGCCTTTATTAATGTCTGCAGTGGATGAATTCAGGACATTAACAAAAGTGGATAAGAAGGTGTCCACCACAGGAAAATCACTACAAGAGAGTGAAACAAAAACCAATGAGTAGAAATGGTTTGAAATATCACGTTAGATTTTTGCATTGCTGCACTGTTGATTCATGTCATGCCTCCATTATCTAGACAAATTTAGCATGTGGTTTAACAGAGGCAGTGGTAATTGCTTATAAATTAAGGGGAAAAAAAGTTTGAAACATTTGTTGACACTTCAGAAACTCGGCCAAACTAACCAAGACACACACGCAGAATTACCTGTTGTTGAAGATAGCGCTCAGCATTATCATCTTAGGCACCTGGTACCCTGAAACAGGCCCATGGCCCATAATTATTATAAGTTTCAGGACTGATCCATGTACATTTGACATGTTACAGAGGGAATTCCTAAAACTTACACTACTTACACTAACTTCCTGGAGACTTACTCTAACCTTAACCATTATTGCACCTATCCCTAAGCCTTAACCTTAGTCTAACTGTATTATACCCAAAACCAAGTCTTCACTTTAACATTTAAAGTTTTTATGATGGGCATGAGGAATGTGATGTCCCCACAAAACTAGTAACCAAACAGGTTACAGATGCCACGGTGTGAGTCATATGGTACATGCACATTTTGCACAATAACATAACAATATAACAAAAATAACCTATTTACATCTCATTTAGATGTGTCAACTCACCATCATTCTGGCATTTTGCCATCTGACAAAAAAAACACAAACAGGTCATCGTGAGATGAAAGTAATATAAATTTAAAACATTTAAGTTTCACCAGTACAACTATTTTAACAGTTTAAAACATAATATGTGGATAGCCACTGTCAGGAGGAAAACATTAGGAAGAATGAACAAAGCTGAGCAGAAAGATCTGTGATGAAGGCATACGCAACAAGTCATGGCAGATATCCTTTTAATCTCTGTAGCAGAAATTAAAAAACTTTCTACTAAAACTATTTCTCCTTATGAAGGCAGCACTAAATATCAGAGATAAAACAACCCCTATAATCTGCTGTCAGCCATCAGCACATCAGGTAAAATTTTAAATACGGTTTAGAAAACAATAGAAACACTGCAGTCAGCAGATATACTTTAAAGACTTTTTTAACAGCCTATTTTATGTAACTCCACAGAATGAATTGATTACTGATGAATTATTGTATGTACATTCAAATACAATGAGACTGTATGTAGAGTAAAGGGGTAGAAACTAACACATTATTTCCAATAAGCTCAACTTTGTTTTACACATTAAAAAAGGTGATTTAAAACACAGCCCCATTCAAAAAAAGCTGGCACAATATGTAAAATGTAAATAAAAACTGAATGCAATGATTTGCAAGTCTCATCCACCAATATTTATTCACAATAGAACATAAACAACATATCAAATGTTGAAACTGAGAGATTTTACCATTTCATGGAAAATATAAGCTCATTTTGAATTTGATGGCAGGAACGCATCTTGGAACAGTTGGAACAGGGGCAACAAAAGACTGGAAAAGTAATTGCTGCAAACAAAAACAAATGGTGGAGCATTTGACAACTGATTACGTTAATTGGAGCATTTAAAGGAGCATTTCAGAAAGGCAGAAGCTCTTGAATGTAAAGATGGGGAGAGGTTCAACAATCTGCAACAAACTATGTCTAAAAATTGGATACAATTGCAAAGAATATAAATCCCTACAACTACACTACATAATTTACAGCTAGAATCCTGCATCCGACAAGAATGGGCCAACATTCCTCATCCAAAACTCCATGAACTGGTCTCCTCACTTCCCAACAGACAGTTGTTAAAAGAAGAGGGAAAGAGACGCTGCCATCAAATTCAAATTAAGCGAATATTTTCCATGAAATTGTAAAATCTCTCAATGCCAACATCCTATGTTGTTTATGTTCTATTGTGGATTAAATATGGGTTGATGAGATTTACAAATCATTGCATTCTGTTTTATTTATATTTCACGTATTGTCCCAACTTTTTTTGAATTGGGGTTCTACTTAAGATAAAATTATCCTACATAGCATTTATACTTTAAGTATGAGAAAATTACTTACCAGTTTTTTGGACACATCGCTGATATCAGGTTTCATTCCAGACATCGCATCTAGAGAAATAGCTGAACAAAGTGGTATAAAATCATTGTGAAAAATAGGTACACACATACTGTAAGCAGACATACAGTACATTACATGCTCATGTTGGATAAATTAACACATAACCAGACATGATACATGTCATGGTATTACTGCTTACCTAGAGATGTGAGGGTCACAATAAGTAGACAGAAAAACGTTCCCCGTTTTGGAGCCATGGTAGTTGACCTGCCTGGCTGGCTGTTGAACAGAATTCAATTCAATGCATTACTATCAGCAACACGTATAACAAACAGGAGGTGAGGATTTTGTTATTAGGTAACCAGTTGTTAGGGAATCTGTCTCCATGTGCCTCATCATAAGTTTCCTGATAGACACCTCCTTTGAGGTTTTGTGATCCTACACCCCTGGTTACCATCTCTGTTACCTATCCTATGGGAGTTTTCATGGACTTGGAGGAGAACATGCTATGAAAAACAGGTTAGATAATATACACTGTTTGCTCAAAAACAACATGTTGACAGCTTCACTGCTATTCCACCATCACTCCTGTACCAGCTTCTCTGAGGGGTTTTGCCTATTTTTAATTTGGCAATTTTTGGTATTTTGCCATGTAGTCTTTGACCCGTTGATTACCAGAAAGGGCTGAAATAGCCAAACAAGTTTTTAATATTTATTTATTGGAATAAATAATTAAGACATAAAAAATTAATACCAAATCATACCCATACATGCATTTTCTCTGTTTGTTCTCTATTGGTCATTATTTAAAAAAACAATCAACTACAAAGTAGACAACATTTTAACTGCTAAGAGTATAACTGATTAAAGGCACTTACCGACTTTGTGCCTTCTGTCTGTTGGATGTGAGAAACAATGCAAGTTAAAAAAGAAAGAGTCAGAATGCAGAAAAGGAGGACCTGCGTGTTCTTACTCTGCCTTTCTTCCACAATTGAGGTGAGGTTGGTGGGTGGTAACCACTCTGAGTGTATTAACGCAGGTGTGTGGTATTAAAATGTGCATGAGTTAGAGAGAGGAAGAAGGAGAGACAGACATCTCCAAACTGAAAAAAAAAAAAGTCTAAACCCAGTGGCAAAAGGTGTCACACAATCTGACAACTACCAACCACAGTCTGTCATTTTGGGTGAATTTCATCCTTTTGTTATCCTACTCCTGCTTGGAAACATTACCCTTTAAGTCAACAAACCGACAGAGTGATATAACCTAATAACATCAAGTCTCAAGTACTTCAACCGTGACAGCATTTTCATGATTTTGTCACCACTGTACATTTGAAGTACAGTGGTAACAATCAACCAGTGCTTCAAATGAGTTCCAATTCAGGCAGTTATTGATGCTAAAGGGTTGATGAACAGGACTTCATTTCAGATAACGCTTAGCAACAAATACAATAAATCATACAAGAACTAGAATTATTTGGCAAGAGGTGCAATTTATTTATTTTTAAGGTTATTTACATAACAGGATGTAATTATTATTCCTGACAACATGAAGCTGGAATTTCCATGTGGAAAAGATTGATGGGCTGATAAATCCCACACATCAAAGCCAAATATAGAGCTTAACTGACTAAAAAGAAACACAAACATTGTATATTAAAGGCAAAATGCAAAATCTATTATCTTCCCACACACACGTCATGTAAATGCAGAAAGCTGTTAAACATGAAATAGCAGTTTTTAAATACTGTGCAGCAATGTCACCACACAATCGTGCAAGTGATATGACAGTGCAACAGTAGTGTAACAGCCACAGGACATCCTTTGTCTTTAATCTTAAATCACACTCATCTTCCCTGTTAGCAGGGTTCCTTCATATGTGTATTAGCAGTCTGACAAATGAAACTATCAAAGCAATTTTGTGACACAAACATATTAGCATCTTAATATCATTGTTACTGCATTTAAGTTCATATTTTTAGTTCTCTGCAAATAAACAAACAAACATCCTTAAAGTAGAATCTTGCAGCACCATGACTCTTGGGTGTTCTTACTGCATGTCACTCTTTCCTTCCATTTTAGAGGCAATAGTTGCATGAAGGTTTGGATTGGTGAAGTGATCTGAAAAAGACTCTGATTAGTGGGTTAGGTTATGTGTCTGTGTGTGTCTTTGTATGTGTGTGTATAGTAACAACAGAATTCTTCTGTGGATGCTTGATAGTTATAACTCACTACTTTATCCATAATTATATTTTTAAAATTGTCAACAAATTTCATGAGAAAAACAACCACAATGTTTTGCAACATTTTAATGGCCACTAAAAGCACAACCATTACACTGATTAGCCACAACATTAATACCACCTTGTGGTTTTAATATATTATTTTTTTGTATTATGAACTAATTTCTAACTAATTATGAACTAATGTAGTGTGTGTGTACACACACACACACACTACATTAGTACTAAGTAAAATGTAGATAATCTGCTTAAGTACTTTTGTGTATTTCTTCCACCTCTGCACACATTGTGTTATATTATGCTGGGCAAGTGCTGCTCAGAACGGCCATACCGACCCTCACACTGACCCTAGTCCTCTACAACATTAAGATCGTGTGAGCTAATGTAAGTACTTGCCACTAGTAAGTTACTTTAGATAAAACCATATGCAAAATGACTAAATGCAAATATAAATGACTAAAAGTGTTTCAGTTGAAGAAATACAACTCAAGATGATCTGTTTTCCTGTATAAAGTGGGTAACACAGTCAGTGAATTGCCTACATTTTATTCTGACCTCTTACAAGTCATATGTTCTTGTGTTTCTAAACCCTCCAATTTTGTCCAGGTTTACATGAAATATCACAAATTTCCAATGCGGTTTTAGACTAATGGACCCTACTATGTGTGTGTATAAATCTACAGTACAACTCACCTGCAGCAAACTCATGAATATCATCAGGCCTTTTAAGAAGCACATCTCTGTGACAGAAAGAAAGGTAACGTGACTACTAACCCTAACACAATAAGGCAAAACCAGGGTCACCAGGTAACTCCAAATTTAATTTAATCCAAAATAGACGGTGTTTTATGTGACCATTTACCAGAAGACACACAGTTTCTTTTCAAACAGATTTACTTTATTCTATTAGACTGAGAAAGCAGAGACTTTTTGTATAATGTACATTAGATGCCGCTGGTTTTGTAAAATGTAAAATGTATCAAACAAGATGTTTACTTCTAACACTCGTAGCTAAAAATACGGTTCAGAAGATTCTCATTTCCGATGGTCCTGTAGATTTCATGTGCATGTTGGATTTCTTTTTTACTTAGTCTCCACCACAAGTCACCAACGGACACGGTAAACAACATTAGCATCTTTAAACAAAAGCTGAGCTCGGCTAGCGTTACCTTAAAAAGTCGCCTATCAGTACCTCCACCTCTGGATGGGACTTCAAATACTTCTCATTGTCGATTCTCTTCCTAATCTGGAATTGAAATAAAATGCAATTGCTTTGCTGGGGTTGTACACACACACACCAAACATTCACGCTGCAGGAGTTATCTAGCCCGTAAAGCTGTTAGCTAAGTGGGCTAACGCTAAGGTAGCGTTATCTGTTACCTTGAACTGTCGCAGTTTCTCCTGCTGCTCGTGGCTCAATACACCGACGTCCAGTTTTGCCAAGCTGCCTTTTCCATTCATCGTTTCTCTGTAAATGTTCGTCTGTTTTGTTTTTTGCTTTTCTGAGCATAAAACTACAGCATCAACTTGAGCTCAACCGAAACTCTTAAGTTGGTAAACGCTTGGAGCCATATTAAATATGGTCACCTGTTGCCTACACCGCCATGCTATCTGGAAACAACAGTTGCTATGGAAACGACTTACAGCAATTAAAAACTGTGTCCACAAAGGGGCAGCGTACGCCACGCTAAAATCTTTATAACACTTTTTAATAATTTCAAGCTTTAAAGCATAAATAATTTCACAAACACGTGTTAGACACGTTAACAAACAACAAATGCTGCACTCTTTGACTTCTTTCTAGTGTTTTTACTATACACCTCGATGATGCGATTTCTGGGGGTTCAATTATGTGTGAACTGTTCAGATTTAGTTAAACACTAAAGACAATTTAAAGAACTATTTTTTACTATGTTTTAAGGCAAAGTGTTGCTCCTAGTTTTCCCATTTTTTTAAGCTTTTTACTTTTTTACTACATTGCACCAGATGTGCTGCGTGGCTGTTTGATTTTAATTAATGAATTTCTGATACTAGAAATTAACAAAATAAAACTATAAAATAAACTAGATTAAAAAAATCTACAATGGACTAGTTTCAAGTGCCATCGGAACTTAGTTCTTGTTTAGTTCTTACATATTTTAGCTTAAATAAGTTTAAAAATGTTTAATACAGCAAATTTAAAATGAGAAGTGTTTAACCCACAATGTTTACCTCTCCGTAAATAAAATTTTTAATAAATGTGGAAACTGAAACTACTGGATATGATTGATAAATGTCAAACTTTAGCATAAGTATTTACAAACAGAACATGAGGTGATGTGCTAGACAAAGGCCTGTACAGTATTTAGACCTACATGTGTTCACATTTACAGTCCATCAGTACATATTAAATTGACACAGAGACAGTAGCTTGATGTTTTTAAGACAAATACAAACACAACAAGAACAATGTTTTCAGAAGTATTTTAGGCCCAAGTGATAGAAGGATTACATACAAGCTGTTCCTGAGTTTGCTTCTGACAGAAGCTCATATGACCACTATAAACCTTTTAAGAGCTATACCTTTTTGTTTTCTGGGAATGAAAGAAAACTGACTACCAATTGACTACCAGCTTTAGCACTGTTACAAGGTGGAGGATTAAGTGCACAATGATGTCTGCAACCCATCTAATAAATCTATGTCACTTACGGAGCATCTGAGAGCAACTTGATGGCTCATTTGTAAAAGCAGCAGCATCAATTAATAATAAAAAATAAAACATGATCCAGTGCTATATTTCCCTTTGTATTAAATATATGGGAACACATGTGAATACATGTTGTGAATACACGTTTTATCATCTCTTTTTTTGGCCTGGCCCTCACTGCCTGCGGAAGAGAAAATAACTTGTGTTGTGGAAATGCATGGCTTCTATCCTCTGCTTCACATTCTGTTCTTCCTCATTTTCCTCTTCCCCTTCTTCTTCTCTGTTCTGTTGAGGTTCGCTGTAATGTAGAGGGGAAAATGTCACCAGGGCCTGCCCTTCTGGGGCTGTTGGGCTGGAGGGTGGAGGCTGAGAAGAATCACTGCACTGGGTGATGACATTCAGATGGTGGAGCTTAGGCATAAATCTGTCCTTATGTCTGTAGGTAAAAAGAGGGGTTCAATTTAAGAAGCTGACAGGCATATACAGTAATATAATAGGTCAAATCCAAATTTGAGAGACCCTCAAGACTTCTCCCTACCTGTACATATAGGCAGCCAAAATAACTGACAAGAAAAGAAAAGAACAAGAGATCCACAGGACATGATGTGACACTGTCTCTTCACCTGGTATGCCTGTTTCAGGACCTGGTATAAAGAGAGGGGACACTGTGAGAAATCCTTATGGACCAGAATAACATCCATGCAAGTCTGTGTTTTGGGTGTGACAGAATGTCTGTGTGCTGTGTGTGTGTGCGTGTGTATATGTGTCTGTGTGATAGGTGTGTTGAGCCTTGTTTCCTGTGGCTTGTTTCGTTGTTGAGCCTCAGTTATTATGATGACATGGCTTCCTGTTAAAACCCAGTAGGGCAGAGGGGGGATTTTTAACACTAACAACATTTAACAGCTACATCTCACTCTTTTACCCCTTTCATTTTCTTCCTCCCCCTCAACCCCCAACCACCCACATACACACGATTAACCATAATATTTTAGTGTCTGCTGTTTTACCTTCAGTGCTGAATGCGGACCCTTCCTCTGGTATAAACTCTTGCTAAAAGACAATAAAACAATAGACAGTATGAGTTGCTACGGCAAAAGTAATTAGAGCAAGCGCATAAATGATTTCTTATAAATAATTACCACATTTGATTCCTGACACTCTTACCATTGTGGTATACATATCACTGGGTGAAGGAGCTAAGGAGAGAGAAGAGACACACCATACAGATCCCATGTTAACAAAAGTATCCTTTCCTAACAATGTAGGGATTTGATAAAAGTGTATGCAGATGCACAGTGTGCAGGAAACTATTTTATAAGATACTGAAAGTATCAATGCAAATTAAAAGTGATCACCCTGGATGCAAAGGCAAACTACGGGTTACAAAGTTTTGCTACTACTGATTTTCTGAGCGCTTTTTCCTTTCCTACTTTAGTAAAAGACAATAGAGAGACAACCAAAATAAGAAAAGAGATTGACCTCAATTAATCACTCTCAATAATTGTGACTTATGGGGGGTATTGAGCATTCCATCAAATCCATCGTCACTGACCTCTATCAAGCTATTTGTTAAGAATATTTGAAAAATTTCAAGGGAATGTGAAAGGCATAAACAAGCAGAAAGCAGCATTAAAGCAAAGAGAATATTATTCAAGAATTTCTATTAAAAACTTAGAATAAAACATAGCTTAATCTAGTATTTATTTTAATGAGGTTTCAAATGTGTAACAGCATGTGTCACTTTGTTTTAAACAAGGTACAAAGATTTTGCAGAAGAACGTTATTTTATGAAGATGCATTTAGGAACTTATTTTAAATAATCTCTTAAGCACTGAATGAACCTGTATTGACAATAGTGCATGTAAACTGTACATTTTGAGAGAACAAGTAAGATAGCTTGAATAAGCAAAAGCATGTATGTGTGTGCATATTTCTATGTGCAGCTTCTTTGGAAAACCAAGTCCTATGGGAGGGAAGAAAATAAGAAGCAATAAATTCAAGGATTTACAGACCCAACTGCTTTACTTTTCATGTCTCTAACCCAACAAGTTATTTTTTCTGACTGTTAGCCCCTAAGCAAGTAGACATATGACGTTTCTGCTAAGAATACTGTCAGCTAAATGTTTGTTATAATTTTGAAATTGAAATTAGATTTAAAAACTCTTTTAAGTATGTGTGCATGGTTGCATGTGTATTTACCTGTCCAACTCCTGCCAATGACAGGCGTACTCCAATCACTCCAGTGACCATCATATTCCTCCCTGGTTCTGACCTGTATCAGGTACTCAACACCAGGTATCAGATCAGTGATGATGTCTGAGCGCTGGCTGTTACTTGTCTTTGTCTGATGAGACACGTACAGACAAACATCCAGGTCAATTCATCATATTGTCATCTAGCCAGAGGGGCCATCAATACATTAGAATACCGAACTATAAAAAGTAAACACACACATTGACAGTTTGTGTATGGAAACCAAATACTTGTTTGTAGGTCTACGATTACACACCTGCTCATCGTTTAAAGAAGACTCTAGAGGCTTGTATCTGAGCTCATAGATTAGTTTGAAATAGCTGTCTTGAGACTTCCAGGAGACTGGAGAATACCAGGTGACTCTCATGACTCTCTCATACCCCTCGACCTGTTGGACATTTACACCTGATGGAGGGTCCGGCTTTACTGTGGGAGGAGCAGAAAGGAATACAGAAAGTGCAGCTTCAGTACGTTTTAATGATTTTTGCACCATACTAAGATGATGTTCCCAGACTAACCACTTACAAATGCTGAAAGGGGTGAATGACAACAGGTGACTCGTAGCATTGCCTGTGATGCTCGTAACGCATAGGTAGGCTGTATGAAGTATTCTTAGCTCGTCCTCGTTGTGGTTCAGGGTGCACCAATAGCGAGAGAGACTATTCGAGTAAGAGCACTGCAAGCGAGAAAATGTCTCAGCGGGTCTGGGATAGGGTAAAAAAAAGACAAGGAAAGATTAAAATGGGTGAAATAGCAGCACTATAACATCTTTTTAGAACAGTACTTGAGTATTTTTGTCATTGCAACCCTGTTCACACTCAAATGTGTAGTACAGTACAAATGAAATTATGCCAAGGTGACTTTCTCTCTACTGTCATCCATCTTCTTTAATAAAGGCATAAAATTCAACGTCCACATTTCAAATCCTTTCAGGAATTCATTACAATGAACGCTCTTGGGCAACTAATAGGAGCGAATAAAAAACAATTGTTAAATATTTTAAATGATGATTGAGCGAGCAATGGAAACAAAATTATATTTCTTTATAACTTAGACTCATCAATTACACTGTATAAACAGCACAGTAGCTAATGTATATTAACACAACTCACTGGGTTACATGGCCAACGTGTAACTAATTGGGCCATTTAGAAACATCTGTGTTACATACAATGCTCTGTGTTAACAACTTTGTTGTAATCTATTTTATTGAACCAGAGTTGGTAGAAGTACACACTCTCAATACTCAAGTAAAAGTATTTGCCTAAAAATATTCCATTAAAAGTAGTAGTACCACTTTCAAATAATGTATTAAAAATAGTATTGGATGTCACACTGTTGATATCATAAATGCTGAAATGTTAAGCTATTACTTAACAAGATTTTGTAATAAAAATCTTCATCATCTTCAAAATAACTAGTAACTAAAGCTGTAAAATAAATGTAGTGGAGTAAATGTACAATGTTTTCCTCATGATTGTTAGCCTAGAATGGAAACATTGTATCTAAAGTATTGTACAGAACACGAGTTCCCTACTTGAGTAAATGTACTTGCTATTAACTATTTTCACACATGTGCTAAATTAATGATAAATGAAATTAAATGTAATATTGTAATATTTTTTAAAATATTATTTAATGAAATACTAATATAGGGAGGCTACAGTTTTAGAATAACCTTACCTCTTATTCCATATTAGGTAACAGTTAGGCAGTTTAGTAACAGGTTTCTGGGGTACCCACTCACAGCGAATCTTACTACTGGGTGACTTTTTGTAGCAGGACAGGCTGGGATCCTCAGGAGGATCTAACAGATAAGGAAGATATGTAAACATATACATTAAAGCAGTTTGTTGTGTTTTCTGTATGCATACTCTACATCAACAACAGAGCACTGTGCACTTACTTTTGAGAAAGTTTTTTACATGATAGGCATTTTGAAACATAATTTTTAAAAACCTATATGTGTAATTGCATTCATGTAGTAGTTTCAGGCGCCTAGCACTGCTTAAATACAAGAGAGCCTAAGTAATGCTGTTAATTACACCTTCCTCTTCTATTATGAGTCACAATAACTATTCATTAACCAATTACTTATTACAGCAATGGGTGAGATACCACCCTTTGATAGGCTTATACACCTGTGAATGTCTTTACTAGGCCTGTGTGTCTGTAAATAGGCCAAGTGGCTAAAAGAGACTTTTCTGATCCTCTTGTTGTGCAACTAACGGCTTTATTTGTTATTGGAGCACTGAGTTTTGTCATTGCTTTGTCATTTTAACATGAGTAAAGTTCTAATTCACTTGTTTAAAACACCTTTGGAGGTGTGTTGCTCCTTTAAATAGTTTCCTTTTTATTGAAACCAATTTGACATTTCACAGTAGGAAAAAAACAGGTGTGAATAGTAATATTAATAACCACCAATTTCCATATACTGTAGCTATTTTGGTTGTGCATACTGGGTCACAGTGTCACTGCATTTACGACTATGTCTGCTGTAAAAAAAGCAATGCCAATTATTTTTTGATTACAAAAATGCCTAATGCCATCACAAAGTAATTTAACATAATAATAAATAGTAGAATAGTAGTAGATAGGCTTATACACCTGTGAATGTCTTTACTAGGCCTGTGTGTCTGTAAATAGGCCAAGTGGCTAAAAGAGACTTTTCTGATCCTCTTGTTGTGCAACTAACAGCTTTATTTGTTATTGGAGCACTGAGTTTTGTCATTGCTTTGTCATTTTAACATGAGTAAAGTTCTAATTCACTTGTTTAAAACACCTTTGGAGGTGTGTTGCTCCTTTAAATAGTTTCCTTTTCATTGAAACCAATTTGACATTTCACAGTAGGAAAAAAACAGGTGTGAATAGTAATATTAATAACCACCAATTTCCATATACTGTAGCTATTTTGGTTGTGCATACTGGGTCACAGTGTCACTGCAATTACGACTATGTCTGCTGTAAAAAAAGCAATGCCAATTATTTTTTGATTACAAAAATGCCTAATGCCATCACAAAGTAATTTAACATAATAATAAATAGTAGAATAGTAGTAGAGTAATAGTAGAATAGTAGAATAGTAGAAGAGTAATAGTAGAATGAACATGTCATACTAATGTGAGAGCACACACGCTCATAATGGTTTTGCTTTGTTTTTGCAAAAATAAAAACACATTAAAAAAATTGTGGTTTAGTTTGATTTCATTTCACTCCACAACGATGAAGTTATTGTTTTGTGACTCACCTGCAACAATTACTTTTACGGTAAATGTCTCTCTGCCTCTGTGATGACAAGTGTAGTTCCCAGAGTCTATCAGTCTGACTGAGGACAGAAACAGCACAGCCCCTGTCCTATCAAACCCAAATTCTCCCCAGTCTCTCTTTCCTGTTCCCACCCTCTTCCTGTTCCAGTTCCAGTAAGGGGAACATTTTAGGCTTCGTGTTATCCTTCTCCCATCGTCACTTTCCTTGTCATCTTCCTCATTATCCTTCTCACTGTTCATCTCTTCACCCGCCCAGTCACTCTTCGGCACCCTGTTCACACTGGTTGGCTCAACCATGTGAGCAGTGGGAGAAGCTTTGGACCCTGCATCTGTATATCTGGGGCTCGTGTTTTCTCTGGTCACAGTGGTGACTTCTGAGTTTGAGTTGTAAACCTCACTTACAGTATTTTCCCTTGTGTGCTTATTGTTTAGATGGTGTCCAGTGGTTGGAGGTGCAACTGTAGTACTCCATCTTCTGTTGGTGTTTGAGTTGTTTCTGCCTATGTTGACTGGTACTCCATTCACTATCACATGACCTTTGCAGGTCAGAACCAACCTACTGCCAGGAGACAAAACCAACACACCAGGTGGAGGGTCTGTGCAGAAAAAACAAAGACATAATTTCTGACAACAACAAAACCAGTGGGTGAGCTCTTGAGCTGTACATGTATGTGATTTATCAGTCAATCAAACTTTATTTTTGTAGCACCTTTTATACAGGTCAGGTTAATGCAATTCAAACTGCATTAAAGATGATTGAAAAATTAATCAATAGCATACCAAATGAGAGCAATAAAGAGAAACAGAGACACAGAGAGAGAGAGAGTGAGAGAGAGAGAGAGAGAGAAAGAGAGAGTTGATAACAAGTACTAAAAGAAAGACAGTAAGAGAAAAAAAATAAAACAGTCTGTGAAAAAATTAGAATAATGAAGAAGAATAGAATAAAAGCGATTAAAAAGTGATGAATAAAAGGGAAAAGAAAATCAATGAAAAATGAGAAAAAACAAGAAAATCAAATTTTCTGGAAAATTTCTCGCTCTTTAAACAAATATCTCAGTAATCTAAACCAATAATAACCTTTGATGTTCTTTCACATTCAGGCACTACTGTCTAAAAAGACAGTAGTTTTTAAAGGTCATCAATTAGTCCCGTGCCATCAGGAGACACAGCCTTTTAAAGCGTCAGCATAGCTATGAAAGGAATGTCTTCTGATTGCACCAAGAAGAGGGAACATATATCCAAATTAAAAAGATAGTGGTCCTAAAATTGATTCCTGGTTAACTCCATAGGTTATTTCGGACTCTTTGGATTTTTATTCACAAGTTTAACAAAAGAACTGATTGCCAGAAAGATAAGATGGAAACAAATTAAAAACACTCTGAGTGTATTTAAATGAACTTAACAATCAATTTAAGCAGCGCTTAGGTCCAGTTTATTGTTGTCCTATTCCTGATATCT
Organism: Channa argus; assembly: GCF_033026475.1. Taxonomy (NCBI): domain Eukaryota; kingdom Metazoa; phylum Chordata; class Actinopteri; order Anabantiformes; family Channidae; genus Channa; species Channa argus. Next base: position 12,107,431 of record NC_090203.1, on the reverse strand, counting down.
TTACTACCTTGACTAAGGCTTGTGTGAAAACCAGAGTGAAACACTGCGTGTTTCTGTAATGACATTACGCCAGACCTGATGCCAGCTGTTTTCTCTTTGAAGAAGTCTGCAAAGTCCTCAGAGATAAAAGTATCTAGCTCATTGTTATTGTTTGTGACATGCTATACAATGTGCTCTTTCAAAAAGCCCCTTGGGGTTGTTTTTAATTAATTACACTTGAAAAAAATAAATTACGACTTGTTAATTATACACTTACTTTACACCAAATGTATTGAGTATTGGTTGCAGTTGATTAGGTACAAAACATGTAGGATGCAACATTGTGTAACCAAAATTACCTCTTTTTGAACTTCCTCTTTTGATATGTCTGTCCCCTTCACTGTTTCTGTTCTAAATCATGTCCCTTATGTCCCCTTATTTGTATTTCTGATTTCCCCCTAATTATTCAAATTTTTTGACTGTGCTCAGAAACTAATTATGACTTGAGCCTCAACAGTATTTGTGTCTAGAGCCTCTTACTTGATTGGCTTTACGTCAGAACGCTGTCCTATACTGCAGATACACTTTCTTCCTCTTTCCCAGTTTCACATCTTTTCCTTTCCATATAGATCTGTCTCTGCAGCTGATAGAGGTTAAAACTCCATAACTACTAAAACATGTGAGCTGGTTGCACGTTCTATACATATTATTTTAAATGTATTATGAATAATATGGATGGATTTGTTAAAATACATTGTACAAAATCTCAGTAACCCCCTCCAAAGTGGGGGACCTAAGGCAGTTACTCCAGTACAGCAAACACAACCAAGGTCAAAAACACATTCATAATAGAAGCTGATTGGCCAGTGGAAGGTTGGCAAGGTTGACATGTCCTAACGTATTTGGAGAATAAGTAAAAGTACGAAAAACAAAACAAACAAAAATTCCCTTATAATTTAAAACATTGTTATATGAACTGTGGTTGAATTTCAAAGTATTAAAATTGAAGCCGTTTAATAACAATGTGAAATATGATCTGGGAAATCCACATAAAAAAAAACAAATTTTGGGAAACTAATCTGCATTGTGCGCAAACTCTTGGATGTGATTTATCTGATCTAAAGTCCCGTAAAAAATGACACGAATATGAACCACTGCATCAACAGTCACAACCACATTAAAAGTATAAAACCAAAAGTAAACGTAGTGGGAGCTTTTTATGCGGACTTGGCTCAAAAATACAGGGTTGTTGTTGACCTGACAGGATTCATAGGACAAATTCAAGTGATATTTCTTCCCGGGACTTACCTTTTCTGTGACAGGCTCCGTCGAAAATGCCGCGGACCTGTGCGGCGCACAGAACACACAGCAAAGGGAGAACAATTCGCATTTTGCGCAGGAATCTCCCTTTACCGAGTTGTCACACCATCACCGTCGCGTAAAAAGCCTCAGTTGGAGACTGATGTGAGTCCCATGAAACTTTTCACACATCCAAAACGGCCTGCCCCTCACTTCAGACAGGGTAGTTAAAACACAGTTACCGGGTTTCTCTGCTTGCAGTACGTAAGACCCGTTATTGTGAAATCCCAGCTCTCTTCCCCTTGTTCAGCGCCGTTACACAGAGGAAATCCTCCTCAGGGTCAAAATAAAACCCCACAAAAGACTAACACGGGCCTGCTATTTTAACATTATTTTTAAAATCTGTTATATTCAGGAGTAGCTACTATATATTCTGAATATCCTGTTCAATTAAACAGGATGTTATTCTGATCTATGCTGCAATTTTTCAATGATCTAGTGAAGTGTAACTTTTAAATTGTTTAAATAGATGCTGTTTAAATATTTTATTGCAAAGTAAAAAAATGTTTGTGATTTGCTCACAGTTACAAATATCATTTACTATTTTCTGTTGATATTTTTACCTTAGCCTAAGTGGCGATATACATCAGGATATACTGCAGGGCTAAAAGGTGCTTTTGCCACAGCTACCACAGATTTTTGTTGTGGTTGAACAAAAACATGATACAATTCTCATAGCCTGAGTTCTTTTTCATTTTACCTAATGTCATGCTCTACCACTTTTTGCACCATAGTCATTTCTAACTTTGGTTGCGACAGCGCATGAAATACCATTTGCATGGACACATTATGTTTCACTCCTGTGCATGAGAGACAACAAATTTATTGATCTCCATTTAACAGCTCCATATTCCCCCTAAGAAACAAGCCATGGTTAAACAAGGTGTGGGCCCGTACAGTACATTAATTTTCATCTTGTTGGTAAACATTCTATTGTTTTCAGCTCATTTGATTATTGCAATAGAACAGAAACATACCAAAACAGCTTTATACTGTTCCTCTAGTTACCCTGCTTAATGATTAGCTCACCCCACTGTGGGTCACAGGTCAGTATTTGACACAAACATTTAAAACACAGATGTTTTGACTGATTTATGTATAGATCAACAGCTTTCGGCCTGTCCCTTCAGGGGTCGCCACAGTGTAATGCATTCCGCACGTTGATGTGGCATGAGTTTGGCCCTCCCTGCCTCAAACCTAACATTTTTATCTGGACTCAGGACGGCACCAAGGTGGCCTTTGGTGGCTGGCCAGGACCACACCTGGTGGGGTGGGATTCGCTCCTGCAGCCTTCTCTATTCCAACCTGATGATCTTACCATTGAGCCACCAGGCCCCCTATAGACTAATTTATATATCTGGAACCACAAATTTAAGAGCAAATATGGGTATGTCTAAGGTGTGATTACCCCCAAACAAATTCCATTTACACATGGACAAATAAAGCTTTAAAGCACTTTTCACTTTCACTTTTCACATTAAATGAAAAGAAGTTATAGCTGAGACTTTAAGCAACAACCTTTAAATATCTTGATCTTCCCTATGATTTACACAATGTTTCTTTGCACTGTGTCCACGTCAAACCTGTAGTAAAGTACAAACCTGTTTCCCAAAAAGTTGGGATACTTTGTCAGCTGTTAGCATTGCATTTGTTAGCATTGCATTCTACAAACAGAACGCAATGATGTGCAAAGCATTTAAAAGTTATTTTTGACTAAAAGCAGAACAAAGTTAATATATTAAATGCTGAAAGTGAAAAATTTGTGGTTTTAAAAATATACCAGCAGTTGTAAAGTTGATGTCAGTGACATGTTTCAAATCAGAGGGGAAACAAGTGACTGGATAATTTGTATAATCATCTACTGGAACTTATCAAAACTGTGTACTGTAGCTTAAGTGACAAAGGCTCAGGAGTTTTTTGGGGGGTATAAAAAGAGACACCCAAGGGAGGAAGTGTTTCAGATGTACAGCAAAAATGAGGCAAGATTAACCAAAATTGTTTAACATTATTCAAAAACAACATTTGGTGTGTTGTGAAGTGAGAAATATGACAAAAGTACTGAACTCTTCAGCAGCTGAAATCCTGTTGAAAATTTTGAAAAACAAATCACATTCAAAACTAAAACCAATGGTCCCCTCCGTTTCCAAACACCTTGTGTTGTTAAGCAAAGTGCCATACAGTCTTTGTCCCTGTCACAACTTTTTTGAAATGTGTTGCTGCCATCAAATAAAAAATGAGCAAAAATAAAATCTGTCTCTCTTTCAACATTTAGTATCTTGTAGTTGTACCTACAATCAAATGCAAGTTTCAAAACATTTGCAAACAATTAGATTCAGATTTTTCTTTTAACATTTTATACAGTGAAAACAAGTTCTAGTGGCAGCTTGTCTTGCTTTCAGTTTTTCAGACTGTGGTGGTGCCAGACATTAGATCACAACACCATGATCTGGCTCTTTGTCAGACCACAGAAAAGGCCTAACTTGCAAATACAAGAAACAGCACTGAGGTCTTGCTTTAAGGTACAAACAACGAGCCCACAATAAAACACATCAATATGATGCAAAAAAGAAATCATGCAGGCTAGAATAAAAAAACCCATCAAACACAGAGAAGTGACTTAAATATATAACTGTGTATTTAACTAAAGTATCGTTCTCACTGAGAACTATAGTGAACAGAGAGGCTTGATATTTTTGACAGAAAACACTTACAAATAATAACGCCTGTACCTCACTGGTTGGAAGTTGTGTTATTCTGCTCAATTATTCATCTAATTGTAGATTTTGACAGATACTGTGTAGCTTGGCTGTGAATGAGGCTAATTTTAATAACACACGTGAAAGCAATCGTTTACATAATTAGCCCCTCAGTAGAGCTGTCTCACTGATGATCTGTCCGACATTTACCATCATAATCATCATATGCGATGAATGGTTTATGTGCAGTATATCGCCATTTAATTTCAATTCATGGCTGGCAGTCCATGTCGTCAGGAAGTGCCACTTCCTCTTGTGTTTTGGGTGAAATTCATTTATTTTGAGACATAGCAGCTGGGAAGAGAACAGACTGAGAAGAGCACTGTGTGGTTGTCACTTTGATAACAGTCTATGCACACTCAGTGTCTCGGTTTTTCTCCACAAAAGCACGTGACACATCCTCTACAGTGTGTGCAAGCATCCGACAGACAGTCTGGAGCATCCCTCCATCTATTCTGAATGTTTTACTCAATGTGGATTGTTTCCTTGGCATCACAGGCCACACCTGGGCTGTTGGATGGACCAGTGCGAGCTGCAATACTCCTCCAGCCAAACAGAGCTTCCTATTGGAAAGAGAAAGATTCAAGTGTCAGTGTGACTTTAAAAATTCAGTCACACAGAGGGGTGTTTGTGTTGCAGTGGGTTTTATATTAATACATGAATAGCAAACAACTGCAATTCACCTGCATAGTCCCCAGAGTGAACATCCAACCTCCAGATGAGTCTCCTTCATGGCACCTCCCTGACTTGGATGTAAGGACTCCAGCACTGAGGGTCTGGGGTGAATCCTGAGGTTGTTCTGCTTCTGAATGTGTTGCTAAAGTTGGTGCAGTTTGTGAGGATGAAGCAGGAACAGTCTGTGGATCTTGGGCTAGTGTTGTACCTGTTTCCTCCTCAATGGTTGTGTCTTGTGACCCACCTAGAACAGAGGAGGAGTTTGAGAGCGTAGGAACTGACCCAGAGACACAACTAGGTGCCGGACTGCCCTCCTCTGAGGTGCTGGGGGGAGTGTGAGTATGTTTCTTCCTGCGGAGTGTGTCAATCCAGCTGGAGCTGTGTCTGGAGGCAAAAGTGGCCAGAGCCAGAGATGAGAGCCTCATGTTTTTCCCTGAGGTGATCAGCTCTCCAAAGCCCTCCTGGTGGGCAAAGGCATAGCCTGACCTCCTAGAACCACCACGAGCTCCCAGACGGCCCTCCGACATGCTGCCTGTGCCACGCCAGGCAGCTCCCACACTACAACCTAAAGGCTTACGCTTTTTCTGCAGCACCAGTTGAGTGTGACGCACCTGGAGAACAAACAGAGGAGAATATGAGGGATGTCATTTAGGGTAGTTATTGACAGTCGATAACTGTGAAAGTAAGAATTCAGCTGTGATTTGAGTGTAGACAGAAGCATTTCATCAAAGTATAAATATAAGACCTTTAAGGGCCACCTGAAAACATACACAAAAACATTCAATTCATATACAAGGAAATGCAGGTCATCTACCAGAAAATGTGTTCTAATAATTGGACTTTTAGTAATAATTTAGTATTATTTTCCATTGACGACTCCCTTGCTAGTAGTAGGTTAGTCAGTGCAGGTCTTTTCCATTAAGTCCCTTTTTTACCCAAAACTCTAACTCAATACCCAGTAACAACACATTAGAGAAATAAAAAGGGAACTTCTTGATAAAAGTCGAGACAGTGGCTTTGGTTTGACACCAAGTTAGGTCCAACCACAGTGACTGAAAAGGCCACACACAACTTTTACACATACAACATTTACACAAAAGGAACTTGTGTCATTAGGGTCCACAAATTAAGTAAATATTTCTGGAATATTTAAAGTGCATGGGACCAGTGACGCTAAGCATGACCTCATTATCACACACATTTCGACGAACTGTTTGTGCGTGCGCAGTTAATCATTGACTGGGCCCAGATTTAAACTGACGTGTATGAAGACACCTGCCACATGCTGCTATGTAGAAGGTGAATGTGTGTGTAATGTTTGCATATTGGTGTGTTTTCTGACCGTGTCTGAGAGCTGAGGCTTGAGATCCAGTTTAAGGAAGCGGATGGCCAAAACTGGAACAATGCATATTGCTGTTGCCAGTGCAATAGTTAACCACACGACTGGCTGCAATAATGTACTCTGAGCACTACCTGTAATCACAAACATATACATATACACACAATCACAAACAAATACAATTAAGGATTTTATAGAATTTCACTATATCCAGTATACATGAACAGAAACATGATCATATTTACATAACAATCTCAATGCTGAAGTGAAATGAGCCTGTTTTATTGCCAGAATATACCATTATTACAGAAATAACATGCATATTATTACTATACTTACTAAACATACTTTTTTACTCAAATTTGAGAGATTCAAAGTATAAATTTAAACCATACTTAAATATTATTATACTGTTAAAAAACTTAAATATCTGTTGATATTGACCACAAAATTCAGCACTTATCAGGCTCTAGTAAGTGTGTGTGTATATGTGTATGTGTGTGAGAAAGACAAACAGAGAAAGGGGACCGACCTACAAAGTGGAACTGATTAGGAAAGATTCTGAAGAGGGTCTGACTGTGCAGAGCTAACATGATGGTGAAGTAGGAGCCCAAAGAACCCCACACAAACACGTGGTTGAAAACTGTCCAAAAGCCTGTGTCAAGTGCGATCTACACACAGATGCACATGCAAAACACATCACAGGGGGACAGTTAATAAACTATGATGGAACAAACTGAAGTTAATTATAGATGGTACCAGATGTGAGGAAAGCTAACACAGCTCAGGCCTTACTCACCTGTACACTGACCACAATAACCAGAGCAGTTGCTGTGGTGACAGCAAAGGTCTGGTAGTCGGCGAGGGGCACTCCAGTGCTCTGAGTTGCGCCACACATGATGGCGTAGGGGACAAAAAACAGCACCACTGATGTGTAGATGCCCTGGGCGATGCAGATGAAGAACTCCTTCTTGTTGAAGAGGAGGTTGAGCTGCCCAGGCTCATAGAGTTTAGGATATTCCAGACTCCTTTGGTCAGGAACATCCTATAGTAAGAGAGGACATGATGGGCTCTGATTAAAACAGAACACATTTTAGTAACTACTGTTGTTTAGAGTCACTGTCTAATTCACAAATATAAACCTAACGATGGTGTTAAAGGAAAAGTTGGGGATTCGCTAAAGTCAACAGGATTTATCCTCTGGGAATCACTGATGTCTATTCAGTTTACCCTGCATGGCTAAAATATGGCTAAATATTTCTGTTATCAACTGTCAGCAGTACTGTCATACAGATACATCATGGAGTGTAAGGTCTATGCATATGTAATAATATAAACAGACCTGGTCAAATATCCCCATGGCCAGCACAGGGAGAGAAGTGTAGACAATGTTGTAGAGAGTGATGAAGTATTGATCATAAACTGTCTATAGGAGAAAAGATGGACACACACACAAAGTGAAAATCCTGAATCATTAGTTTGTAATTGGTGGTCGTGCCCCCATGACCTTCGTTTTCTGACCTGAGCAGAGAAGCCACAGAAGAAGCCGAACCAGAAGTGTACCATGGTGAAAGCAAAGTTTTTGTAGAAGAAGTAGCAGAGGAAGCGGCACATGCGCAGGTAGGACCAGCGGCCGTGAACCAGCAGGAGGCGCTGAAGGAAGCGGAACTGGGAGAAGGAGTAGTCACTGGCCAGCACTGCCTGGATCCCCTCCTGACCTGAGATCCCGACTCCAATATGAGCACCTGAAGCAGTGGAGGGGAGGGGTTTTAAAAAATACAAGCTTTCTCCATACTGTGGGCTACACAACGAGCTAAAAAAATTAAAACTTATCTGGATAAGTAAAAAGTTCAATTCGGGCAGCCAAATCCAATATGTATATATACAATTAACCATCCTTCATATCAATAGCTGGCCACGTTAATACATTGATTTATTATCAATATTATCGTCTGTTCTATGGGTTTTCATTACGAATTGATAAGGTTCATGAGTTTTCACAACCTGGTAACACAACAATGGACTTATTAATGGCTTATAAATGACTAATAAAGCACTAACAGCTGATTTATTACTTTAAATAAAAGCATTAATCACAACTTATAAACTATTAATGAATATTGTCCTTTTAAAAGGTAGTAGCCTCACATATTTTGATAAAAAAGTCACAGGGTGTCACCCCACCAGTGACTACTGTAATGACTTCTGCTTTGTACTTGCAAAAACATGACTGAAGAAACATTCATGTCTACACGTACATACGATGCACATGCACAGACAAACAAGAAAGGTGAGGCAACATTTGAAAAACACAGAGTATTACAAAAACACACATACATAAACAGAACTTTGGGTTATTGAGTTAAACCTTTTGACATCAAGCCTTTTCTTTTTGTTTCCCTTGACACTTCCTGAGAATATTATTCTATATGACCTTTTTTTAACTCCTGTTCACCAGAAGCTGTATTATATTATTATATTATTATATTATAATATTTAAGATGTCTTCGTCATTTTATCTACATTTCTAAATTCAACCTTACCTATGTGGTATGTTAGTAACCGGTATTTCCACAAGAATTAAAAATTAAGTGAGTGAGTTTGATCACTGACGGCCTACACAGCACATGTTATGTGTCATGAAGGCCAAGCTCTGGGTAAGTAGAATGTAAAATGATACTCCAAAAACTTACTGAGTAAGTAAAAACTCATGTTAAATCCATGTGTGGAATACATTCCACTGTGGGGACCCCGAGGGGACAAGCCGAAAGCCGTTGTCTATGACTAAGAAACCAGCTCCTACCTTGATGAAGACATGTCACCTACTGCAACATATATTTCCACACAGTTTCTATCACTGCTAGTAAGACCTCGCAGATAACCAACTTCTGCTGAAAAGTTCTATTGCCTAAAGGTAGACACGCCACAAACATGGCTAAACTCTACTTCTCTCTTTCTCTTTTCATTCTGCCTCAACAATAGTCGGATTCCACTTCCTCCTCTCCTCTCCGTATCCTTAATCTATTGATCAAATCAGTACAACTTACTTTTGATCATGCTAACATCATTAGCTCCATCTCCTATAGCCAGAGTCACGGCCTTCTTGTGTTTCTTTATGAGCTCCACCACCTGAGCTTTTTGCAATGGGGTCACTCTGCAGCAGATCACGGCTTTGCACGTGCACGCCGTCGACACAAATTCCATTTCCATGTCTGCTTCTAGAGCATGGGCCTACCACAGAACAAGAAAGGGAGAATTGAGATGTTTAGGAGAAAATATAATGTGTCAGCACCAAGGAGTAGCAGCATTAGAAATAATTTAAGAAAAAAACATGGTTTGTTGGTAACACATTTTTAGCAACTTGCTGTTTCCTGACAGTTGACAGTTTAATCCTTCGTTCACCTGCTGGTTTTGCATAAGAGTGTGTACGACAGTGTGGGGCCATGTTATTCATACCAGACTGTGACCGTTGATTACAAGGGCAAATTCTCCAGGGATGTTGTCCATGAGATGGGAGGGAGGTGGAGGTGGAGGAGAGCATTGCAGCTGTTTCTCTCCTCCTGCTCCTCCTCCTCCTCCTATACCATCGCTTCCTTGTCCTTCTTTGAACCCGTTGCCCATGTAACATGCCTCTCCCCATCCTTCCATCCGCTCCTCCTTCACTCCATCTCTGGTTCGTGAATGCTCAATCATCCTTTCCCTCGCCCTCCTGATAAGAAAGACAAGCTCCAGATTAACCGGGTTTGAATGTTTCACAACAAGAGCACAGAGATCCAACTTTTCTCCCATACATAGGTCAAAAGTGATGACAGAGGCACAAAAGAGATGGAAACTGTTCAAATTAAACACAAACAAATTAAATACACAAAATCAGGAGGGCAGCAAGTACATTTCCGGGAATAAACTAACTATGGTGTTAGTTGGTCAGGTGTTCAGAGATAATTTAATATATATTCATGTAACATTTGGCATTTTTGAGTTTTATTATTTTATTTATTTATATTAGATTTATATAATTGCAGTATGCTCTGTGGTATGTTGTCATATGTTCGGTGAGCTCATCAAGGCAAGTCCCTTACTTTTAATAATGTTACGGGAAGTGCTGTGCAATATTTTTGTCACAAAAATGTTTAGGAACCACACATAAGAGGAAAAGACTGTGTGCTCATACATTTAAATAAGTCACTGACAAAGTCAAACATCTGTAAAAAGAAAACTGTATTTGTTTTATGCTCATACTGTTTGAGTGAAATTCTCAACTAGTATCACTTATGACACCATATTTTTATGAAACTACGAAAATCCTTGGCATATGCTGGTTTCACACTAGATTTTTTTCACATTTTCAAAGAATATACAGTTTAAGCATTTACTGTAAAGAACTCACTATGAATGTACACTTTAATTAGGAAACTTTTGGGGGGCAATGGATTTAGTCCTAATTATTTTCAAAAAGTCGGCAAAGTCGAAGTTCAAAGTCAAAGTTCAGTAATTCTGTTTCTGGAACATTTTGCTGCCACACCTACTCTCTCCAATCATGCATATACTTCTTAATTTTTTTCTAAGCAACACCTGTCTTATGTATTTTTATATCACAATGCAGATCCTACAGTGTAGAGAGTTAGAGAGAAAGCAGACTGACCTGAGCTCCTGCCGTACGCTCTGGACAGTGTGTCCACTGATGATAAACACTTCAGTCATATCATCTGTCAACATTTTGCAGGAGTAACCTATGTTGACTGCCGTCTCTGCGTGAACAAGAGGGTTACTGGAGTTAAACATTTGAGACAAACACAGAGAAGATATAATATAAAGACAACAGGCACCAATTTAAACAGATCAAAAAGACAAAAGTTGAGCATTTTAAATCTGGTTACCTAACAGAAAAAACTAACACCTTTTCTTATATAGGGATCAACAGCACAGATTTTCTACAAAGTATAACGCAAATATTCAGGTGTGACACTGACACAAAGATCTGAGCTCATTCAGTGTTGAGCACCTTAATCTGACTGCAGCCTCCCAGAGTCCATGTGCTCTTGCAGCCACAGCCCTCTTATGCTGAGTGCTCGTGTGTCTTTGACCACCAACTTTTACCAACTGATGGTAACACACAAAAAGGTCTTTCGTCTTAGGAACCTTAATTTGATATGGACTTATTCTTGCATCACACATTTCCAGATCTATAGTAAGCTGCTTGAATCGCTGTATTTCTTTGGTAAAGAGAACTTTACCAAGTTTGTTCACAGTAACTACAATGGAACCTGCAATAGAAGCAGGGCCACAGAAGTTTATACAAGTAGACTAAGATGCAGCTCTTATTAGATTCTTTGCAAATTCTGATGTTTTCTAAACAACAGCATGCAAGCTCACCCTGCTTGTCTCCAGTAAGAACCCATATTTTAATGTTGGCCAGGGAGAGGACAGCAATAGTCTCTGGGACACCTTCCTGCAGCTTGTCCTCTATAGCTGTTGCACCCAGGAGCTAGAAACACAAGGGGGAGAAAAAGAAAAACACACTTCAGTGTCCTGCAGGATATTTGAGGAGGCCATAAAAGCCAGTTTGACTGATGCTGTGAAAAACAAGTTTCTGTGAAACTAACCCACAGTGAACTGACAGCTACAAAAAAAGAAAGGAATTTCCCATCACTAATTAGCTAAGTTCCCTTTTTACGTTGCCATTTTTATTTCATTTTGAGGAATAGCATACTGCATGTAGTGTTAGAATCAACTTGCTTAGAAAATGAAAGTCAGACTGCCACTGAAAGAACACCCATTAGATACAAACCACACATTTAGGCACACTCTCAGAAGTCACTGACCATCATGTCTTGTTCAATCTGTTCATAAGTGGCTGCCAGTCGGTCCTCCCTGCAGTCGGTGGCCTTGTCAGCGCAGCGGTGGCTCTCTGACCATGCCTCCCACTCGTCCTCTGACAAGTCCCTGTAAGCCAGAGCCAGGGTTCGCAAACCATCTGCTGCATAGTCCTACAGCCAAAAAAATTCAAAGACATGTGCAAACATATGGAGGAGAGCCTGATGTTGGTCTCTTATACTGTTATTGCGTTTTTAGGCCAAAATAATTTCTATGATGATACATATTTCCTGGGAAACAGGAACAGGAAAAGTAGATGCAAAGACAATAGTACAGCTGTTGTAGAGAGTGCAGACACTAGATGTCAGTATAACTAAATGCAGCAGCACGGCTCATTTTTAATCATCCAAAAAGGACTTATGTCCTTTGGTGATCCCATGATGGTGGAATGAGATACCTAACTCTGCATGCTATGCAACATTCAGAAAACAGCTGAAGACAGAACTCTTCTGCACCTTCCTGAGCACTTAATTCTATAAAAATTCCTTTCTGATCTTTTTTCTGATAGGATTTTGCTTTGATGTTTTCTCCTTGAATTTTTGCTTGTCTTGTACCTCACTTGTAAGTCGCTTTGGATAAAAGTGTCTGCTAAATGACAAAATGTAAATGCAAATGTAAATGACTGGGCATTGTTGTGTGTGCTTTCACTTACATGTAGGTGGTCTGAGGTAACATTCATCAGCTTCTGGTTACAGGGGTGCAGTCTTTCAAGCAACACAATGTCAGCTCCTTTACAGTACAGACGAATCCTGCCCTCTGGGTTACGCACTGAAAATTAATAACAGACTGTAATGATGACAAACGACCCCAAGGGATCCCAACAACTATTCCATCACCTTTAAATCAATTAGAAAAATGTTATTTGTACAAACAGTGGGTCATACAGGCTGTCTGTCTAAATATTGTGTGGCACGGATGTATTAGTGTGTGTTCAGACCCCTGTGAGCTCACTCCTGTGCTGCAGGACCTAGGTTGTTGCAAAGGCAGGAGTAATTTATGACCAGTGATTTCTAGGCAGTTTTCCAGCACTTTACTGAAATCACAGCAACGCACAGTGATAGCTCACTGAGGCATAACATGTAAACATGACTAATAAACGTATCTCTGTCATCAAGTAGGAGAGTAGTTGATGTTTTAAGTACATATTTGTTTATTTTAACAGAGAAGCAATGACCTACTGGTGATATACATGTACATCAAAAGTAAACAAGCGTCTCTTGTTGTTATAGGGTCTCAAACTAGAGCAGAAAATTGTGAGTACAAAAATGCAGAGTACTTAAACTTATTTTTACATAGGTGTTTTTAACTGCATGCACTAAAATTATATGTGCACCTGGATGCATGAATCAATGCAATAGCATCAATGTAAATGAGGTAGAATTATGAAACAGTTTGAATAGCAGATTGGAAATGTTTTCATTTATCTCTACTGTTACAGTAGGTACATTCTTTTTTAATCCAATTTTACTAACAAAAATATTCAACTTTTTTTTTTTCAAAGACAGTAGGTCCTGCATACCTATAACAGACATCCTCTTGCGTATGTTGTTGAAGTCCAGGATGGCGAGCAGAGTGTAAGTGACAGGTCGTCCCATCTCTGTGGTGGTGATCGTCCCAGGTGTTCGAGAGCGAAATACAAAGCCAAAGTTTCGAGCTGCTGTGACAAGTGCTCCTTCATCTGGAGACTGGGCCTTATACACCAGCTCTCCTGGTTAGACAGATAATAAATAGTGGAGAATAAAAATTATACAGGTGATGTTTTTGTGTCTGTGTTTGATGCCTTTTAACCTGCCAGTCTCCCCACTCCCTATATCTTTCTCACCCTCACTCTTCTCCTCACTCATCACGGTGTGACAAAGGGAGAGCAGGCGAAAAAACTCATGAGTGTGTGAATCTCCCACTTTCACTGATTCCAGCAGTGTCTCATCATAGAAACTGAAGTTTGGGTCTGCCAGGCGGTTGAAGGGAGCAAAGTCCAATTTCTAAATATAAAGGAGTCATATAAAAGTCAGGAACTAAAATGCCATGACCCAGAAGTACATTATGGATAAGAATGTATGAATGTGTGTTTTTGCAAAGAATAGATTTTTTGGGGCTGCCTACCTTTGGCTGAGGTCCAAGTGGTTCTGTAACTTCACCTGACAGTAACACAAAAAGCAGATTTTGTTGTGTTTCGGGAAGGCCTTCATTTCCAAGTAATTTCCCAAAAGCTTTTGTTAGAATATTCTCAAACGTATCAGGTACTGTATTTACATTTAGCTGTTAATCAAAAGAATACAGATCTACACAACTCTGTACTAATTATAAAGCAAATGGAGAAAGTGTTGCTGCAGCTTTGTACCTGCTTGTTACTGTATATTTGACTTTTCAAGAAAACGGTGGGAAAGTCAGCCTGTGTGCACATGATGATTCAGCATAACTATACAGTATGTGTATTTGTGTATATGTGTGTGCACTCACCATAAGTTTGTCCATTAATAGAGCACTTGTTAAAGGTCATGATATTCTGAGTGAGAGTTCCAGTCTTGTCACTAAATATGTATTCAACCTAAAATAAAATGCAACAAAATGGCAACAGTATGTTAAACACAATAAAGTTAATTTTTGCAATGGGAATTTTTGATTGCATATACAGTACTGAACATTAATTGTAGATGCATTTCATTTGTGAAGCTGGAAACAAGTGGCTTAATCATTCAGTTGTTGTAGATTTTGTTTGAGAAAGAACAGCTACAGAAACTAGGGTGAATGGACGACAAAACAAACATTCAAAAATGTGTGCACGCATGACTGTGTTTGCTTTCTACAGTATGTGTAGATGCCCACCTGGCCTAGTTCCTCATTCAGAGTGGTGGTCCTGGCCTCAGCTGCTGTGTTACACTGTGAACAGAACATCTTCTGGTCCCAATTAATGAAGTAGCTGTGACCCAGTCTGATCACCTCCACACTGGCAGACAAACAGGAATAAGAGAGGGGTAGGGTTACAAACCCAGTAGTGTTAGAATATTATAACACACAGTAATAAAGCAGTTAATTGGAAAAAGTGGAGCTGTAAAAAACAGCTGTCATATATCTGTGCAGATATCTCCAGAAAACATACAGGGGTTGCGCCAGAGAGGTGGCCTGGTGGGTGACCAATTTATTTATTGATATTAATGCATTTGCAATTATGCAGTAATGTGATAAATTTGGTCGCCTGTAGAGATTGTTTAGGCAATCTTTCCTCACTGCATGTTTGGTCTCTTTACATTTATATTTTCACTGCCAAGTTGCAGCCTGATCACCTAAGGCCCTGTGCATGCAGGGTTACAATAAATTAATGCTTTGGACCATCAAGTGAGGTCAAGTTGTTCTTCACCTGACATATAGAGAGATAGGCACCACAGTGTTGAGAATGATGACATAGGACCAAAAGGAGAGGAAGGCAGAGAACACAAAATTGTCCACAGGAGGGTCCCAGGGCAGGTAGATTTGAAACAAGGACCCCACCTCTCTCTCCCACACTGCATTACCCACAGCCAGGATCACACCCATACACACCAGGAAGCCGAAGATCTAACAGAGAGAGTTTCATACAGTAAGCAATAGTGGAGTGACTTAATTTACAATCAGATATCTTACATTTAGCCCAAATAAAAATAAACTACATTATTAGATAATATATATGAAACTAGATTCAAGTGACTGAGATCATGTCCTGATATACTTATGAGCCATGAAAGTGAGAGGTTTGGGGTTTCCTACCCAGAGGACCAGAGTGTTCATCAGGCGGTCGATGCTTGTACGCTTAAACTTGGTGCGGCCACTGTTCTGCATTAGCTTGGTATCTGGACCTTGGTACAGTAACAGATTAAGTTTGATGCATACGGTACACACATACAATGTACACCTGATAATACACACACACAGACCTGCAAAGATGACCAGGCCGTAACAGGTCTCAGTGTTGCGGAGGACGCATCCCCGTAGCAGCATATTCTGGTTGGTAAGGTTGTATTTCCTTTCTCTCCAGTACAGAGTCCCACAGAAACGATCCAGTTTGTTGTTAGGGGGCTCACACACCACCTCACCTTCACACACAATGTGTCAAAAAAACAATAAACTGTTCACAAACAAATGCATCTAAATCTGAAGATACTATATCACAAAAGTCCACCAAATCCAATTACAATAATACATATATTTCTAAGTGACTAGCTTAATGATTTAGTGTTGAATTGATTAACTACATGACATCATTCCGTTGTAACACACCTAAATATGCACACACTCAAACAGAAACCCACATCTTTTGGAAACTGGTATGGGGCAAAGTGTGGGTTGATGAACTGCAGTAATGCATTTTCTTGAGCTCGTGAATAGTGTGTGGGGGTGTGCTTCGTTGACTAAAACTCCTTAGTTTTGTTTGCTGCTGTTTGGGTGATGATAGGCTGCCATTCAGTGTTGTGAGGGGAGGGCAGAATGTGTGTGTCAGTGTGGATGTGTATTTCATGTGCAAGGATGTATAGGTTGATATCGTTTGTGTTAAACGTGCAGAAGCAGACCGAAAATTGTTGACTTTTATATCAACAAGAAAGGAAGTAAAATCAAATGAGAAACCAAGAAGAACATAATCTTCTCAAATCTCACCATTGAATAAAGCCAAGTTGTTTGGGTCTCCAAGTGCTGATGTTACCGAGACAGACTGACGCACTTTTAAATTGGTCTCTCTGCAAGACAATACAACACACAGCAATTTAGAAGTAGTGTCCTGTTGCATCTGCAGATTATGACGTACTGAGTTGATGATGAGGTTTTTGTGTATTTTCTGACCCATCCAGCTCGGCTGTCTCGATGTAACAGAGCCCGTGAGGCTCACTGCTGGACAACAGGAGCAGGTCAGCCTGAAAACAGATACAGCACAATAGCAGAGCTCAGGAACAAGTCCACAGTGGTGACAACACAGGAACCAAATTAGAAGAGCAGTAACATCTTTTATCAAAGCCAAATCCATTCAGCATCATCTAATTTGGGCCATATTAGAGTTTAAATAGCCATCATGATCACATGCAGGTCTAAAACGATAAGAGAACCCTAAACAGTGGTGCTGTGTAACAAAACAGTCTGAGTAGAAAAAGGCCCTCGAGGACAACTGATCATTATGTTTGTGTCTGTGTGAGTGTGTGTGTGTGTTTTCTGGGTACACACTTACTGCCACAAACTGATTATTCTCCAGTTTAATGATGTCACCCACACGAACATTCATCCACTTCTCCTTCTGAAGACTGCTGGAGAAACAGAAAAGATAGGTGGACAGAGGTGAATAGTAAATCCTTGTAACGTAAATAAAACTTTTCAGTTGCTTTTAGAATCACGAGACTCCATTTAAGAAGCAACAGCAAAGATGAATTCTCAGTTGTTATGTCAAAAAAGCAGACTCACGATCCACGGATGAGGACCTGAGACTGACGGTTGTTCACTTGGTTGTCACTCTTGTGACGAAACTGCAAGAAACAAAGAAACTGAGTCGAGCTCATTTAAAAGAAGACTCTTAAATTCAAAGTATTGCCTGTTAGAATTTATCAGAAGTCCTAGTACTGCATTTCACTGTAATGGTATCCTGTTGATGTGCATGATTGCCTCAATGTGCTGCGTAAAAATGTGCTCACATAATCGTCTGTAGCATCCTTCACTGCAGTGATGCTCAGCACCAGAGCTAAAGGCACAATGGTAGTGAACCAGGATAGGGAGGAGATCTGAGGTATCAACTGGACAGAGAGAAAGAAGGTTAATCTACAGATGCTTGAATAGGGACGGAGAGGTTGTGATACAAACACAGCTACATGTAGGTTGTGGTACTGGTAGTGGGGGGACACCTTCCATAAAAAAGTTCTGTGGGTGCTTCTTTTAAGTAAGCACTTGTTAATTTGTTAATTCATAGGAGAATAACTATCACAGAGTGTGCTAAAGCATTGTTTGGGCTTTACTAATGTATCATTTTATTTTTTCCCACCAAGCTTTTATTGACCACCTAAAGTTGTACAACTCCCATAGTCTCTAGGAGTATAAAATTTACCTGAGGTTAAACCAAAATGAGTGTACAGTCACGCATTAACATTAATAAAAATTTAACCCAGTAATCAGAGCAGTACAGACACTGTACCTACATTATGGGCTGGTGCAAATGCTCTTTCAATTTTAAATGAATCAGATGACTACACTGGTGGTATTTTCACAAATAGAGTCAGCAGAGTAAAACACCAGAAGAACAATGAAGATTCACTAATTCAAGACACTCTCACAGACCTGATCTAAGAGCAAATGTTTGATTTTAAATATTTCCGTGTTCTTATCTGATCTTTCCTATTACAATTCTTTCACTTTTACCTATGCATACACATCCAACCAACTTTGTTTTCGACACAGCACTTTTGTTTTTAACAGTGAAACTAACACCTCTCTGCCCTTTTACAGCCCAACTGCACCCACATACAATGGCACTGATGCAGAGTTTGTATATTTTCTCTATTCTTCCGTTATGCTATAAAACCCTCTGTAAATGCTTTCTTCACCTTCTCTCCTTACTGTACCTGCAGTATGAGCAGGAAAAGAAAGTAGGTGTTGGCTACTTCCTGGAACTGCTCAAACAAGTTGACGGGCAGAAAGGTGATGATGTTGTACTTGGATGTCATGATGCAGTTACTCTGGATAAGAAGGAGGGGATAAACAATTTATAAAGTAGATATAACTTTGCTATATTTTAGCTGAAATGATACATTTGACACATGTTCTGCAAACACACGGCACTCACTTACCGCATACTGAAACTTTTCATTGTACTCTCTGTCATTGGCTCTGACCCGCCTCTCCTCCTCTGCAATAAGAACAAGACATGCAATAAGTCATAAAACAAAGATATCAAAACAAAGATATTTAGAAAGAGCCTAAACCCCTGCATCCGTGTCTGACAAACATAATGTAAATGTCTGTATCATAACTATCATAAACATCGTCTAAAGAGACAAAAAAGTAGGACAAGAAGGACATTCCAACATGCATTAAAAAAAATTTTCTAGAGGACAAGTTATCACTTGTGATAGAGGGACTGACACAATCATCCTCTTAAAACAAATATAAAGTAGCACTATTAAGCTAACCAGGTACCCCTCATTTGTAAATAGTTGCTGCATCCGTCTTTTAATTGCTGCATGTCCAATCTAGGCCAAATACACAGAAAACATTATATTAGTGTGATTATATCTGTGTCAATCAGCAGGTGTGGTAGGACTCTCTTTATATTTATATTTTATTACCCCTTGATGTTTTTAAGATTGTGTTTATGCTGATGCCTGCCTGCTCTGATATTGATGAGACTGCTTTTAATGTAAAATCACAGGATCTGTTTTGCACAGGGCTGTACGCAATTCACATACAGGCACAAATATACAATTCAGGGCCAAAGCATGCGTTATGCACAGAGGTAGTGTAGCTCTGAAACCACAGCGTCCCTAACATACTGAGAGACAGTGAGGCACCACAGGAAGGGACATCAAACAACAGATGCCATTACCCCAGAATGAAATGCACAGACATAAAACAACACAATGTGGTTTCCTGTGTTTCTGCAGCACTCTGCTGACCTATCTCTCAGCTCAAACCTTACATCTTTCACACCAACATAATGTAAGAGCATCTCTTTGTTGTTGATTTGCAAACTCATCAACCCATATTTTATTCACAATAGAACATAAACAACATATCAGATGCTGAAACTGAGACATTTTACGATTTCATGAAAAATATTAGCTCATTTTGAATTTGATAGCAGCAACCCATCGCCAAAAAAGTTGGAACAGGGTGATGTTTACCATTGTATAGCATCCCCTTTTCTTTTAATAACTGTCTGTAAATGTCTGGGAAGTAAGGAGACCAGTTGCTGAAGTTTTAGGAGAGAATTATTGTCCTATTATTGTCTGATGCATGATTCCAGCTGCTCAACAGCCCTGGGCATTTGCTGCTGGACTTGTGTTTTATGATGCACCAAATGCTTTATATTGATGAAAGGTCGGAACTGCAGGCAGGCCAGTTCAGCACCCAGACTCTTCTCCTGCAAAGATATGCTGTTGTGAAGGATGCAGTCACTTGCTGACTGACACAGGTTGTTGTCTTTTCAGCACTGATGGTGCCTTTTCAGATGTGTAAGCATAGTCACTAATGCACCCCCATACCATCAGAGATGCAGGCTTTTGAGCTGTCTGCTAAAAAAAGCTGGACGGCCCCTCCCCTCTGTAGTCCGCAGGAAAGGGGGTCAATGGTTTTCAAAAAGAATTTAAATTTGGATTAATCTGACCACAGAACAGTACATCTGAATATTTAAATGAGATTTGGCCCAGAGAACATGGTGGCTGTTTTTAATGCAGTGCTGCCTGAGGGCCTGAAAATCCTGCGCATCCAGTTTTGACCTTTGGCCTTGTCCTTTGCGCACAGAGATTTCTCCTGATTCTCTGAATCTTTTGATCATATTATATATTGTAGATAATCGGATCTTCAATTTTTCAATGAGAAACAATTTTCTGAAATTGTTACAAATTCGTTTTGATCTTTTGCTGCCATCAAATTCAAAACTACCTAATATTTTCCATGAAATGGTAAAATGCCTCACTTTCAACATCCGATATGTTGCCATGAGGCTGTTCAGCACATTTCTGTATTATCCACGATGAAGTTACACACACAGAATTATTTAATAATTAGTTACCACGTACGGTTTCCAGAACATTCAAAACAAAAAATAATGAATTGGATTAGTTTCTGAGTTTTTGTAAAATTGCACAATGTAAGAATTAGACTTTGGTTTAATAGTATTACAATATACAGACAAGATTTGTCTGGTCCTTTCAGTGCAGATCCTTTAAATTTTGTTGCTTTGAAACTTCTCCAATCCCTCCTGTTTCCTTTTCTCTCTGAGATTTCTCCACTCCAGCTGAAGGTCATTATGTTGCTCTACTGGGCAAGTGTTCACCAGAGACTGTCTGAGAGGCAGTGCCAAAGGGGCATTGGCCTGCACTGCTTGTGCCAGGTAAGCACAGAGTCACTAAGGCATCCCACCAGCTGATGTCAGGACCAGGCTACATTTGTCCCAGCCGCTCTTGGGCTAGCTGACCAACCTAAAGATGAGCATCTTTAGTAAACTGGCCATTCAGTGTTAAACGTCTCTGACAGCTCAAGGGCATTAGGAGCCCTGCCGCAGACTGTAAAGATTTATAGAGCTCCATTACTGAGAAACTTTGAGTCGCAGGATTACTTTGGCAGACATAAGGTTTCATCAGACATCAGAGAAATAAAGGAGTACACAAATATTGATTCAAACTAAAATTCTTAATACTGTGTTACACAGAATGACTAAGCGTAGGCTAATCCAAAAACACTGAGTTACTTTCATCCAGCCCCTAGTCTCTTTAACACTCTTCTGCCTATGGCTCGAAAAAGTACAATAAATCTGTGCTATGGTGAATTGCCCATGGTGTCAAGTTCAGACTCTGTGGCTGATTTAATTAGATGAAAATGGGACGGCAGGATCAGCTGCAGTCATGCGCATGCACGTACATAAGCACACACACACACACACACACACACACACACACACACACACACACACACACACACACACACACACACACACACACACACACACACACACACACGGTGAAAATGATGCAGATCACAGAATGGCAGACTGGTGAGCTGGAGGTCAAATGAAGGTGCACATCCAGTGTGATTTGTGATAAGCTTAGGAATAAGGATACATGTAAGGCAGTGCAGTGACAGCAAAGGCTGGCGCCTGAAAGATCGACCAGTGTCTCAGGGACTAGACACAAGGACAACATCCATGTATTTGGCCAAAATTTTGTTTGAATTAAACTCAGTTTTATTTATAGAAGCATATCCCATTACATGGATAAAATACTAATCAAAGTAACAGATTACTTTGCATCATATTAGACAGATTATCTTCTACTTATCGAGATACAGGACAGGCAGTGCTAAGCAAAACACAGAGACAGTGCAGAACTGGCATCACCTGTGACAAATGACACTTATTTTACATATTAGATGATTACATGTGACCTTTGAGATGATATGATATGTAAACACACATATACAAACACGCAGCTTCAGTCAATATATGCATGAGATTAAGAATGAAACTGGGACTCAGATGAGAGGAATATTTTATTTAAAAATGCAGTGTGTGAAATTAAAAAGTTGACGATGGAGAGACATACCAAAACAATGAAGAGTCTAAAAAAAAGATTTTTCACTGACCAATTCAACCCCAGCTGACACACAAACTCGTACCTGTCCGCCTCTTTTTCGAGTTGCCTCCGTCAAGTCCTTTCTGTTTCTTTCTTTGCTTGGGGAGAACTATTGGAAACCATTTCTCCGGGATTTCTTTCGGTACAGTCATCTTGATCTATTCTCAACTTTAGCAGTCACCGTCAAAATCTTTGTTAAATGATTTCGATAAATTTCAATGAAAGGTGACCGCCAGACATCCGCAAGGACGCGGGGATGCGGGGAACTTTAGTGAAGTTGGATTAAACGCGCACGGTCCCATCCTCTCTGTTGCCCTCTCTCCCCTCCCAAAACCCAAACACATGCATTTAAAGACAGACTCGGTCAATCCCCCGCTTCGTTGTCTCTCTTCTGCCGCAGAAACACGTCAGTCATCAACTTCACGGTTTACTCGGTGAGTGGGTTAAATTACCTTGGATTTTGTATCGTTGTTGGGCTAACGTAAGTGGCGCAAATCGTATTCTGCTCAGCAGCCTCATCATCAAACTCATGCACCCACGTGCAAAGTCTGCACAATCCACCCATCCACAACATAAACACTGGCCGCTGTAGGCATTACGTAACTGCATATCTGCGTTTGATGCACGTTACTGTGGCAACCGACTCCGCAGCCGCAGAGCTCTTAGAGCGCCCATGTTGGATCTGCGCAATGTGCAATGATGTGACTCTGAATCAAAGATTTAGAGCCACCGTGGCTCGTGTAGCAGTCCAGCTTCCTGTTTGTTTAAAGGGGGACGGTGCACTGCAGTGGTAACAACAAGGCAGGTGCCTGAGCACGTGCTGCTCAGCAAGCCTCGTGCAAGTACATTAAAGATTGCCCACCACATTCAGTCAATACCCTCCGTTCATTGGACACATGAGACAGGGAGGAAATCCTATACATGAAATATAAAACACACGACTAATGAAAACTGCAGGTGATGTTTCTAGTTTGCCATTAAAACATTCACTTCTTCAGAATAAATCATGGTCCATCAAATGCATTCCATCACATTTTGATAGATATACTGTATTTAGAGTCAGAGCTGTACTTTGGCTCGGTATATGATGAGGTAATTAAACCAAAATAAAGCGTTAGACAGAACAGAGGGACAGGAAGAGTTGGGTAAACGACATGCATTATTCTACAAAACTGCAAGAACAAAACAATCTGTCCCGTAATTTGCTTTTGCTACATGTTGTTTAATAGCCAAAGTCTTCAACATGCAAGTAATGATGACTGATCGGCTTCGAACTTTACAGTTGTTTACATGTGAAAAGGCAATAATGGAGCCCTTAAATATTCTGCATTATATGTCTGCTAGGATCCTATAAGGAGCCAGAATAAATTTACTGGCATATACAGGTCTGTTGACTTTGCTGAGATTTTTGTTTAATGCAAAGCTTACAGACTTAACACACATTAGCATGTGGCAGGTTGTGCTGTTAATATTCCTTTGTTTAGTCTTCAAAGCTGAAGAAAAGACTTTATGGTACTATCAGTGGAGAAGAAGGTCAATTTAACCAATGAAAGTGTTACTGTATGTGACTGCATTCACACCAAGGGCTTAACAACTTAAGACTTGATTTAAACAGATAAAATTCCGATTAGAATCTATCCTGTATAAATTCTCCACTTATTGTTAGTGCAAGTTCAAGCACAATCAAGTCACTGTTATATCAGAAAAAGATGGGACTTTGAAGGCCTTGTGACAACCACCAGAGACACTCATACTGAGGAAAATAAGTGCACACATTTTGAGTGTGCTTAATGTCGGTTACTGACCTGGAGGAGGCTTCTTTCTAAACATCTCCACTCTGCCACTGTTATTCTGCTCTGGCCCATGGGAGTGTCTGCAGAGGGAAAGATGACAAGGTGAAGGAGACTGAATAGACAACAAAGAGATGCACTGAGAAGTGAGGGAGTGGGGGGAACACAGTTGAAAGCCAAACGCTGCAGTCCATTTACAAAAAGATGACATGTAATACAAGTATTCCCCTATGATACAAAATGGGAAGGAGAGATGGTTCATCTTGTTTTTAAACAGTGAGCACACCTGTATTCAAGTTTAGTTTTGTCTGTGAAAAACATTTATTTGCCTCAAAGTGACAAAGTGAACTTCAGTCAGGCATTTTAACCACTACACAAAAGCACACAAACACACACACACACAGACACACACACACCAGGCCATCTCTGGTCTGTGGGAGCCATAATGAGGAAATGACATTCAGCAGAAAGCAGCATCTGTCTATCTGCCACACAGTGTCTGGGGACTGGTGGTTCAGGCCAGATCCATGTCAGTCTCCCCCTATAGCAGATGAGAAAGAGTAATGGAGCAGCATTTTGTCCCTGCACAGCATAGCAAAACATCCTCTCCTCTCCTCTTTTCTCCTCTACTCTCTTCCCTTTCCTTCTCTTCTTCATAATCTATCACACTGTCACTTTCCCCTCTTCACTTACCTCATATTTGTGCTGACTTGTTAATATTGTACACCTCATTGCTTTTACTCACTGTTCAATCTCAGCTAAATAATGTGCAGAGAGACAGAGAGATGGGGAAGATGAGGCTGCAGAGGCGAGTCTTTGTCTCAGCTTTGTAGTTTATACATGAGGGCACAAACAGCATGGCAAAGAGGCTCGATGCAGCGAATGTCCAATCAATACTCTTGAGAAAGAGCTGCTCTGCCTCTCTCCATGGGAGAAGGGCTAATCAGGTTTCAGCTACAGTTTCCAGCATCATCCCTTGCTCTGTCATATACTGTAGCCTTTTATTGCCTACTCTCAACTTACTTTCTACCAGTTACTTTTCTCTCTATCCAAAAATAGGGAGTGAGAACGAGAGGTGTTTGCCATGTCCTTTCACCTCATTTCAGTCTTTCAGTTCTCACGTTCCTCCGTCTCTCTGTTTCATTCTGTCGCTGTCGTCTTGTATACCCATATAAACCTGCAGTGCCCATATAAAATAGAACAGTGATAAAAGCTAGGGACAGTTTTCTTGAGCTCTGGACAGATTTGGTTTAATTTCTTGCAGTCTGTCTAAAGTTTTAGAGGCTTTAGGTTCATTCATGAAATGTTTTGACTTCAGTATTTCACATCTGAATGATAACACAAAACAGGAAATCTACTGTTATGATTCTTTAGAGCCAGTCCCTCACGGACAACTTTGGTTTGTTAAATAGGTTTGTTATTCTCTTTGTAAAAAAAGCTGTAGAATTAACCTAAAACAATTAGCTCATTACTGTATGTAATTTCTCTATTTTTGAGTAGAGCCAGGTGGGAAAGAGCAAAGGGAAAGTCCATAAGGTGGCCTTTCATTTTCTTTCAACGCAGTGTCTGCTCAGCTTAGCATATTCCATATAATACAGTCAATATATTAGTTATCGATTATCACACACTTATAGGGTGTGTTGAGTGCAACCCAGTATAATAAAAAGGGTTTTTGTTTTTTTATGTTGTTGCTATTTTCTTTGGCATAATCTCTCCAATATTCAATGTGTCTTTCTCAGCAATTCGTTCTCTATGGATTCTCCATAACAAAAAGTGGTTTAGTTTAATTTCAGAAGTTTTTACAGTAAAATATTACCATAAGCAAATAATAATATAGCTTTGTTGATGTCTACACCCCACTGACATGAACTATGATATTGGAGATACAACTTAAAACAGGCACTTAAGTCATTTTAGGATTTTTAACTTCTTTAAGTACATCTTCAAAAACATAAAAACAAAACATTTTAAATTCAAAATGTAAAAGGCTTGAATAGTTAAGTTAACTGGGAGCAATGGCCACATGTTGGTCTTTCGTTATGTTTATTGTTGTTTTTAATTATTTCCACTTTCTGATTTGCTCAGGTTGGCATCTGCACTACACACTTATCTACACATCTTTAAATAATAATTGACTGGTTGTACAGTGTTTCTACTCGCCTACAGGATAGTGTTGGTCCAGAGGGATAGAGAGGCAATGTAGTGACCGGAAGGTAGCCAGTGTGATCCCCCAGACTGACAACACCGAATCTGCTTGGAACAAGTGAAAAGCAGCGCATGTTGGTCCACGTATAATGCTTCACAGTGGCTAATGGCCGGACTGTGATTTTACTGGGCAGCTTCCAGGTGTGAATGTGTGTAGATGTGATCAGGGAGTTGCTGAAAAATATAGGTAGCCTCTCAGAGAGACTTCTCTCAATAAATTAAATATATAAATAAGTCCTGATTTAGTTTTTGTAATACTTGTAAACAGAATGAAGGAACAAAGTACTAGAATGTTATAATAAAGGTAGGAAAACTGTGTTTTTACTGTGTTGCTTACATGCTATATCACACTGTGAGTCATTTTAGTGAAGCCACCTTAGACATCCAGTAAACTGTGTACCTGTACCAGATGTCTGTGGTCACTGCACAGTGATATAATAAACTTTCACTTTGAGTTTAGGAAATGGCAAAGACAGACAGTAAAACAGTAACTTATTTAGTACAGGGGTGAAAATCCCCTTAAACTATGACCTGTACCTTCTGTACTCACAAAAGCATAATTATTGTATAGTACTAATGCAGTAATAAGAGCTGTATACTTCAAAGAGAAAAAGTAGACATAGCTTCATCAATATTTTCTGCTGATAATGTAGGACTACAACAACCCGGATGGCCACGCATGGAGGGGATGCTAACCACTGTTACAGCAGCTGAGGAAACACAACCTACCTTTTCACGTTGCGTTATCAACGGGTTTCTGGTGGAAACATCCTCGTTGCTCCTCTCGCCGAGGTCGTGCTGAGGTTCCAGGCTTGAACTGGAGGCGATATTATAAGGCCACTGAGGTGGGAGGGCGACGCTGGCACCAGGGATGAGCTGGAGACTTCGTGTCGAGGTGAGGGAGGGTTTGGCTTCGGCCAGGACACAGGAGAGGGGAGGGGGGTGAGGAAGAGGGGCTGCACCTCCTTCACCTTCTCCACCTCCGTCTGAACAGCCCCTGTGCTTCCATGACCAAACCTAGATTCACTTCTCCTAAGTATTTCACATTTAGCTCATTCGGATTTTACAACCATTGTTTTGTAGCAAAACTTTTTTTTTTACTATGCCGCGATTGCACGTTTCGGTTCTTATTTTACATTTTTTTTATCTTCACATGAAATCTCCGCCTCTTTATCACCCTGAACACACACCTTGCACTTTTTTCAATAGCCATGTGCTTTGTTTTCCCCTTGTGTGATAACGCCCCCTACTGCTCTGTCAGTATATTACCTGCTTCAACATCTGTTCTCTGCTCAAGGTCGCAACATCTGCATTACGCCTTTCATCACAGGCTACTAACTTACTGTATCGTGCCTATTGGATCCGCAGCATATGGATTCAACAAAGTACTCATAAATATTAGTGTGAGCGTATGTGGAACTGCATAGAATGGCATGTGAAGTATAATGTGTTGCTTTTAAAGTAAAAAACAAAGCTTGTTTGAAAGCAGAATAAAATACCGAACTAATAAAACAACCCAAATTTAAAGAAATGCATTAATTTAAAGTGTTGTTATATTTAAATGACCATCACAATGAGTATTCGTTTTTACTTGGCCATGGCAGCCCTTGGGATTTTCAGTTAATAATTTATCATCATTAATCAGTATTTACTTTGTGTCCTGAGTCTGGTTCCTGACTGCTGTATGCATTGAAGACAAACAGGGTTACAATGATGTACTGTGACTGTGACTGCTCACCGATCATTTTTGTCAACAAAAGCTTAGCCTTTAGCCGAGTGAGATGTACTGTATCCCAGGCTGACTCAAGACAATGGAGTAATCTGTTTATGATCTCCTAATACTGGAGGCCCCTCTTCTCCTCACACTCCCACAGACTTACAGCAAGTTAGTGAAACAATGAAATGGTTTCCCTCTCAATGAAAATACTGTAGAACACTGGTGTGAGTTTGTGTGTGGAAATATGTTGAATAAATCTATAATTAGATGTAACATGTGTACTGTTTCAGTAAAGCTTTATTACTTCAGCTAAACATGACCAATGGCCACATAGGCATTTTGTAAATAGTAAATAAAACTCAATAATTTAATTTACTAAGAATACATCAATATTATAAAGAATACAAACATCAAGGTAAACAGCATTATTTTACGATCAGTATTTCTTTCACCTGTCTCTGCCTCTGCTGGCTGTGTTAAGAAATCTTACTGAATTAAACAAGAACATAAAACAGAAGATTATATGATGAGAAACATCGCAATGATGGCAAACTTAGAAATTTGAACCTGCTTTATAAGAGATTACTTATTAACCATCTGTATTGGTCCTGAATGCCAAATACTAACCTTACTCCCTTTTTATGAGGGAAATAAATATTTGTTATTTTTATTACTGTAACACTTAGAATTGTGCAGCCTTTAACTCAACTCCATTTTCCCATGTTGTGTTGGGTTCAGTTTTGTCAGTGATGGTGGAGAGAGTGGAGAATTTCTTATGAGTGTTTGCCTCTGGCAGTTGGCAGTCAATGAAGATCAAATACATGAACGCACCTAAAACGCCTCCAATAGTTGGTGCCACCAGAGGTACCCAGAACCAGTAGTTGTAACACCTGAAGCACAGAGCGGCAGAGAAACAGCAATGAGAGTGTGATGGTTGCCTCTATGTGTGTATATTCTGAGAGGCATCTAATATTTGTAAGGTTGAATTACTCATTATTTTATATTGATACTGACTATAACATGAAGTATTATTATCTAACTCTGCAGTTCTAGAACATTTAAGCCTCTTTCAACTCAATGTTCTGTTTGTGTAGTCGATCAAGAACAAACATCTAACTGTGCGCTTCAGAACAAAGTCAAAGTTACCTGCTTGGTGTTAACGGAAGTCAAATATCTACTGCAGCACTGCCAAGAGAAAAACCTGGATTTTTCAAGTTTTTTAATTCATATCAAATTTCTGGCATTTCAACCCAATTTTTAAATTAAATATATGAATAAAAAGTAGATTTTGGTTATAACAACCTTTCAGGATGATATTCCTGAGCTGTATTACCATTGTATTACATTAGCTTATTTTAATGTTGCCTTGGGGGCGAGAATGTGTCAAGACAGCTTTAAATGGATTTGAATAAGTGCAAAAGGTATTTAACAGCTGTGGAACCACAGAAAAGAAACAGAATAATAATAAGATTATACTGGTTGTACTGATTGCAACAACAGCTCATAAACATGTTCTATAACAAGCTGACACTTCATGTTCCTTTGATGATGCTGAAAACAGCTGTGACCTCTCACATACTGGAATTTGAGGCACATATGGTCATGCACTATGTCATGCATTTTTATTTTCATTATCGCAGTTTAAAATAATTAAGTAGCCTTATCAGTAAGGTCCTATAGAGTTTATTACGAAGCCAGTTATCAGTTTCCAACTTGGAAGAGTGTGTGTACTGTATTTACCCCTATGCGAGTGCAGTGTACAGTATATGTAAGATAAGATACTTACGTAAAGACCTCAGTTCCCCAGCCTGCAGTAAGTGTAAAGAGGCGTGGGCCAAGGTCTCGAGCAGGGTTTATTGCAGCGCCACAGTTCCCTGACATTGACATGGAGATTCCCAGGACGATCACAGCCACTATGGGAGGAATGAGCTCTGTGGGAGCGGGGGTGTTCCTCTTTTCATCCAAACCCAGTATGCACAACAACAGCATGCCAGTGCCCACCACCTGAGATGTATCAACACGGTTTAATTAAGGTAAGCGCTGTCAATGAACTTACTTAGACTAATAATCCCACCTGACCTGGTCAAGGAAACTTCTTCCCAAAGTCAAGTACTCTGTGGGATATGTGGCAAATATTGATGCCGTCTCATTGGGGCCATATACTGTCAGCACTCCTCCACTAAACTCCATTATAGCATCTGAAACATAGACAGAGGAAATGACATATGGCAAACATCAAAACGTACTGTAAAGGAAAGTCAAAAATGTTGAAGAAAGCTACAACATGTTTGGTTAAAGTTACCGATGTGTTTCAAGAACTGACTGAGAAGACCACAGTTAATCACATAATGTCCCCTCACTCATTTGCATGTTGAAATAAAGGTCAGAGATGCTAGAAAGATGCTAGAAAGACAAACCGTAGTAGACAAGGTAGACAAGACTTGACGCCACATAAGCCCCCAGCACTTGAGAGAGGCTGTAAGGCACAAGCCTTGTCCAGGGTACTCGGCCCAACACACAGAAACTAAATGTCACAGCTGGGTTCAGATGGGCTCCTGCAGACAAAAAGGTAATTAAAAGTGAAATTGGAAAACTATGAGGAATCAGATTATTGACCATAGATTTAATTCAATTTTTATTCAACTGCAATACAACACAGTATGACAGATAACAACCACTGCAGTGTTAGAACATAATACAACAGAGAAAAGTTAATGTAATTTTGTCATATTATCTTTAGCCATACCTGTGATGCCCTTGGTGAGGTACATGGCTGACATGACGCCCACAGAGAAGGCCATGTTGACTGACAGAAACTGACCTTTAGTCTCTCTGCTGGTTTTAACCTGTGCTGCAGCAGAGCAGCCAAATAACTGCAATGAGGATAAAGGGGACAAATTTAGAAGTAAGGAGGGACATTGAGTTCTGCAGGATAGGAAGCAATCACTCCATGGCAAAAATACAGACATCAAGATCATGTTAAATAGACACTGGCAAACACATGTTGTAGATGTTATAGTCTTTAATTGTTCATCGGTCAAATAGTTTTATCAGTAATGGCAGTTAAATGTGCTAGTTAATATGCAATTAATGCCACCCCCTCATATACTTAGACTTCAGCAAGATTTACTTCTTATCAGAAAAGCCATGTGAGAATATGATTCTGATGCCCTCAGATGGAAGATTACAATTCAGCACACACACATATTAAAATATATCTAATAAAAAACACACCTTAGACTCTTTTCTGGTGAAACCTATTGATTGATGTCTTTACAGAATTATGGTATCATAATAATTAATGCAAATGCCAAGGCCATCACAGGAGTCGGCAACAGTAGGAGCCAAGTAAGCTGAAAGTAGTGTCAGAGTATTGCAACATGTGAAAGTCTTTTAAGGAAAACCATAGACTGACATGAGTCATATTCATTTATTCATTAAATATGTTGAGTTTATTTTAATTATTGTCTTTTCTATTTTCTTTCTGACTTTTTTCTTTAAGAAAACAAAACATTTTAAGTATCCCTATACCTACATATTATCTTTATTCTAGGACGTGGTTTAATAATTTACATTTGCAATTTTAAAAGTTGCTTGCATATAATTTGAGTCTAAAAATTCCTTTGTGGTTCCAGACCATGTAAAAATAAGTATTCAGGTAAATCAAGCTTTCTTTTTTTTCCATTTCCTTTTTTGCAATTATGGAAAAAAATACAGGCAAAATGATCTGCACAGCATTTCAAAGTCTGGACAGCGGGTTTGTCTATAAAGTGACAAGCAAGAGGGTTTATTAGTAAAAACATCAAAACAGTATAGTTAAAGAAAAATACTAAAACTTATGTTTTTAAATGTACCTCTTTTGCATTTAATTGTTGTTTGTATTTTGTTTGTAAGTTTTATATGGGTATGCCTATAACCTGTATATTTTTAAGTGGGATTTTGTGACTATCCATAAAATTGAAAACCAAATCTGAGTCCTGAGTGCTACTTACCAGCAGGACAAAAGTTCCCAGGAACTCAGCCATACACTCTTGCACCAAGGCATTCTTCACACGAAGTAAACGTAGCTTCAACATTACTGGAATAAAATCAAATCCTTCTTCTCATCTCTCAGTGGATTCAGTCTATATTGACTGAGCCGCTGTTACACTGTCTGTCTGTCTAGGAGCCGATGTGAAAATTTAAGTGTAAAAGATGACAATGCTGAGGTTCCACATGAACATCCAGGGACTTGTGCACATTTAACTTTCTCTCCACTCTCCACTTCCCTCACTCCATGGCCGGTCAAACACGATTACTCATTTATTGTTTGTGACAACCCGGGATTGGCCGGTGCAGAGAGGGCAATTTACCTAAGCTATTAGAAGTTGCTTACATGAGCAGAAGCTGCAAACAGTCAGATAATGTGTTGACACCGATTTAGACAGATAATAAGTATGAGCCCCATAACATGCTGTACATACAGCAGACATCTGTCAGCTATGTGCCTAAAATATTCATCATATATATAGTTTTATATTTTTCTGTGCAACACATAAGTCCATTGGTGAGACAGCCAAGTGAGACTAACAGAGCACATCTGTTGGCACTTAGCAGATCATCACAATTCATGCACTGCACTATACTGATTTATATTTGAGTAAGAATGTGCAGAAAATTGTTTTTTATACATTTGCTGTCCACTAAAGAACCAGAAAACATCAATAACAGCGCTGTATAAACCAAAAGAATGGCAAAAGTGTAATACAGGTTGACCTACAACTTCAGGTTTTAACAGTGATGATTTAAAAAAAAATCATTTTGTCCTTTCGGCTCATCCTGGGAGTTCAGGGTCACCACAGCAGATCATTGTCTGCGTGTTGATTTGGCAGTTTTTACGCCGGATGCCCTTCCTGATGCAACCCTCCCCAATTTCTACCGGGCTTGCACAGCTGGGGATGGGAATGATGATATTTGTGTTTTTTTAAATCCACAAGTACATATTGCACTGTAATTGTATAGGTGAACTAACTATATTTATCATGTGTGGTCAAACTGGATACACCTTTTGGAATAGAAAATAACTGAGTGGTAGAAATTATACTCGATATGTTTATGTTAATATTTAATATTAAATTAATTATTACCAGTTATTTGTTATCATTCTTCAGTCGTAAGCTTTCAATCTAAATACATAACCTCAAGTCCATTAATCTTTAAAAATGCATGATAGAATGAATTTGAAAGTCCAGGACATGGATATTGATTATTAAATCCTCTCTAGCAAGTGACCTGGAGCTCAAAAAGTGATTGATGGTAAATAAATGTACACAAATTTTTACTGGTGTGGTACATACGTTCTTGGTGAGCATTAGTTAAGGGTAGGTGGTTGATAGGGAAGCCCCTCTTGTCACTAAGGAAGCTGCACCATAACCTCTCTCACTGTACTTTGGACCTAATGGATTATGTAAACTATAATCGCTGTGTAGGAGCAAAGTGTTATTGCTGATAATTTTCTGAGAGGCACATGACTGTGGCATGAAAATTTGTTCTACATCAGATAAGATATTAAGCACACAAAGACACTGTTTGACAAACTACAGTCCTACATGTTCCCTGCTGAACATTTTAGTGGCCCCCCATTGGTACAGAACAACCTGTTTAGTAAAAAGACCACATCCCCAGCAGACAGATTTCCAAAGTCCTCAGCAAGATGAGATGAGAAGTGATTAAGATTAACATGAAAATTATGAACCGTTTCTAAAACTGGTCCCAGAGAACAATACCAAGTGAACTGCATTGATTTTTATAAGAACTTGGATTTTATAAACCTGTGCATGGTTTTACACTGAAAGTGGAGTCCAATTTAAGACAGTTCACACTGTGGAATCCACAGTGAGCTTACAGTTTGTGGTTTGGTGGGTGCAGTGCAATTTTGGGGCTCAGTTTTGACCCAAAGAGCGTTTGTGATCTACTCAGAGCCCCTTTCGCAAACACAGACGCAGTACAGTTCCCCTGGCAGCACTTGCGACCTGTGCACAAACAGATTTCTAATAAGCAAACAGCAACAAAAAAGAAAGACCCTTTCTGTTATGTCATGTGCTCTACGTTTAATGAATTCCTAATTATTATAGTCATGAAAATAATTTAATAACTCTAAGAAAAATTACCAACACTGTCATATTGTTCTGTGTCACTAACAGTGACCTTTAGTCATCTTTAGTCTTTAGCACCATTAGAATTTTACAAACATTCTTATGCAGAGCCAAATCCAAACACATTACCAAAAATAATTCAGGTCATGTGGAAAAGAAATCACTTGCAACTGAAAGAAAAAAGTAGAATAATTTAAGAATCGTTTTCTGTATAAAAAAGAAACACAAACCAACACCAAATTTGGATTTTTTTATATTAAGGTCCACCTGTGTATGTGGTGATAACACTGCCAAAATTGATGCCAAAGAAGAGAGGCTGCATCAAAAACCACATATCATATTTTTACATCATATTTTTTTTTTTTTTTTTTTTATAAGTACTAATAAAATGCTCCTTGTTTAGGGAGGACCTCTCTAGCACTGATGCGAATAATTTTTTACACTTGCATGTATTAATTATTACTGCCAAAGAAATGCTGCTGTGGAGCCCTGAAGGTCTGTCAAACACTAAACCTTTATACTGAAATTCTGTTTTACCGTCATTACACAACTACAGGTTTTGTGTTAAATGGCACTTTTTAAGCCAGGATTTTTTCTACAATCAGGCTATATGAATGGGCAACTGTGTTTAATGTGCCATTGTTGTTATGTGATGTAAGTACAACAATCTGTAATATTTAAAATAGCACAATGGTTTACGTGGTTTTAACAACAAACATAAAGCAGCACTGGTTCACAGAAAACATGTCAAATATTTTTACTTGAATACTTTAAGTAAAGTATAAGTCATCTAATTACTTTTGCTTAAGTTGAAATGGCATTGTAGTACTTCTGCTTTTATTTGGGTGAGTTTATGTTTGTTTATTTGTACTTTTACAAAGTACAGTTTTTAGGTACTTCATCCCCCACTGCATAAAGGTTGTTTTCACGCACTGTGGCCTAACCAGTTGTACAGTGCACAGCACAGCCCACAAGAGTTTAGCAGCTGCTGTACCAGTACAGGTCAGTTACGTGTTCATTCTATCTTCACTTGGAAATTTGGTAACTATTGTATTTTGTTAATCTCGGAAATGTTTATAAAGATTAACAATCCTTTCCAGACCTCAATCTCTCTCCCTCACTTGCTGCATTTAGAAGCTTTGAGATGAATCGATATCCACTGTTCATAACGCTTTCCTCCCAGTTGTCCGCCTGTCTGAAACGCCTGGCTGCGCCTCGCTGCGCCCAGTGTGCTTCGAAAGTGATCACGAAAACTGCCAAAATGTGCGCGTACACGCCCTTGACGCGTTCGCACAGGGAGTTAGAAGTTGAGTTAAGACAGGAAAATAAAATCCTGCTTGTTTAAAGCTTTTTAACGAGCGATCAAGGCTCTTCATTTATAGTTATCCGGGAATAAATGTTTGATAACCTGTTTGATGACTCTACAAATCGCTGATTACCTGGATCAGGTGTATTAAGTAGTTCAGAACCTGGACGATACCATCTCAGATGGGGATGAAGTGGGGAAAGACATTAAATTGCTTTTTTTCCAGCTCATGATTGGCTAAACAGGCCTGATCCAGGTAGGGTAGCACACGGATTAAGAGCTACTCCATTGTATTTGCACTAGTGTAAGGACACCTTACAGTATACACTTTAGCAGTATTGGATTGTTCTTGTGGGCACCGACTACTTCAATCTCGTTACCGGAAATCACCAAAAAAAAAAAAAAAAAAATTCCTTTTTTTATTAAGATTTATTAAACAGCATATAAAATCTAATGCCATTTTGCTCATATTCACAATATATTACAGCTGTGTTTGTTACAAAGTTTGGTTGACTTGAGCCAACAGTGCATTTTAATTATGGCTGGTACAGAAATATCCCAGGCTTTGAGGTAGATGTAATTATGTAAAAAAAAAAAAGAATTGAAATTACACTCAAGCACCTTTGACCTGGTCATCTTTTTGTTTCCTTTGGGGCTTTGTTCTGGTGACTCTTGTGTTGTTTTACTGGCAAGTTAATTCATGTCATCTGGAAGCTGATCCTGTTTCTAATGGGTGGCTTTTAGTTTCTTGTTCATAATCCTTCTCTGAACTTTACTGGGCTCCAAGCCCCTTTGTTATGCTCAGGTTTCCAGTTGTTCGTGAGGGCAGCGTAGCACTACATCCACTGGTCCAGGATGCAATTTTCTGATCAAAGTCCAGGCCTCCAATCGAGTCATCCCCACTGTGCTCCCGCCTTTAATCTCCAGTAACTCATCACCGGGATGCACCTTGTCAAGAGGACCTCCTGTGGGGAAAAGAAAAAAATGGGGCATTTATTAAGTGGCTTTAATGTAAAAGTCTATTTACAAAGATAGTTTAACAGAAAGGTCGTTTTACAGATCTCAGCATGACATTGTTATATGAAGCGTTTGAAGCAGAATTAAAGTAACATCTCTTTTTTATTTTATCAATTTATATTTTTTTTATTTGCATTAAATGCATTGGTTTGTCAAGTACCTCTCCTCCTAAAATTGTCTTTGCTTATAATTACTACATTGTTACAGTACGTCTGAGTTTTGCAGTGAAGAATGATACAGAGTATGTTTTCACATCAGTGAAAGTGTGGAGACTTGGGGATTAGTAGGAGACGTCATGTGTCAAACACATTTTCATATAGATTCTAGATTTTTGAATTAGCTTTATCAGACAGAAAATCTTTTTTAAAGCTGATTATTTAAAACATGTCTATTGGAGCTCATTTGAAATAGACCTCTGTTCCACACCATTGCACTTTTTGAGAATGCTGGTCCCTGTACCAAAAAATACAGAGAAGACGTCTGAGAGTGTAATTTATAGGCAGAGATTTACAAGGATAGAAAGTTTTATTCATAGCCGAGATACAAGTTACACAAATTCCAAGTCTTCCAGTTTGAAAGACCGTGAGCATTTTTCTAGAGATCTGAAATAGGGAGTTCTTGCCTTGGAAGATCTTCTGTATGGTAAGTGGTCTGTTCCCCAGACTGGAACCTACACCTCCCTCCAGGGTGAAGCCCAGATCCCTGCTGTTCTTCTCCAGAACCACACAAACATTTTGACCTGAGGGGACATTTGTGGCT
The DNA here is from genome assembly GCF_033026475.1 of Channa argus. Classification (NCBI taxonomy): domain Eukaryota; kingdom Metazoa; phylum Chordata; class Actinopteri; order Anabantiformes; family Channidae; genus Channa; species Channa argus. The sequence continues at coordinate 12,070,226 of NC_090203.1, read as the reverse complement.
TTGAGATGCTGGAGATTTTGACCTTCTGTCTTTGAATAGGTTTTAGCTCTTACCTGACTTAGTGAACAGAGTCTGAGTAGGTCCCTGATTATTTCTCTGGATTCCTGACTTAGAGGGACCAATAACATCTCCCTTCCTCAAGACAACAACTCCCATCTCGCGCGATTTCGCTCTTCTCAGGACCCCCAGGGCCTCCCTGTGGGCATAGCCACACAGTGCTGTTCCATTGATTGACAAGACTTGGTCTCCTTCGCTTATGGAGCCTTCTTGAGCTGCAACACCTGAGTGAAACACCTTATGAACCTGACGAAAAGACATCAAGAGACAAATGAAGAGACAAATGATAAAAACACAAACAAAACAAAAATTTCATAGAAAGTAGGGAAAGGTATTTCCTTACAGTGACTGGCTTGTTCTGGTCCACGCCACCGGCCACACTGAAGCCCAGTCCTGCCCCCACCTCTTTATGTAGAACCACCACTTGTACATCATCACAGTCCTGCAAATCAGATGGTAGACAAAAGTTGTCCATACGCTCTCAATGTCAATTTTAATAACAATGACTCTCATTTAAATACACATTTAAGAGCAGGAATGATGAAAGAGGTTGATTACATAGTTTATTTGAACCTTTTGATTTTGAGTAAACTTAGACACCAGGATGACCTCAAAATCATATTTAGGTTTTCTAAGAGTCATTTGCACTTCATTGTGTATTTGTATTTGCATCCCTGACTATTAGACAGAACATCATCATTTTAAAATAGGTCAAAGGTTTGTTCTTAAAAAGAGAAAGATATTTGGTTTAAGCATTGCTGCTTTGAGTTTGAGAAGCATAAAGATGTGTGACCACATTCATACTGCCCTGTGCTGCAGCCCTGTGTATTTCATCTGTAAAAGAAACTATCGACAGTCTTAAATAGAACTGTACAGTGAGTCTTAACCACAAACTGGGCATTTCAATTTCGTGTTTAACAGCAGTAGGTCATCAGTTAATAATCAAATGGTTAATTGTCACCTGATACCCAGTCAGTGTCAGTCAGTACTTGTAATTATTAGATGTAGTATTCCTGTGACTATCCCACCTGTCATTGGTTGAGAGTCAGGTACACCCTGGACAGGAGCGGTTTAATGCTAAGCAATAAAAGGACAACTGAAATGAATTCACTACATCCTCAGAGAGAAGAGGGAGATAAAAAAAAAGCATTGGTTAAATGCCCTTATCCTTAGTAATGCTTCAATGCTGCAGTTTCAAAAATCAAATTAAGTGAGAAGTTACTCGCGCCACTGTTTGTACCTGCAGGGTGTTGTCCCCCCCAGTTCTGACATCCTCCAGCAGCCTGTCAAGCTCCTCACTGGGCATCACAGACACACAGGACAGGGCAGACACGTCAGAGCTGAGTGAGACTGACCGCCGGCCTGTAGATTGCCACTCATCGCTGTCGTTTTCTGATTCGTAGTCAGCCCCGGCATAGTTACACAGGTCTGACAGGCTACAGCGAACATGAGATTGATCAATTAAATTAATAATAAAAGAGTTACTTCTGTAAAACTAGGAATCTTGTCATACTATTTAAACAGTACACACCTGACACAAAAGCTCCTGCGATCTGACTGGCTCATGTTACTGGTGATGGTCACTGAGGACTCTCCAGAGTCTGAATCGTAGTTTGAATCTTCATCCTTTTGTGTATCATCATCGTCATCATCCTCATAATCATTTTCATCATCGTTCCAGACTTTAATTTCTGAATTTAGGCCAGCTACCCACTCATTCAGGTCTTTTGGAAAGCCTGTGTTCACATCAGGAGATGAGATGAGAGCTGGTATGTTGCTGAGGGAGGAAGTTGCAAGGGGATGAGGGAGAGGTTGGGAGTCTGCCCTGGGAGTTTGGGCTGTTTGTTTGAAGACACATGTGGTATCAGCATTTGGAGTGTCATTTTCCATTAGTGCAGTAGGGGAAAGGAAGGGTGAGTTATTCGGTGTGTTTGTTGGAGTTGTGTCATCATCGCTAGCCGGCGAAGTAACCACAGACGGGTTTGTTTTCTGTACACTACCGGAAGTGTCACTGGACAGAAACATGGGCGGAGTACGGTTGGCTCTCTTATCTCTCTTGCTTTCTTCCTCTGGACTTAAGACTCTCGAGAAATCTGTCTCGTCTATATAAAAGTTTTCGCATCGCCTTTGAGCTCCTACATTTAGAGGGATTTCAAGTGCATGCTTGAGTTTGGAATATTTACCAAACTCTTCCCCACTGTTTTTACCAGCATTCAGTTTTGTTTCTTCATTCTCAAACAAATCCTTCACTTCCCTCTCTTTACCTCCTACTCTAACAAAATCCACTGATAAAGACCTTTCTGAAGCGAGCTTCTTTGCTGCTTCTGCAGCCTTGTTCTGAGATTTATAAATCGTCCTACCTTCCAACATGTCCTTCAGTCCACTAACTGTTTTCGCTGACCCGCTCATCTTTTCTCCTTCAGGAGCAGCACCGAGTTGTGTTGGTACAGAGAAGGCTCTTCTGGGCGTCAGAAACGGTTGTGTTCCTAGACCTTGGGCTCTATGTGACAGAGCCTCAAACTGATTGATCTTGTTTCTCACGCTTGCTGTGGACGGGGCTGACAGAATCTTCTGGAACTTGTTCCTGTCTGGTGATTTTGATGCAATTTCTTGTGAGTTTGACTCAAAAACATCTTCATGAGTGTTACTGCATTTAAATTCAGCCTTTTCTTTTGCTCCATTCTCAGCCTCTTTTGCCCCATTTATTTTCTTACACTCACCCCTTGATTCTCTGTGGTTTGCCCTACTGCTCCGATCCTTCCTTTCAATTGCTATACTTTCTCTCAATCCAGATGAATCTTTGGAATAAACTGATGCTTCTTCTGTTGAGAAACTCTGGATGGTTGGCTCTGGATGTGCAGCAACCCGTGCTGTAGCTCTGGCTAAAGCTCTATCCAGGGACCTTGTTGGTACTTCCTCCAACTCTTTTCCAGAGGAAATTCCACCTTCACAGGAATACCCCATCTGATCTTGCCACTGTCCGTCAGACAACCTCCTGCTTCTCCCTGCAGACAGTGAATTGTGAGCACCCCAAGCGTCTTTTTGTAATGTCCAGAGCAATGCTTTCCCTGGACTGAGACTGTTTTTCTCTCCAGATGAGGAACGCCTGGGGAATGTTCCTCCTTCTGCACACTTAACTGAGTTCTGCTTTGGCAAGTCTGTGATTGTTACAGAGGCACAAACATCCTTGGTTCTATTGTAATCCTCAACTTTACCAAAACCAGCAGACCCATACAGTTTTTCTATACGCTCCACTATAGTCTGACCTCCTCTGGGGCTAAATGAAGTCTCTGTGAACTTAGAGCCAGACTGGGACTTCAACCTGGAGGGGAGAGAGTGACCCCAGTCAGCCCTGTCAAGAGTCTGGCTCACTGGGCTCCTTTCCTGAATAACATTACTTGTGCCTGAAGAGTTATAACCTTTTAGTGAAGATGCCAGCTTGCCTTTCATACTATGAACTTCTCTTCGTTTTTCATCCAGCTCTCCAGCCTGTTTTTCTTCTTTAGTTGATAACATGTCAGCTCCGGTACCAAAATCAAATTGTCTTGTCCCAGCTCTCCAGCCCAAACTCTTGCTTCTATTTAGAAAGTCGGATTTCTTACTCTCAGTCCTGCCACAGCTTTCAAATGCTGGGTTTCCACTTCTGTCGGTGCCAAACTCTGTGAGTTTGTGTTTTTCTGTGTTTGTTGTGTCATTGTGGCTCTGTTTGGTAGACGTTTCCTTCTCCTCACACTGATTTTTGACACTGCTGTGACCCCTAGTACAGTCATGATATCCAGCACCTGTGTCCTCCTCATTTGTACCATTTGCGCCAGTGTGTGTCACATATCTCTCTCTTTTTTGAGCTTCCTTGAGGTGCTCCCCCTTCTCATCTGCAAAATACATTGGTTTCCTAACATCTGACCTGTGAGTGAGACTATAAAAGGGAGAGTTAGCTGGGCGAACAGTGAATTGTGCTCCTCTCTTCTGCTTGTTGTACTCACTCGCTGAAGTAGTCAGCAAGGACAAGTCCATTGTCAGAGAGTAAACAAAGTTAATTATCTCCTGTCAAGTGCCAAATCCAAAAAAGAGAGAGGAAGAGTAAAGTTGATTGGAAGCAACTATCTTTTAGGCTGCACTCAGCTTTGAGTGAGTAGCAAACAGTAAAACGTTAGCACAGCGCTTTAATTAATTTCTTGCAGAGAAACACATCCTCCTTTAAAAGGTTAAATATTTCAACGACGGTCCTTATGATAATCTGTTTCCTGGTCTAAGAGTGATGTCTAATCTGGACTCCTCTTCTTGCTTTCTTGTTGTTGTTGTAGTCTTCAGTTCCCCGGCATGAACTCAGTGAACAGCTATCATTGCCTGCCAAGCATAAAAATGTACAAATTTCCATCCTCAGAACAGATTGGGCTGGAATGTTGTGATATGTGGATTGTGGTTGCTCTGGCTGCTCAAAATGGTCAGAGCAGAATCCCAGTGTGGTTCAGGACAGTGCACATAATATGTCAAAGTAAAGCATAAAATGGACAGTGAATAGAGAAGATATGAATATTATAAGCTAAAGGGGTATGAGAAATGTAGAGCAAAAGCTGGGGCATGAAAACTAAAAACCCTACAAACACATTTCAGTTCTGTCATTTTGCCTTCCTCACATTCTTGTCAAACTGACTCAGTAAGTCAAAGTGATCGGGTATTGTTCTGTGTTGTACACACACACCATAATGGCTGTTTACACAAGCAACATAGTCACGACTACTTGTGAGCATCGGCTAACCTGAACGAAAAACTGGAAAAACTCACCTAACAGCAATCCAGTAAGAAAAGAACTGTAAGGTATTAAAGAGTCTTTATCAGTCTCTGTGTGACTCATGTTGGTATCAGGGAGTCAAAGAGAGACAGCATCTGATTAAAACATTGTAAGCAGGGGCACGATGGACACAGCAGAGGACTTTGATTTACATACAGGCTGCTGAGAGAAATATAATGTTACTGATGAACAATGGCTTATCATAGATGACTAAATATACAGACATGTTCAACAGTGAAACTGATACGCTCATCACTATTGGCATTGATTTAAAAAAAACACAAAGCTAATTATTTACTAACAAAATAAACTGCTATGGGTTTAACTATATGAAGACACTTGTAGTATTTTTGTGAATTTTGGGTGAGATCGTGTAACTTTGGTAGAGAGACTCGGTGGTGCTTTCCCATGCAAGTGAGTCTTGAGTGTCGGCTTACAAGAACACCTGTTCTGCTAGGTCACAAAGTCTCCCATCTGGGTAACCAGGGTAACGCTGCTTAGTTAGTTCAATAAAACCGCAAATAAACCACAAAAGCACCAAGATTTCAAGAATGCTCACATTTACGCACTCACACAATTACAAAAGATCTCATTAGTCAATTGTCATGTTCACAAACACATGCACTTACTTTCTCAAAGAGTGACTTCTGTACTTGTCCCACACCATTGTGTTGCCATTGGTTTAACATGAAGGCAGTGCTGTGTAATGACAAGAGCTCCTGGCTCTTTTCTCTTCGTCCTCTTCTCTTTCCATCAACTTTGCATGATGGAGTGTGTACAGTGGCACAAACCTGCCACACTGGTTTATCCTCCTGTTCTCTCTCTTTCTGTCTCTCTTTTTCTCTCCTCCCCCTCCTATAGTCGTTTCCTCCCTTTTTTCCTCCTCTCACAGGGTGGCATTCCTGACTACAGTTTTATGTGTCACCCAAACTAAATGGCTCAACAAGGAGCATACTGACACAAGCTTACACACCCTATGGGCACATCAAACACAATTTCTCATTGTGTCATGGTTCAAAGAGACGACATACAGCTCAGATAATTATTTGAAATGGAGCAAGAATGGGATTTCACGACAGTGAAAATTACCTCACCTAAAGCACACCTGAGTCTAATCATGTGGTCTTTGCAGGTATCAAAATACATAACAACAGAGCAGCTTTAAGTGGGACCAAAGCGTGTGAAGTATTCAGAAAATCCAACAACCATAAATATTGTTTACAGAGCATGTTGTTTTACTGTACACCTCTCATGAGCGGTTACATTTGAAGAGAATGTATGAGTTTTAACTGTGAGTGGGATATAATTTTTATTAAAGGGGAAAATAACCTGAGAAGAAGTATTATATATGTGAAAACTGGGTTTTGCAAAGTAGGAAGACAAACAAATAGTCATATGCTTACAGATGGTCAGGACGCAAGCATAAATATATAAAAAAATACTACTTACAGTTTTGGTGACCATGTAAAGGCTTGTCGTCTTGCTGCTGCTTTTTTGCATGCACCTGCTATTATCTTCCGTTTAGACAGAGGAAGCTGTGGTTACCACATCATCATGTTGCAAGCAACGCTAAAAAATAGATGCAGTAATGTCAGTCTGTGCTCATCAGAAATCAAGATAACCTGAAGCAGAAACACTTGTTTTTGGCCAAGTCTTGTTGTCCTGATGATCCAGTCACTAATTACCTTAACAGACTGGGGGGCTGGCAGGTTGCACGAAGGTTTTTCAGAACAGAAATAAGCCTGTGACTAGGGGTAAAGTGCTCAAGTATCGCTCCACAGTCACCCACCATTGTTCCTGACTGAAGAATGGCACTCTGTGTCTCTGCATCACTGTCCTACTCACACAGACACGCTGCTGTATTCAATTCATTCTTTAGGGTGTAGGACTCAGAACACATCTTGTGATTTAGACCATGTGTTGTGAGAAAGGACAGTTTAGAGTGCTTAATCAGCAGATCACAGTAGATATAAGTAGGCTAAAGACAAATCAGTGGAAAGCAGAAATAATAGAAGTGGACTACTTATTATTTTCTTTTATTCAGGGACATTGCACATTAATCAACATCTCTTAGTTTTCCAGTTTGGCAAAGGGTAACCTTCAACAGTTGTCCATCTGCCATGTTTTACAATTTGAATCTTTTTAGTCTGATGGTTTATGTGACTGTTGGAGATGGATATCCTATGATTCGCTGGCCTTAAATTTGTATCTTCTGTTGTCTATTTTTATTTAAGTTGGTCACATAACTTTCAACAGCAGAGGACAGAAAAGCACGACAAACCTCCACATGTCAACCTTTTTCAAATCTGGAGTCCCACAAACATAATTTCTCTGCACACACTAAGTTAATTTGCAGAATAGATCTTGTCAAAGCATATGTTGTAGATTTAAAGCTCCTTCTCTTGGATATAAGGTGTGTTTTTGTAATTCTTGCCCCGAAACACTTTTAACATCTATTATGGAACTGTTATGTCAAACAATTATGAACTGACCTAGAAGATGTCTTTTGGAGTAAACCATTAATAAAATTGAAAATCAAATGACCAAGAAAACAATAAGGACTTTCAAAAGTATGACATTCTAACACTATAATACCCCTTTATTATTATCATCATCATCATCATCATCATTATTATTATTATTATTATTATTATTATTACTATTAGGGGGCGGCTGTTATTAGAAGTAGTAGTAGTAGTGGTAGTAGTAGGGGTGGTGGAATATTTGTCCTTCTTCTTGTTTATTGCTATAATGTTTTTGTTTTGATTTTTTTCTGCATAAAAAACCTTTCTATGCATGTTTGCATTTCATGAGAGGAACTGAGACCTGAAAACGTCAGGCCTGACCGCGTCTGTGTCGGTCACGTGACTATCGCGGAAGTCAACAAACCAGGTAGCGAAATGTAGCATCCAGACGCAAACTTGTCTTATCGGTGTTTTGTTTAACGTTAAAGCCGTCTTTTGAATTGTCTTTTAGAAACCAATAGTTAAATGAAATCGTGTACATTACAAAGGTCAGGACGTACCGTGAGCTGTCACATAGCCAGTCCCAGCTTGGTAAAGAGGCAGTTACAAAATGCGGAACGATTCTCCTCTCTCAAGCGTTAACGTGGTGCTGGTTATGGCCTACGGCAGTCTGGTAAGTCTCTTTCACTTTGTTCACGGTAACTTTTATGTCATTTCAAGACCTCAAATTAAAACGATAAATTGATTCAGTTACGGAGTTTTGCTAACTTATGCAAAGTTTTTAATGCAGAGAGACAGGGACACAAAATGTCATGCATACATACAGTACAAGTACAAAAAGCAGAATACACACCCCGTTATTTTACATTGTGCATACCCATTACAAGATATATACACATAACTACTTTGATGGACAGTGTGCACATGCATACTAATTGCTGTTTTAGCATTAATAACAACATGAGCCCAATATTAATGTAAATACATTTTGCCTTTAATAAAGTAAAAGCATTCAAATATTTGCTGTTAATAATAATTAATAGGAAAGTTAATTAACTCCGGATTAAATTCCTGATCTCTAGGTGTTTGTTTTGCTGTTCATTTTTGTCAAAAGACAAATTATGCGTTTTGCCATGAAGTCTCGGAGAGGTCCACATGTTCCCATTGGTCACAATGCTCCCAAGGTAACGCACACACACACACACACACACACACACAGCATTATGAATCAGAAGTGTCATACTGAAAAGTGTTTGGCTGTCTAATTTGTTTTTGCTAGTTCTTTCTTGTGTTTACTAAAATACCATGTCTGTGGTGTAGGAGCTGAGGCAAGAAATCGAGACCAAACTTAGCCTGGTCCAGAAAATCCACTTTGAGCCTCGTCTACTGTCTCCAGATGATGACCGGCTGAAGCGGAGAGAACAGTCTGGTTAGAGAAACATAAACATATACACTTACATACTATATAAACCATCTGTATAAGCTGTTTTGATGCCTTGGTATGAGAGAATGCACGTGTTTCTCTTACAGGTTCCTATGACTATGTGTACAGGATGAGAGCATTGGATGCTATCAGAGAAACTGGTGAGCTCTCCTGCCACTGGTTTTGGTCTGCCACAACTGTTCCTTCGCACCATTTTTTACTATTTCCCCAATTTAACACTTGCCTCTACTATCCCAATAGATCTCCCTTTCCGTGAACTGAGTGGAACCTCTACAGCTTTGACAGGTAGAAGATTTCGGACCTGGCTTCTGCATCTACGAAATTCCCACTGCATTTTCCAGGACAAGCAAAGCTCTCTCATTGGCACGGTGCTGGATGGCTACAATAAGGCACGCTATGGGGCAGAGGTCAGTGTCCCTCAGTGTATATTTGTGTGCCAGAAATGTCGTATCTAATCATAAACAACATAAAGATATTGTTTTACACAGTCTACGCTAAATAATGTTAGCAATAAATTATGGAGAAATGAATGAAAGAAAGGAAAATCTCTTTTAAAATAAGCACAAAATCATATTTTAAAAATTAGTCAGCGAAGCAGATCTAACTGGGCTGTGCACTTCACCAGCATAAACATCTATTTACATATCTAACACATGATTTTCCTATACAGTTTTTTTTTTTGTAACCTACTGGAAATTAATAAATATTTATGTAGTATCATTATGATTAGAATACTTAATTAGAAGTCAATAAGTTCTTTCTAGAAAATAACAAAAATGCCTGTCATTATTTTTTAGAGCCCAAGGTGACATCTTTATATGTCCTGTATGTTAAAATTATTAGATCTGCCCATCTGAGATGCTAAAACTGGTAAATGTTTGGCATTTTATAATCCCAAATAAATTTACACAGTTGAATCAAATATTAATTGTTGATTCATTTACTGATCGGCTAATAGCTTAGTGGATTAATTGATTCAGCTTTACTTTATCTTTAGTACATGAAAAACTGATAAATTGTGTGCATATGCATCCACCCAGAAGTAGCTGAAGGGTAAATATAGTGTGTGCAGATTGTATTCTGCATAAAAGCATTTCATTACTGATATTCTTGTTTGGTTAATGTCGTTGTCTTTAGGCTTTTGGTGAAGCAGAATTTATGAAATACCAGGAAGCTCTAACTCAACTGGCCACTGTGTGAGTAAACACAGCTTTTCCCCACCATTCCTCTTAGAGTTTTCGTTTTAAGTTGATCCCGCTGGGGAATGCTGATTATACACTGGGAACATTCCGTTTCCTTTTTTCTTTTTCAGTGTAAAGTCTCACAACAACAACAGCAGCAGCAGCAGCAGCAGCAGCACTCTGAGCCAGCACCACCAGTGTGCTGCCAAAGATCTGACCAGTACCACAGATCCTGCAAGTCCCTCCTCTTCCCCTACCCAAACCACCTACCTCACAGCTACAATGCAGTCGCGCAGCAAGAGGCCCAGACACTTCCTGGAGTTAAAGAACTTTAAAGACAATTACGACACTCTGGACAGTACACTCTGAAAATGTAAAAAGCCTGTCCAAAGGAAAGGTAGTGCTGCTGCCTGTGAATAAAGTTCCTGTGGATGGCAACAGGGTTACTGGCGGATAGTTTTAGAGTAAAAAGAAAAAACACTGCCTTCATATACTAATAGGTATTGCCTAGGTTGCATTATAGATCATATCTAAATAAAGTAAATGTAGCTTATGCATATATCCAGTATTACTGCAGGAGTATTACTGCTATGTTTGGGTAAGAGAGGTTGATTTGACCAAAAGAAAAATATAACTATAGAGCTATGCACTGCTATAAGACAATCAGTATTTATTGCACAATATAAAGGCCTATGCAGACTTGTTGAAACTAACTTCACACTGAAAAAAACATTTATGTCACATATGTGTATGTTCTACGTATGCCTCTACAATTCTTCTCTCGTTACGTTGGACTGCCTTTTTTTAAAGCCTTACATGATTTACAAAGCCATAATTGATTTGGTGAAATTAAGTGCTCTTTTAACTTTGATTTAATGTGAAACTTTATGATTTCTCAATGCAATGTAATTTAACAGTATTCCAGCATATTCATGCATTCTGAATGTGATGTACTGCATCAGTGGCAAGCATAGTACTTCTCTATGTTAGATGTGGACCAGCCCAGAGATGCCTGAGCTGTGTCTGTGTGGGAACAGGGTTCCCAAGGAGGCATACTAATGCCTAAATTTTATTTTCTGCCGTGCCTACTGTTCAAGTTGCCATCCAAATAAAACACTGACATACTGCTGATGTTTTGACATGCAGTCATCAAAATATTGTAATTTGCTGTGAGACCAACAGAGGGCACCCATTTAAACGTAATCTAGTTTTATTGATTTTGTAAGAAGTGAAATAAAGCATCATTATCTTTATTTATTCTGAGAGCACAGATAGATTAGATTGCACTTTTAAAAATCTCTTCCTAGATGTTTTTAATATAAATTAATACAAAAGAGAAAGATGTTAGGCAGAAATTGAAACATTGAATCATTACATTAATATGTACAAACCAAGGTGACTATGCATAAAGAAACAAATTATTTACAAGAAATATTAGGAATAATTACACAATTATTTCCTTCTGCTTCATCACACTTTCAATAAATGTGATACTGTCTGGGAATGTGAAGACATTTTTAAGAAGCACTCTTTTCACATGATGTTGACCTTAAATAGACAACAGTGTTTACTTACATGAGAACATTCAGTCCTCAAAGTGAACAGTCGTGCGACTGAATATTGTGAACAATGCACACACTTTTTATAATCCGGTTAATTATTTTTACATCAAACATCTTTTATGGCACCTTGGTTTACTTAGAAAGCTTAGTCTATTGATGCTACATTACTTTATCAAGAGCTCTTACCATTATTATCATTTTTGGCAAAAAGGTCTGCCATCCCGTACTTTGCACTGCAATTGTGTTTTGTACAACAACAAAGATGCCATAAAATAAAAACGGATGTACAGGGAAACCTTCATACAGTATGCAGAATTATACAGTATGTTAAACCTATATAAGTTCTATCAGTACACTTCATGTATGTATGCTAAAGCTGACACATTATTTTATTATGCAGATGCAGAGTCACAAAAGATCCCAGTGCTTGTGCCAAACACCACACAGTTTTCCTACAAGAGCGTTTGCAGTTAAAATGCATTAGTGGAAGTGCTGACAGCAATGCAGTCCAAGAAGCTCAGCTTGGACAACCCAGATACGCCTGGACTCAGATGTGGTTGTGGAATTATTGTTTGGTTTCAGCCTGCACTGAAACAGTTTGGTGGTTCTGGGCCCTTCAACTCCAGAACCTTGTCTTTCCACTTAGTTGCTTCATGACCTGATCTCAATGACTTTAATGAAAGGGAGTTGTTTGTTAGAGGAGGTGGACGGCTTGAGTGGTTTACTGCAGAAAAAAGGGAAAGAAAAAGTAGTTTATTGTATAATAATACAGTATGAAAACAATTCTACATTAGATGGATTTTTGAATGTAAGTGGGTTTGAAGGTTTTGATGACCTCTTTCAAGCTAAAATTTATAACATAAAATCATTTTGTCCTAAATTTGAATTTATTTTTATAAATGAATTACCTATATACAATCTGGGCTTTGTGCTCTGAAGAAAGGTAAGAGTTTGACCTTTGTCCTCCCAGGAAATAGTCCATCTGGTCATGCATCTCCCGATTCTGCAAACATGAGAGGGGTCAGTTTACATAATACTAGTATGAAACTAATTAATGTGGCTCCCAAACAGACAGTTGATGCACTTTCTATCCTTGTATATCTTTCTTTGCAGAGGCCAAGCTGAGTGGTATCCACTTCCTTACCCTTGCACCCCTCTTTCCACTTTCTTTGATTCTTCGCTCTTAATTCAACTTACAATAGAAAAAGTTCTCTTTCCACAGTAGAAGATAATAAAGCAGTCGTTACCTCAGCCTCCAAGAATGCCACTTTCTCTTCCAGCTCTTTGATCACGCGGTCTCTCTCCTGGATCACCATGCGAGAGTTCTGGAGCTAGACACAAGCAAACGCACAGTCAAACAGTGAGTAAATCCTCCTCAAATACGAACACGAAGACCGTGTGTTTGTTTTTACAGACCCACACATGTGAGGCTCACCTGTTCAATCATGTGTCTGACTTTCCTCTGTTGGCATTTCAGCATGTCATCCAGATGGTGGATCTTTTCTTTAAGAATAGCCACCTCCTTCTCCAGCTGCTCAGCCCTAAAAAAATCCACACAGACAGTTACAACACACTGGGGGTGATTTAACCGTCACACGTTGAGAAAGCGTATATGTATTTGTTTGGTGGAGTTTGTTCGCTTCTGCTGACCTCTGGTCCCCTTTCTGGCCTTCCTCTCTGATTTTGCGCAGCTCACGAAGTTCCTCCTCACGACTGCGTATTGCCTCCCGCAGGGTAGAGCTCTCCTGCTCCATCCCACTCAATAACCTGTGGAGTTCTTCGATACGTTTGTCTTTCCTCTCACTAGCTGCTTCTGTGGTCCTGAGCTTCTCCTCCTGGTCACTCAGACGCTCCCTCAGCCTGCTGCCTTCAGCCTGGTGGAGACAGTAAGTTTAGTTTGTATAAAATATGGCTTCAACAAAAATGTGCTTTAAATTAATTATGATAGATAATGCATATATGTCTTACCTGCAGCCTCTCTTTCTCCTCTTGGTGTTTCTTCTCAGTTTCCTGCAGCTGTGCATATAAGCGCTTACTGACTTCTCTGAGCTTGGTTCTCTCTGCTTCATCATCTGCTTCCTTAAAGACAAAGTATCAACTGTTATTAGCAATATGTCAGATAAAGAGTTAGACAGATAGCAAGACGCTTTTGGACTTATGTAATATTAAATCTTGTTTTTGTATCAGGCTTGGTAGGGCTGGCCGTCACAAACAAATAGGCGTGTCAGCCTGCGTCACTGGAACAGCTGCGTTATTACAGAGTTTTCCCTCTGAAACTCGCCCACGCAAGGTAAGCTCTTGTGTAAATCTCTGCAACTCGTGAATTCCTATAACACGTGCAAAGTAATTAAAGCACAGTGGAGTCAGGTTTGTTGTGCATGCACAGAACACTGCTGACATACAGATAGCGGTGGGTGCTAGCAACAAACTATCGCAGGATGAAGTATCTGTGGAATGCAGGGAACAATGATTATGGCCTGAACACAATAACAATAACGCAGGCAGAGGAGCAGTTTGTGCTAAACCAACTCTCTCACAAATCTCCACACAGCCCGAGGGGCTAGTATCATTACACTGCTGTTGTCATTTAGTCCTTTCTTTTGCCAAATATCACGTATCTGTTTTTCTTCCTGTTTAACTTTACACCTTCCTCTACATGTGTGCCTCTGGGGGATGATCACTTTACAGGTATGACATCAAACTAACAGGACCTCATTGTCCAGTGGAAAACAGAGAGTGGACTGCAGCTATAATACACAACATCGTATATGCGCATTGTTCCAACATACGTGAAAGTCCCACATGTATTCGGAGTATAGAGTTACAACTTAAAGTTTCTTTGTGTGAGAAACAGCTCACCTGTCCATCATCTTTGGTTTTTGCCTTGGGGGGAGATGAGGCATTCTTTCTGAAGGGAACGCCAACTTTCCACCCATTTATGTGAGGCTAGAGAGAGAAAAGAAGGACGTCAGCAAGGAAACGAGAAATAGGGATGAGAGTGGTGGAGGAAATGGCACTAAGTACATAGCATGTAAGGTTAACAATGGGAAGGCCACAACAAAAGAACTAAAAATAGACCTACCTTGTTTTTGGCTGCCATCTGCTCCCTCAGTGTCTTTAGGCAGTATCTCACCTGTATGAGATTTAATAGTGAGTTACTCAGATACTGCCATTGTTTTAATACGTTCAAATGAATAACACAAGAGTGGAGGAGATCAAGACAGGAGTGTGAGAGCAGGGAAGAATTTACATGAAGCAAACATGCAAATTGTTAAGTAATCCGGAACTCTAGCATTAGCACAGTGTGTATTTATGCTACCATCCAGATGCCCACAAAGAGATGGGTAGCTCAGTTGATAAAGGCAGTCGTCCACGTCTCTATAAAACCCACCTCTTGTATCTGTGAAACTTCATCCGACAGCATCTTCAGGCTCTGCTGGTGATTCTGCTGCTCTTGTCTGCGTGCCTCTAGATACACCTAAGACATGAAGACACACACCTGTTAAATACAGGTGTAACAACACAACCATAGTCATACACCATTGAATTATTTAAAAAAAATAAAAGCCCATGTGTAGCTCCCACCTTGATAACCTCCACCTGCTCCTCTGTAGATTTGACCGGTTCAGGGGTAAAAACTGTCCTGTCACTTGGTGGCTGCACCAATGCAAACGCCCTCCCGATTGGCTAGAGATTAGAGAGCAGAGTTAAAAATGTGGCATGTACTGTGTTGCGTGAGCATGGGTGGGTGGCGATGATACATTTACAAACATCATAAGCAAATGTTACATGAATGAAGTCACTGTTCACTAAAAGAGGACTTGGATCATGGTTGTGACTGATATTGCAACACAGTATTTTGAAGAATTTGCAGGAGTACTTATAGATGCGTCACAAAAATAATTGTGACGCATCCATCAGAAATCTCTGATTCGACTGATGCAGTTAAACTAATGACTTGTAAAGTTTTAAAAATTAAATGTCTTCTCTCGGTTGAGTCCTAAAAAAATTGCATTAAGCACTACGTAGACAAACCCAAAGATCGGGGGCTTCTTTGGAAGTTGAAAGAGTGAGAAAGGGAGGTCTGTGCAGAAAGGGTGGGGACAAATTATGTAACTCTGCAAGCTGCTCTGGTGGACCATTTTTTCCCTCCCGTTTTGAGTGTGTGGGAACCACGCTCATGAAAAGCTCATGATGACTGTGGCATGTTTACAAGCAATTAATGTCTCTGTACAGGTTGTTCTGTAGGAATGTGCTTTGATACATGTGTGAATGTATGGTAGCTCTGAGCTAATTCCTAGGGATCACTGACAAGATTAACCTGTCTGTACTTTGAGATCCTAATATATCACCTCTACAAAAATACTGCCACCGTTCATCCACACAAATTAGCAAATTATTCTACTTCATGTCCTTCTATATCCATTTAATATAAAAAAACTGATTTTATATATAATTTCAGATCTTAAAGCAGTTATTTACTCATCAGTTTTCCAAAAGTCTTTAAAACATCGATAACAGTTACTTCATCAGCCCACCACTTCCTCTGGTGAGTGTAACCTAAGTTGTTTGATAAAAGAACCTTACCTTGTCCCTGTACTGCTCTGTGCTCTGAGCCACCTGGTTCTGGTCGTGCAGTGTGAGACGCAGTCGTCTGCACCCCTCCTGAAAAACACAATGTTGAAAGCAGAGATGAAGTGAATCCACAAAGAGTCCGTTATGTGTAGGAGAGACTGACAGAAGACTATTTTGAGGAGAAGAGGGGAAAACAGAGCAGGAGAGACTGAGTCACACTCACTCACTAAAACAGGGGAGGGGGGAGACAGAGAGCAGCAGCCAGTAAGAATGAGGGGTACAAGCGTCAGAGTGAAAGAAAAAGTTTTTCACAGCTGCACAGAGACAGATTGTTTTATTTAAATTGTGTGCTATGGACGTCACAGGGACTTAGGAGGAAAATCTCAACACACTCATATCCAATTGGAAGCGGTGGCTGGATTTCTGGAAAAGTGGGCAGAAAATGAAATGTCAAGTAAGACAGAACATTTCCATGGCAACAACACCTCACAGTAGCCATACACTCTCTGGCACACTAACATACAGTATAAAGGGAGACAAAACTATTCACAGATGTAGCTCTTCGTAACACATTAAGTAACAGGAAACGTCTCAAGTGCAATTTGACTTCGTGCGCGAGTCTTTCACTACAGGGAACCCCCCTTTTACACTAAGTGACACTCAGTAAGTGTGTGTGCAATGATAAGTGGATGTGGATGTGAGGGAGAAGGTCAAAGACATTATGTAACTCATTCCAGACCACACAATTTGTTCTGTTAATTTTCCTGTGTGTATTCACTGTGTCCTAGTGTCTGAAGTCATGTCAACTCTTACACTAAACAGACACACTCACATCTTCAGGTTTATTAGTCATGTTCTGGCCTAATTTGTCAATAAGTAATAATGAGGCCTGGTTGCTCAGTGCTCGAGCATTGGGTTGGGATACAGAACGCAGTGGGTTTGAATCCCACACCACCAGGTGTGGCCCCACCCAGCCACCTAGGGCAACCTTGGCAGGAAGGGTATTCGGCGTAAAGAGAAAAAAAAAAAACACACACATACACATATGCAAAAACAACATGTGGAACATGTTCTGCTGTGGCAACCCCTGAAGGGACAGGCCGAAACCGTTCTATTTTTTTTTTGTTGTTGTTGTTAATAAGTAACATGCCTTGTAATGGATAACAGAGTAATGTGTGGAATTTGATTTGTTTTGTTAGTGATAATTATTATCATATTATCATTATCATTTATATTATATTACTGTGTTGTATGAAACTATTAAGTGTGAATGTGTGTCGCGTTTATCACAATTGTTTTCTTTTGCTAGACAGCCTGCCGATCACAGGCCCAGCTACTCTATCTCACAATGGAGGCCCTGTTCAAACTGTCAAAAACAACTGTATTGACAATCTACAACATTTAGTAACTGTTCTTATGCTTGTTATCATATCACATCGTCATTGTCATCATGAAATATGATGAAGATTTCCGCTTTAAAAACAACTTAAGCAAACGTTGCATAGTAGTTATCAACATTTGTGTGATCAGATCATAAGCACTAGAACAGCTATAAAATAGACCTAAACAGTGAGACTGTTAAGTCAAATGAACTTTTAAACCGTTTTGCCCTTTACAGTAAGTGAATAAAGTGAGTAAAGGCACTTTTACTGTAAAGACACCCTGGCCTTGATGCCAGCCAGAAAGAAGAAATGGATTTAAATGTGTTGCGTAATACCATGATTAGACTACAGAAAGCTTCTATGATTAGCTGGTTATCTGTTCAGGAAGTACAGTAATAAAAAACAATGAGGGACAGACATCAGAGCAAGAAAGTGATCAGGCATCAAGACCAAAAAGGAGACGAAATAGCCTAATAACTTGAGTGAGAGGTGGTATTACGACAAATAGTGGTCAGGAAAATGAAAGCAAAAATGTCTCCTCTCAGATTACAGACACCCGAATCCCGTAATAGGGAACAGTGACCAGACGAGGGAGAGAGAAAAGGGGAACAGTTAGGGGTTTGTTAAGAAGGAATCCATCAATACAAAACTTCTCTCGACCTTTTTACACAGGCAGACAAAGACTCTGATAATCCTCACTGCCATTCATTATTTACAAGCTAGTCTCAGTTTCTGCTTTTGCTTTATATTCAAACACACACAAATGCTGTCTGTACCACCTTCAAAGCCGACCTGTAATAGTAGACTTCCCAGGAACACAAAGAGGCCAGTTAGACATAATCATAAAGACTGTGACACATATACACACATGCACACAATCCACACACATTAACTCCACGTACACACTACCATTATGACAAGGCAAACATGTAACACTAAGCGTGCATTCACACACACACGCACAAACAGGCATTTACACACAAGGACATGCACAGTTTTCACACTTCAGGGTGCACTGACAATGGGCACAAAAGATCATGGGGCATGGCCAATCTGAAAGGCTTCAAGGGTATGAAAAGTTCTTGTTTTGGACGTAAATCACCTGGGTTAAATTAGCTGAGAGGTGACTGCCTCCCTTGGCATGTTGCTGATAAACACACAGAGTTGATGTATTTGGGGAAAAAAGAAAATGTCTGTCAGAGCTCTGTGTCTCCTTAAAAAAAACACTCCGCTCAAACATTGTTTAGACTATTAGGGCTCCAGTAGCAGTGGCCTTAAATCATGGCCTTAAATAGTGAAGCATCAAGTTATGCCTCCAAGTGCAGTGTCTACAATGCAGAAAAAAATCTTGTGTGCACACGCACGTGTACAATTCACTATCCATTAAATCAGTTCCTCTCATGCACTGCTTTCTTATACCATGCAGATGTCACTTTTGTCTTTTGTCCAACTGCATTATAGACCTCATCCACCAAGGTGACAGGTGTGAGCCGACATCGCAGGTGCTAGAGTTTCTGCACCGAAACGATACTCTACTCTAATTGTATAAGTGAAAATGGGATGTAAACATGTTTTCTAGAAATTACCCTTTCATTAGCATAACCAGCCTCTGGGCATGTCTGTTTAAACTAGTCAACTAAAAGACCAACTAAACTTTAAAGATATTACTTTGCTGCTTTTCTTTTGTTTGACAATGGGTTTTGGACTGTCGGCTGCATACAAGCAATTTAAACATTTTAGAGTTCACAGACTAAACAATTAACCAATTCACCAAGGGCTGAATGACAAATAATAACAACATGTTGTACGTGCAGACTTGTTTTTCAGTACATCATTACTTTGGAGTAAGTCCTTAAGTACTGAGCCATAGTTCCCAGCGTACTGTAAACTAATACGGTCAGTCAACAGTGATATGTTAAAGGTTATGTAAATTTGAAAGGGAAGAGACGACCTAAGTGACGTAAAGTCCTGCGTGTTTCACATGTGTATTCCCATGCACATGAATAGGTGGACCATAAATGTACTGTACACGGATGTGAATCACAAAGTGTTGCCATCAAGACAATGTGCACACTGAGAGAAAATGTTCAGGCTGCAATCAAAAATAATATCTCTGTTTCGTTTTCTTATTCTATGTGCCATGAGTGTTCTGGCATGTCCCAGCTTTATCTGTTTCTAAATGCATTTTTGTCTCAATTGGCCCATTCCCAGCCAGTGATGTCAGACATTCCAGAAAGGGATGGTGACCGAGGATGAGGAAAGACAGCGGGAATGTTTTACTTACTGCAGGGAAACAAAATGTCTGCAGGGACAAATGTGCCACTATTCAAATAGTGACTGAGCAGACAAAGGCCAAAACTATCTTGTTGCTAAAGGGAGGACAAACTGTCGCACAAGCTTCAAATAAATTTCAAATTGCTGGAAAGTTCTTCAGAGTTTAGAGCATTTACAGAACTGGTTGTTGCTTTAGTTTCAGCATCTTAATTCCAGGAAACATACAAAACAATGAAACAACAATTTCACCAGAGCTGACAAACAGTAAGGGTGTCATTTGTATTCATACAACATCAATTGTGCACAGTCACTTTGGTATGTGACACAGAGGTGCAATACTTTGATGGCTTTAGTCTGACCTGAGTAGTCACATGGAAACACTCACTGGGTCACTGTTTGACTATTTGATTTGACTGATAGAGTTGTTGTCCATAGTTGTTAAAATGTTATGTATGAGAGATTATTCAGGGCTGAACAAATATAGAGTTTCATATATCGCATCATGGCACATTTGTGAATACAGTTAATCAGTTTTCTTTGTGTGTGGTGCTGCCTTTGGTACACTTTTATCAGTTAAACAACATACGTGATATTTAAGGCTAAACTACTGACACACATGTACAACTTGGCTCCTAAATGTAACTCTAATCAGAAAGCATTCACCATATCCAGGGCTTAAAGTGATCTGTGCAGTTTCCTTCATTAAAGAATATCATCTGATATGAGCTCAGTCATTCTCTCTCTCTCTGCTGGGAGGTATTGAGCTCAGCAGGTTAAAGTGTCTTGTTACTCCGCAACCTCATAAACCACAGCACAGTTTAACAGTTTGCTTTTCAGCTGAGGTAAATGATTGATTGTGCTGCCACAGACTGAATAGAAAGCCCCTGTACTGTGCGTGACATGGGCAGCTGCTGATTTGTATGTGAATCAAAGAAGTGTGCTGCTTAATCCAGTTCATTAAGACTTCACATGCACAGGTGGTGCCCATATACTGCGCCGGCTAAGCTTTTGCAGTTCCTGAGCTGCCTGTCACAACTCCAACTGTAAGCCCTCAAATGATGTGCACAGAAGGCAAAAGTGACGGGCACAGATGTTATCCGGGCTAATTCTGAGCTGCTGCCTTGTCTCTATGTGTGTTGGGACTTGGGAGGAATAATACTTTAATTACTACAAGGCAAAAGACAAGGCAAAATACAGCACTTAGAGCAGATGGAGCCTAAAGTGTCTCTAAACCCAGTGCAAAAAACTGAGCAGAGTCATGGAAAGAAGAAAAAAGAAAAACATAAACAGATCCAAAACTAAGGAAGTTATTATCTGCTAATTTTGCTATAAATTCTGTTACAATAAATACTACTTAACATTCAATAAACGAAAGCAAAAAACGAGACAAATATCGAGAAACTTACCCGATTTTCTTGACTTTTGATGTCCTCAAATGTGCACAGACTTCTTGTCCCTCCGTTCATGTTTAACAGATATGTAATAAATACTCCACCAACAATAAATTAATAAATTTAATAAGAAATTGGGCGAACTTCCCGGTGCCTCACGTCCACAGTCCACTCTTCTCTTCTCACCTCGCTGTGATAACGTTGTTCATCGCGTCACTGTGGGAGGGAGCAGGAGCAGCACCAGCATACACACACACATACCGCCCACCGCCCACAAATCGAGCGAAACAGCCAAATAGGGAACTGGGAAAACGGGAAAGGAGGGAGTGGAGGGAGGGTCAGGGCACTGCAACCTGCCGCCTCCGGTACGACAGCAACAATAACCCCCAGAAAGTTCGCATTGGCATAATAACACGATCACACTGATTCATCTACAGGTATGAACACAGCAGGTGGACTCTGGTCTTATGTTGCTGCAAACTATCACCCAGCAGGTGTCACTTAACAATTAATTATTAAGTGGAAAAGGTCAAACCCGTGACTGAACCTGTCCTCTGAGATTACAAACCAATGGAAAGCAAGGCAATAAACTTAGTGATTTAACTTAAGGCAGTTTTTAAGGGAGTTTGAAAGACAATTTACTTGTGTGTTCGTAATTTTGTTATATTCTTATATCTGTGAAAAGTGAATATCATGCTGTTCAACATGTGAAAGTTCCTTTATGTTTTGTGTGACACAGCACAGACAATAGAGTCTAGTCTCTCCTTGTAACTTTGTTATGACCAAAGGACAACCTTGATAAGTACATGATCAAATACAGACTTTGACCTATGAAATCATTTTTATCTATGTAGCCAAACAAATCCCAAACTGCCCAGCCAACAACATCCTCTGTCTTTACGTCTTTGATTAAAAAATAAAAACTTTTTTACTAATATGGAAATAAATTACAACCTAATTCAGCACAAGAAAACATTACAGAGTACTTTAGAAGTAATCATCAGCAAGGAAAAGTACTATATTTGGTAAAATGCTAAAGCATGGAAAAGTGAATTACTGATATTTGTTTATTAAAAATGCTCTTAGCATTAATGTTACACACCATCAATAACATGTAACCAGAGGTGAAAGAGGTCACACAATAGGAACACACTGCACTCATACTGTAACACAACCAGTGTTGCCCTGCTGGCATGTAGCTGATTTAAGCAGCAGCTGATCGAGGCCAACACAGACCTCAAATTGGATCAAGGCATTAATGGCTGTCAAAGAGCTCACAGCAGCTCACAGTGACAAACAAGGAATGAGTCTAAGTGAATTTGAAATTTCAGCAAAAGCTATACGTTCAAGCTCATACAGAAACACACTGAGACAAGAAAATAGGCCTGTGAGGCAGCGGGCACAAGGAAAATGAAAGAAAATGTTTCTCAAAAGTGGGATTTTAATAAGTAAATGTGCTCAGGTAACTCTTTACTGAAATGGGTTACTAGCCAGGAATGTAGTTAACTTTTACATCACAGTGGGTGGTATAATTTAATGGCTGATTTATCACAGGAAATGAAGCACACAACACTATCAAACATGCCTAAACCTTGCCAAAGTATGTCTGCAGGTGTCCCACCTACTAAGCTATAGTGTGAAACATAATCATGAGTTTACATCACACAGCTGACCACACTCAGACAAACTGATCCAGAGATCAGACAGTGATGTGTCTGTGTGTTGTACATCCACATGTGAAACTATTTGTTCACACTTTGTATCTTCTGTTCTCTGTACTTAGGTCTGTCTCTAATGGGTTTCCAACATTTGGCAGAGCTTATTTTAGGAGGTCTTGTAGTAATTTAATAAGCAATAATATGCAGCCTCTTGTCTGTATTACTCTGTCATATTTAAAGTGTGTAGGTGTGTAATGTTTTCTTTCTTTGTTTTATTCATGTTCAAAGTTTCTATTTCTTGTTTTTACACATTGTTCTTGTCAATAAAAACAGACATTTGAAAGATAATAATTATGAACTGTTATTAGTATGAACACACCAGGGGCAATTTAGAGAGCAGTGTTTTGCCCGAGGACACTCTGACATGTGACCTGATAGAACCTGGAATCAAACCACTAACAATGTGGATCATGGAGAACAGCTCTACCAAACTGAGACCATCCAACGCACCCAGACATTGATATTTTGTCCATTTAGAGGAGAATCTATGAGAACAGTTTAAAAACCTTATTTTTTTGATTTTATCAGTATCTAAAGAATCTAAGAAATTCAGGTAAATTTAATTTTTCCATTCTGTTCTTTTCTTTGGTGGGTCATTGAAAGGTTAAAGATATTACAAGATAACCAGATAACAGGAGAGAAAACTGACCAATCAAGAGGTGAAGACAAAAATAGTCATGATTTCATTGAGTGGGAATCAATAGTCAAAGGGTTAAAAATGCACTGATGTGATACAGAGTCAGGGTGCGGTGATATAATGGTGATGCTTCTTGAAGGCAATGATGACACTGTGGCTACAGTCACATACCGTAATTTAGTAAACAATCTCACTTTTTGTATTTTTGGTCTTGACCATCACCAGGACACTGAGGTCATGTCCATAGGACTTGTTTTGGGAATTTGGAAATTTCAGCAGTGTGAGGTGACTTGTTAAGGCTAACAGACCATTTTTTGACTGATTCAGCTTGTGCCTAAAACCAGCATGATTTAATATTTCGTATCAGTATTATATATTATTTATTTGTTTTACACAAAGTTTAGATAGTTTAGTTTAGGAACAAATGTTAATTTCCATGTAAGAACTGTTTGTTTTAATAATTTAAAACACCTAGCCAAATAAATTAAACATGAACAATTTAAACAGTTGATTCTTGATCTGTTGACAGGTATTTATAGCACTGATGTTATAAAAGTCCACTGCTTATCTCTGTATTTGTTGAATGAACAATAAAACATTTTTTTTATAGTATGACAGCTACTGTCTTACAGCCTAAAAGACCTGTATTACGACATGCGAAACCCCTGGGGGCCACCGGAATATTTTCACACCTTAGTATGATGGGGCTGTTTACTTTTGAACCACAGTACTGTATATGAAATAACAAACACCCTATGAAAACACAACACACCCAGTGATTGGCAAATTGTGCCTGGAATGCTGGAATGGTATGGAAACCCAATTCCACCCATGGAAAGTATGTTCACTCACACAACATTAAAAGTCAAGAGAAACAAATACTGCACACAGCATGCTGGTGCTACCTATTCGATTACACTGTGTGGGAGGCGTAGTATCAGGGACACTGAATCTGGTTCTACAGCAAACATTGAAGGTGTAGCTTTAAGCCAACAAACATGTTCCAGGTAAACAATTTTAAGTTCAATTCCCAGTAACCAGAAAAGCAAGATGGCTATTTCAGTTCTTTTGAAAATGCATCACACAATAGCACCATGCTATTGTAAAGTAAGTTTGTCAGAATCACCAAGACGCCACTGTGGTGCCTCAAAACACTCAAATACAATCTTATCATGACTGCTTGTCCCTACAGGGTGCTGACTTTTACCTCTTTTGTAAATGCAGTGAAAAACAAATGCCCAAAGTCATATAAATGTTTTGACATGACACATAAAAGCCTGAAATTGTTTCCATCACTGTAAGGAGATTTTGAGATTAAGCAAAGGGCTGAATCAACAGCTGCATGTATTAGAAGGAGGCCCATCAGATTCCAGGATTTATCTCGTAAACATCTTGTAATTCTGTAGAGGTCTCCCAGAACCATTTCTCAGGCTGAACCTGACCTTTCACAAATCTGTGTGTCAAATTATAGGTAGTATATGTCCTCTTGCATCAACACGCCAGCTGAGTTGTGTTCTGCCCTCCACAGTGATGCTAAACATAAACAATGGTGTTGTAAAAATCGTGTTTATACCAGTGATTTGCTGCCCATAGAGAACCTACTGTATCACAACTCTACACACTGTGAATAAAAGATAAACTAGGAATTTATATAGATTTTACAGAAGATCTTTTTCCTGATGAATGCTTAGGTGCACAAGAAATATTTAAGATTTGATATTTAATATTTATGAAGTGTCCCAGTAGAACATGCCAATAGACCTAAGCCAGTAGACAAAACACACACACATTAAGACTTCAAAGGCACATCGTCTATTATTAATGTTATTAGTGACACCTGTCATTTTCTGCTATACCAAGTCAAAATATCTGCAGAGCCACAAAACAAATATTTGAGATATGTAAAAGCTGTAATCAGACTGACAATGTAAATTAGGGTTGGCAGCTGCACACACTCACAGTTCTTGTCATCTCTTTTGATGGCAGAGTGATAATAACCATTATGTGCTCAAACAGCTCTTCTAGGTGGTAATGAATAACCTTTTCAGTATTCCAAGTAAAAACCATTACCTGTAATTCCAGGCCCTGTGACCCAAATAAAACATGACCCATCTGCACCATCTTGTTCTTTTGAAGTTGTGTAGCTCAATAATATAGGAATGGTGGCACATGTTGTACACTAACTGGCCACTTCATTGAGTACACCTCTAAGATTAAATTTAATCCAGTACAGAGGCTCTGCTATGAATTCTACTTACTACTAGTTATGATTTCTCAGTTTTTATGTTGAAACCCTCAAAAAGCTGATAATTCTATAGCGTTTATTATTGAGGTCATACTGAAAGGTTAAGTCCTACTGCAATGCTGAATGCATCACATTAAGAGGTGATTCTAGCATTGTGGCCTGTTGGGTTTAATTAGCCTGTTCTAGTTTAAATTCTAATCAGAACTGCTTTATTATTTCCTATAAAGCCCTATGTTTAATTAATACAATATATTTAATTTTTATTCAACATAAAGTTACACTTCAATGGGCTAAAAGCCAGTTGTATCTGACTACTTCTGTTAAAGAGAAATGTACAACAACAAAGAATCCTAAATTGCACAAAAAGTAAACAGGTTAACATATTGTGATTAGGACGTGGACAATACCTGTAGATCAACTTGCTATGAAATAGAAAACAATGTTTTTGTTTAGTACAATCGCAGTGTGAAATTTATTCCAGTCAACAATTACAATATATGCCAGCAACTTTAAATTCAGCATAGCTATACTAACAAATCAAATTAAGTACCATTTTACAGTTTCACTGAAAAAACAAACAAACAAAACAAAAAAAACCCGACAACAGGCAGATCCATTACATTGAAGAAAAATATAATACAACTTAAATTGTTTAAGTTGTTTACAAAAATCAGCTCAATACTCAAAGAAATCTACAAATGTTAAATACATAAAAAAATATATCTCATGGAAAAAAAATTACAATTTCTTTTTAGCAAATTTAAGGCAATTAAAACATACAGTATTTGTCTCAGTGAATTCATATAGGGGAATGCATAGAAAGTTTGCAGCTTCAACAAATACACTTGGTCTACCGAACAGATAAGAAATGTTGGCCACCATTTTACTTTAAATGTTGCAACTAATTTTATACAACATTTTCAGGCAAAATAAAATATAAAGTTTGTAATCAAAGACCTCTCCGTCCTCAAAGCTACAAATACCAAACCCAAAAGTCAGTTGTAAATTAACCTATAAATTGCTACAGATACAGTGAACTGTGTGATACTGAAGAACAGAGAGCTGATTGTTGTCCCAAACTATTGTTAGAAACAAACCAGTCATATTCCATAGGTATAAATGTACACAAACATTTTATTTTCAGTAAAAAAAAACCAAACAAACAAAAATGCAGATTTAATGTAAGAAGAATCATAGGCAATCACCTGACTTGGTAGAAAATTTTAATTAAAAAAAATATATCATGAGGATTATTGTTGCTTGGGGTTTTAATTATTTGTGGTTACACTCAATGTCAACATTTGGTCCACATTTTTTATTAGTACTACCTAGTATTTGTGCGTGGTATAAATGTTCAGTCAGTGGGCAGGTGTGTCAGAGAAAAATTAAGTCCAGCATGTAAACTGTACACTGAGAAAATATTAGTATTATTTATTATTTATAGCCAGTCAAGCACCGACTTGGTACCTTATGTGCTTGAGCCCAAAGTCTCTGCCCAGAAAGTCTGAAGAAAGTGTATTTCTACCTAAACAATGCAAGAGGTGTTTTCTATTCATGGGTTCTTTGTTTCCAGGGCCGTTTCTCTGCTTTTCATATAGTTACTTGCTCTGTGGGAGTGAATTTTGATGGAGTACCTTGTGTAGTGCCTTATTTAGTGTACTACTGTACGTGCATGAAATGGGATTGTTGCAACTGTATTGTGTAGCATGTCTGTTTCTACTCTACACTGAAGGAAACTCCCTGAAATGAAAAGGATGTCTGGTTTCCTTCTATTCATACTGGTATGGAAAATTACCCCCCTATTGCCCTTTGTAATATTCAATTCACCTTCCAGGTCTTTGTACTCCCATTTGTAGAGCATACCGATCTGGCTTTGTACTCCCAGTCAACAAAGCATACAACTTACAATTGATTTTCCTGAACAGTGCTACGTTGTCCAAACTCAGCCAGTGTGATATGCCGTTTTAACAGGAGCTGGTCTGGAGGTTGCCTTCAGTGAGAATGGAGGTGATGGTGGAAGGATCATACAGGCTGTCATCATCATCTGAGCTGAGGACTGATGAATCTAAGGCTGGGCGCATTGTTGTCTGACTTTTTCTCCTGTAACACATGACCGTCATTGTTATATTCATACTTACAAAACCTCGTGAAACACATTGTTCTTTTCTGTTTCCCCATTTACTATATGCATAGATTCCAGTGCTGTCAAAGATCTTAACTTTCACGTTTGATCCTACTTTCACAGCAAGGAGTATTCATCCAAAAAGTGGTAGTCCTTGTTGTCCCTCTGCTGGCAAACTAAAGGAACAACATGCATTTCCTTGCTATGTGTGGGAGATGTCTGGAAGGACATTTTCCCAGATTACATGAGCACAGTGCTCTTTTAGTTTATGAAATACTTTTGTTACGCGAGTAACCGCTGATATGTTTTTCATGCACATCACACTGTGAAGTAATGCACCTCAGAGGGGCTGGGTCACTGTGTCAGTTTTTTTAAGTGTGTGACATAAGGAGGAGGGGATGATTTCTCTATTTATACACACGTGTTATTTGGCTTCCAGAAACTATCTTGCATAACTTTTACCAAATCTTCGCAGTGAGTAACAATTTGGATGAGAAACAAACAAAAAAAAAAAACAAAGAGTAGGAAATGCATACTTGAGCTCAGTTTCCAGTGCAGTGACTCTGGCTTCCAAGGCCTCTTTAAGCTCCATCTGTTCCTCCAAGTCTCTCTGAGCTTTTCTCTTTATTCCATCAATTCTTTCCAGCTCAGTCTCTCCTTCATCCATCTGCCTTTTCAGAGCCTTTACTCTTAGAGCAAGCTTAAAAAAAAGTAAAAAAGTAGTTTGAATGTGCATGTGTTTATTGTACAAAGCAGATGTCCCATTTCTCAGAGAAATTAAACAGATACAGTAGATTTTCATATTTGTATACCTGGTCTCGCTGTTCATTATGTGTTTGTCTTTCCTCATCCAGCGTCATGTTGAGATCTTTCAGTTTTCTCTCAAGACGTCGCTGAGCAGCCAACACAGAGTTCTTCTCCCTTAACATATACAAGAAATGAATATCATAAGAAAGCGACTCTCCCCATCTCAGCCACTTTCAAAATGCCCTACCATACCATAGCTCCCTTTAACATGCAAAGTATGCTAAGTAAGTACAAAATTGCAAACCAAAACAAATACATGAAAACCTGATTTTCTAAAGCATTGTCTTTTATATATTAAAATCTAAAAATTTATTGCCTTTTCTTGAATCCATATTCTCAGTAAAATTAGCAGATGAAATAAAAACTGGTGAGACTACCGCCAAATAAAATCAGCTATTCCCCCACCACATTTTATGAAGAGTTTAATATATTTGTGATATTCAGGTCAAGGAAAATAACTGGAGTACTGCAAGTCCCCCATCTAGTACCTCTCCTCATTATGTAGTCGTTCTTCCAACTCCTGGATCTTGTTCTCCAGTTGGGAGACTCCTGCTGAAGAACGAGACAGGCCCTCCATATCAGCCAAACGACCCCGCAGTTCCTTCAGCTGCAGAAACAAACAGGGACAAATGGCAGTAAGTGTTTAACCTAATTACTGTATTTTGAATTTAAGGGATAATGCAATCGTGCATTGAGTGATAAGTGTATGTTGGCAGATTGAGGATATATGAACACACACATGTCTCTCCATTGCATTCTTGTCCAGCTCCAGGTCCTGTTTAGCAGATCTCTCCTGCATGAGCTCAGAGCGGATCTGATCGATCTGGTCTCTGCTCCTGGCCACCCGTTCTGTCAGCATTTCCACACTGCTCTTCTCTTCCTCCAGCTCCAGCTCCAGATGTTTTAGTTTGTCCTGATAGCCACAAGATGAAATCAACTTTGTTACAAGCTTAGAAAGGACACTGTGTGTGGTGTATATAGTCCAAGTGATAAACTAGAGGTGCATAGTTGACTTGTGATTTGTTCCACTGAAAACCAAACAGATAAACAGGTCCCACAACTCCTCTCTAATACAGTATGTTTGGACTCCAAACATTTTGCTCTACACTACCTTTAAATGTTGTGTGACTTGTTTTTTATATCGAGTGCAATTCTTAATTCTATTTCAGCACGCCTTTAGAGCACTGTAAAATTAGCTGATGTAAAGAAAATGAAAAAACACTGTATTGTTGTCGAAGCAATATACACTGTTGCGCATAAAGTTGGAATACATTTTTTTTCCCCCCCTTCTTCTCATGAAGCACACACAACAGTGATTTATTCCTGAAAGATAAAGTGTATATCTTCTCAAAATAGTTTTAAGCGATTAGGAATTAAATTAAATTATTCCAACTTTATGGGCAACAGTAAATTTATTAGAGAATTATCATGGATTTCTCATGCAGCCTCTTAGAAAATTGGATTATATGTGCAGTACACAGATATAATCAAGCATAAACATATCCAATATATGTACAGAGTACAGCCTTACTAACAAAGTATGCAGTGCAGGACTATTAAGAGCTGAGAGGCCACTAGTCATGGTTCATTCTCCCAAGAGACAAGCAGATACACATAATTTACCTCCAGGATGCGAATCTCCCGGGTTTTCTCATTGTGGCTGTTTTTGCTGGCCTCTATCTCTCCCTCAAGGTGGCGCAGTCTGTTGGTGAGGAGCTCTTTATCCAGCTGGTGGTTGTCTCTCTCCTCACATGCTAGCAGGAGCTCTTTCTTCTGTCGTGACATCTAGTTAAAGTTATCATATTATTAGTGTCCTGGCTGATGCAATGTTCATCACGAGAAAAATCTGAATGCACTCAGTCATGCATGGACTTTGTGTGTCTAAACTATTGTACACATTCAGAGATGCATGACTTCCATAATAAAACCAACCAGCTGGCTAAGCAAGACAGTAAGCAACACAAACTCTCAAAACACACACCTCTTCCTCCAGTCTCCTTAGATTTAAACGGCTTCTTTCCAGTTCAGTCTGAGCATTGCTTCCGTTACGTTGCACCTCCTGCATTTCCTTGCGTGCTCTCTCTCTCTGCTCCTCCAGCTGGACCTTGAGAGTCTGTACCTCCTCTTTTAAAGACATTGTCTGCATCTCATGCTGACAGGAAGAAGAAGGAAATTAATAAAAAAAAAAAGTAAATGGGATGATTTTGTTGCGTGGTGCATCTTTTGCAAAGGTCTAAAAATTAACCCCTCTTCTTACCTCTTTATTGAGTTTATCCAGAGCTTTCTCTTGCTGTCGTTTGGTCTCTTCTAGCTGGTAGACTGTCTGTTTGAACTTCTCCTTCTCCTTCTCTGTATCCTCCAGGTGCAGGATGAGCTCACAGTGCTCCTGGCTGAGTCTGGATGCTTTTCTCTTGGTCTCATCTAGCTCAGATCTCAACCCCCTCACCTCAGTGTGCAGGGTGAGCTCTGCCTCTGAGCTCTCTTTAGCAGTGCTTTGCAGCTGAGCCTGAGGAAGCCATAAAGAATGTCCAATTATGCATTATGTGTTTACCAACTTCCAGACAGACTTAGTTTAAAGAGTTGTTTCTGAGGATGCAATCTTACCTCTAACCGTGAGAGTTTTTCTCTGAGACGAGTGTTGTCCTCCTTCTGTTCCTGCTGGGAATCTTGGAGAGATTTAAGGTCCGTCTGAGCTCTACTGAGACATCTTTTACTAGCTTCTAACTCCTCCTCGGTCACTGAGAGTTTCTCTTTGACCTTGTGAGTTTCAGTAGATGCTTCACCCAGCTTCTGCTCCAGCTCTAAAATGATGGCTGGGTCTGGAAGCTACAGAGGACACAAAGGAGGATCAAAGGAATAGTTTTGTATTAATTGAAAGATAAGAAAAATCTTATTGGGAAAATAATCCATAGCTTAATTGACTCACTGTTTTACATGACTCTTTATTGTGCTTTAGTCCTTTACTTTAGGATTAAACTAACCTTTTTGTTTTTCTCCTGTGCCTTGTTAAAGTCCTCTTTGGCCCTCTGTAACTGGTCCTTTAACCTGCTGACCTCATATTTTAGTTCTGCCTCTTGTTCCTGGTGCAATTTTTTCATGGAGATGACCTCCATAACTTTCCTGTCAAGCTCTGTCCTGTGCTTCTCCACCTCCGATTTGGCCTTGTGCAGATCACCATTGCATCGCTCGAGTTCCTAAGAAAACAAAAAAAACAATCTGATGGTAAGTCTGCTTCATTTTTGTTGAACAGATCAGGTCAATCCCCTATGTGTAGGTGATAATGTAAAAAATATTACCTGTTTGAGAGTCTCTGTGTAGTTGGGGTCTGGTATCTGTTGTTTCATGTTGTTAACTTTCTCCTGGAAATCTTTTAGTTCCTCCTCAAACTCCTCTTTTTCGAGACGTGCCTGGAGGAGTCTGAAGTATGTCAATATACATCTGATTAGAACAAACTTCATACTATTCATATATGTAGTGTTTGATTATCTAATCAGCAGCTGTTGAATTGTATCGGTGAATGATGACAAGCTTGATTTACTTTAATGTAAATGAGCACAGGTCATTAAATGTTATTAAAGAACAGGAAATAAATCATAATTCCCTGTTCCTGAATTACAGCCAGATGTTTTCACAGAGATGATGCTATTAGGAACAATAGCTACACACAGACTTTTAAGACCATCAACACCACTCCACATCACTTTGTTTCAGCTCCTGTGTTAGGATCTACCCTCCCCTCAAGTCCAAACTGTTCCGATTCGCCAGTTTGCAGATGTCTTTCTATATGTATACTTAGTGGGTGTAGAAACCCATTTATGGACTTCCACAACAGCCATATTACATGGTGCTGGACATGTAGAAATAAAAGAAAAGATGAAACCACAGCCAACAGAACAGGCTGAAACCTGGGCTTTTTACTTCCAGGTTCACCTGAAGCTTTGGGTGTTTGTCTATGTATAATTTTGACATCCCTCTTTGCAGAAGCATATAGATTACACCCGATCTCAAAAAGTGTATTATGGCCTCTGTAAAAAATTAACAAAACATTATCGAAGTTTCTAACTGTGACTAAAGCGAACTAAAGTGTCCACATTGCCATTGCAGCCCATGTCCTGTACATAGGAGCTTGTACAAAGTCTGTTCAGTGGGTTGGAAACAGTGCTTTACACCAGTCTGTAAGCGTGGATGGCCTTTGCACTACAGTGAGACACAGCTAGTCACATCACAGATCTGCATATCTAGACTGTTTAATTAGTGATTCTCACGCTCTTTCAGGGCTGGTGGGTGGCTCTCTGACAGAGAGAGGCAGAAACATGGTAAGAAAGAAGAAGGACACACATTAGTAGGAAAGAAGGTGCAAAACAGACTGCTGTATACAGGGGTGATAAAATCCATGTCCATATTATCATTAAAAATCCCAACCCAGGTAAAAAATGCTGACGTTATTTACACTTTGGGATCAATTTGTGTTTAAATGTCTACAATCTCACTCTTGTTTAGTTGTTCGAAGTTCGTCTCTGGTGGCATGAAACTGGTCCATCCAATGGCTACTCTCATCTCTACAGTCTTCCAACTGCTGCTGCAAGGAGCGAACTGATGCATTGACACGCAATCGCTCTGCCTCGATCCCTGCATGAGACTGGAACAAGAGACAGAAATATTATATCCCTCCTTACCATTTCAAGGGCATGATTAGCATTCTAAGTGCAGACAAATCAGTCAGTTGAGTAATATGCATTGTTTTAAGCGTTGTTTCCCATATTCAAGGTGTAATTTGTGGGGTGAATACAGCTCAATGGTGCTTGCAGGCTTAGCATGCTCACTGAACCTTTTACATGCAGCCTCTCTCCTCCCCCAGATGCACGTGTTCTTGTCCTTAAGCTTATATCAGGGGAGTTTCTGTTCACCACAACTGCCTTTAACATAAAAGTCATTTTCATGCCAAATGGAAATGACATTGAGCTGGAGCTGTGTACCTGAGACACCTGCTCCATGCTGCTGCGGAGCTTCTCCATGTCTGCACTGTACTGCTCTCGAAGTGCCTCTATCTCTTTGTCATGTGTGGCCACCTCTTCCTTCAGAGCTCCTTTCAGGGCTGTTAGTTCCCTCTCTCTCTGTCTTAGGGTCTCCTCCAGTTTCTGTTTCAGCTGGCAGACCTCCACAAGCTGTGCCTGACAAGACATCATGTTCTGCAGACATGGGGAATGTGCAGGATTAACTTCATACTTCGATATGATGCTAAACAATACAAATCTAACCTAATACAAATCGGCCCTTCCTACCACAACCCTCACATTTTATCTGGGCTCGGGACCGGCACCAGGGTGGCCGTTGGTGGATGGGCAGGGCCACACCTGGTGGGGTGGGATACAAACCCACATCCCAACCCAGTGCTCTACCACTGAATGACCAGGCCCCCGCAGAATAAAAAAGCAATTCAGTCTAAATTTGCCACAGCTTATTTCGTCAAATTATACAATGGAGTGAAATAATTTCTCCCTGTATATCAATGTGGTTGCATTTGTGATACCGTCTTGTTGCCATTCTCTCTTCTCAGATCATCCTGAAGCTCAGCCAGCTGGTCTTCCATTTCTCTGGCCCTTGCCTCTGCATTCTCCCTATCCATACGCAGCTGAGTCAGCCTACACACACACACACACACACACACACACACCTTGAATTTAAATGAATATGAAACATTTATTTGGTCTTGAGATTAAGACACAGTAACTACTTTTTCATTAAACTTTGAGGATTGTGTGCTTGATAGAAAAGTGGACTTGTCACTCCCCCTCTTACTCCTAGCCACAAGACAAAACACATAATGGTAATGTTCCACAAACCCCTTTCACTTTCCTTTGTGTATATTATTTGGGTGTGGGTGCACTGTGGTGTCCCCTCACTCTGATTGTGTTTCATTTAATTCCGTCTTTTTCCGGTCCAGCATCTCCCGGAGTTGCAGATTTTCGTCCAGACAAGACTCCAGCTCAGCTTTCAGAGTGGGATCAGGATTGCTAACAGAGCCCTACACAAGAGCAGACATGATGAATGAATGAGAGCACTGAAACATAAGATCTCAGATACAGTCGCTCTGGTGGAATAAGCAAGGGGCTTTTAGGAAATGCTAAATTGGTCTTGTATTTGCCCACTGATCAATATGCATAAGGGATTAAGTTCTTAGGAGCTATTAACGGTAAAGACCTACCCAACTTCCTTAAGCCAACATATAATGAATCATTACTGAACTTAGATTATTGTGTGTGTGTGTGCACCTCTGACCAGGCCAAGGGGCTTTAAGGATTAATCTGAGGATTATTCTGAAGCATACTGCAATAAACCCTCAACCCACTATTTAGATCACTTGAAAAACATAAAAAACTTTCAGGCCAGTTTCCTATTTTCAACCAACCATTTGTCTTACTGGAAGTCAGCGCCCTCATTTTGAGGAGACCTACGTGAGAGTTTGTTTGGCACTGAATGTGTTCCATGTAATGAGAGATGAGTTAATGTGGCAGGTTACTTTGTGAATGTCAAGATCCTCCAGTGGCAGCCAATCATCCAGCAGAATTTAAGGAGACATCCAAGGGACTAAAACTACAATAACAACCCAAAACTCTACCAACAATGCAAAAGAAAAATAAAACTTTTTTTTTTTATTATACAAACCGTTACATTCTGAATCTTCTGAAGGATGAGCTTGACTTTGTGCTTGATGATAACATCACTTTCTTTATTTCTAATGAAAGGTTAAAAAGATTTAACATTATTGTAGTAATTTATGTCACCATGATACTTTAAAAAATATTCAGATGAAGATCCATACCCTTGTTTCAGGATGTTGTATATAGTCTGCATGACCTGCGCATCCTCCCTGCTCATTTCTGCACTCTGATCCTGATCCAGCAAAAGGTCAGGGGTCACCTTTGGACATAGATCAAATAGAAAACTACTCTTGCAATGCTGTGTGCTCTGTGGTGTTTGGAGATCTCTGAAAATCAGCTTTAACAACCAAGAACAAAAATATTTGACTCTTACTTGTGTGTCTGTCAGACAGGCCTGTGGCATCTCCACAGCAGCATATCTTCCTGGTGAAGCCCACTGATTAGCAGATAGTCCAAGAAAATTGGTGACACTATCCTGGGCATTTCCCAAGCTGCTGTGAGTTGAGGATGGGGGTGGGGTATAAGGTTTGAGGGTGATGAGAGGAGATGTACCTCTGGGATCTTGCAGTGTAGGAGGTGCTTCTTTGCTGCTTCTTTGCTGCCCAGTGTTACCACTATCGAACCTGTTTACTAGTCTGTTAACAGTCTGTCTCTGATTACAGGGAAGCAGATTTGTTTGTTGAGGAGGATCAGAGTAAGACTGATTGTCTCTTACTGACCCCAGTGACCCATTGAGCCCTGTCATATAGGTACCATCCAAAACACTCCTTCCCATGTCCCCCCTCTCCCCTCTTACGCCTAATCCTCCATCCAGATTCCCATAACTACCAGACTTCCCATCCCCTGGGGGCCTAGACAGCTGAAAATCCTCATAGCCTACCCCTCCATCTCTTTCAAGCAGTGAGCCATGGGACTGGGCCCGACGTAGTGCCCCTTCCTGGCCGCCTCCTCCTCCTCCTACATCTGCCCCCTGTGCTCTGGTCTCTTCCCTCTCTGTCCTTCGGGGAAGGCTATTGTAGCCATATGGGTACTGGGTCCTAAGCTGGACTCCATAAGAGTCTCCTTTTTCACCATCCTTTAAGACCACATACGGCTGGCCAGCAATACCCTGTACTCTGACAGCCACGCCATATTTGGAAGTGGTTGGAGTCTTGGTCTTGGGTTGGGAGCCAGGCTGCACCCCGCCACTGTCATAGAGGTCATTGATGAAACGGATCTGGACACCGTAGTCCACTGGTGTTTTCCGACTTGAGGATGATGTGCTCATGCTGGTAAAAGATAAGAGATCATGGTAAGGTGTAGAGAAAGGACTGAAAGGCTGAGTAAGAGCAAAGACCTTTAAGCTAAGATATGCCTTTAGGTGTCCCACACAAACCCTAAAACTTAAATATAAAAAAAACAAAAAAACTAATGTCTTGCTTAATATAGGAAATTAAACAAAGAATACCTAGAGACTCAATAATAAAGCAGCAGAAAAATTTCAACACTTTGTCAGACAAATGAGGAGATACAGTACTGTTTTGAACAAATACAGCGACACAGATTTACAAGCAGTGACACTTAGTTTCTGCTTGAGTGGACTTTGTCCTCAGTGCACTCCATTAGTTATTAACCTGAGAGCACACACCCACATATCACTTTCCCCTTGTAAGGACCAACTAAGCTTTTCGCAACCTTTGGAAGCTTCTCACAAAATACCAAACTTAAATCCCTCAAGAGAAAATAGAAAGTATGAATAAAAACAAGTATCATAGAAACTGCCATGAAATTCTCATTCTTTAATTCTGCATTTCTCTTCTTTATTTCTTGATTCGTTTGACAGCAAACTCCCCTTTTTAATCCTCTTACAGAATTTAATAAATAATTCTGAATGTTCCTTTTTCCCTTGCACTTTCAGCACGGTTTCACTGAAAGTCAGCACCAAGCTCATTTGATACTGGCAATTTTATGAAGTACTGAACATTCCTATCATTACATCAGCTGACTGATGCTTTGTGATCAGTAACATTGCAAAAGTGACCCCCATGTCATTACAATGGTATGGTTCATTAAAGGCACTTCACAACGATCCCTGCTGACCTCTCAACTGCACTTTTCACTTTCTCATTTTTTCAAGGTGAGAGACAAAATGGCTTAGGAGACAGAAAGGGAGGGTGAAGAATGAGTGAGCTTTACTTCTCTTATCAGTGCACTGTGTGATAAAAATCTGTATCTGTAAAGTACCTGTATCTCTAAAGTTAAGTCTGTACGCCTTCACTTTAAAAGGTAAATAGCAATATATGGTAAATGTCTGGGCTGGCAGTCCCTGCACACCCTCCCCCTGACATCAATCAATACTTTTGAAGATATTTGCTTGTGAAGCGTAAGCATCATCTGCAGACTGGCCTGCAAAATTAGTCAGTTTTTTTCACCCCTTGAGAACCACATAGGACAAAACCACATCACTACACATTTGTGAAGTCGAGCATGAAGTTTGCAGCCCATTGTCTTCATACCAAGGTCAAGCAAACAGGTCATGCACTGAGGACATGTGTCTGAGCTATAAGTGGAACCAACTGACAGAAAGGCAACTGTCAATTGGAAACTAAAATGTCTCTCTCAATATCGGTTTGTTTTCATTTTTGTATGTTTATTTATTTATACTACAAAGGAAGAATGCATTGCCAGCTCCAAGAGGGGCAGAGATAAGGGGGAGCCCATCCTATTGTCCAGCTGACGTGGGGCGGAAAATTAGGTCAGCAATTATGAGAATCCCCAAACTATCTCCTTACTCTCTTGTTAATTCCCTTACACTGCTTGTGATCAAAACAACTTTGTTTCAGGACTGAAATGTTTTTATCCTCACACATCCTCCCCTTTGGATTTTTAAGTCAAGTTTGTTCCACACCTCTCTAAAATAAACATCCTTTTTTTTACTGAAAGTAGGATATCAAGTTATTCCTTAATAATTTCGTTATACAGTGTCTCTGCTGGTAAATGAAAATGTCGGCCTCACCGAATGTTCCTCTTGCCTTTAACACCATATGGCTCTGTCATTTAAAGCTGAAATACTAGTCAATAATCATTTAGTCTTTCCAAATAATTTCTTTATGAGTATATTTATTTATTCATTTGTTTTTTAGGTATTCGATTATCTTCAGCAACACAGTGGTGGAGTGTTTATCACTGCCAATTCACGGCTAGAAAGATGCAGGTTGGCATCCCCGGCCCACTGCTGCCTTTCTGCAAGGACATGGCATGTACTTGTGCTGGTTTCCTCGAGGTACTTTGGTTTCCTCCCACAGACATGAATGTTAAATGGTGACTCTAAACTGCCCCTAGATGTGAATGTGAGTTGAATGTGAGTGTGAATAGTTGTCTGTGTGTGTCAATCTGTGTTGGCTGAGAGAGACTGGTGACCTGACCAGGGTGTGCCCTGCCTCTTGCCTTATGACAGCTGGGATAGTCTCCAGCCTCTGGAGACCTTAAACAGGATAAGCAGTTACAGATAATGAATAGACAGCTTATCATCTTAATATTATGAATGACTAATCGGACCAATCAATTGGTTTGAAGAGAACACCTTAGGCTTCAGGCTACATTTAATGGAACAAAGAGATATTACTGAAAATAATCTGTGGATTAACAGATATTAACATAGCCCTTAGTTGCAGCCCTTGATTACAGACTACAATTTGCACAATCCAAAACCTCACTGGCTCTAAATAAAAGCAACCAAGTTCCATAGCCCAAACTTTTATCAATAATGGGATGTGACCGACAACAGACCAACATTTTCATACTTGCTTGTGCACCTCAGAGTGCATCCAGTGCTTCTAGATTCTGTTGCCAGTCATGTTACTCTGCAGTTACGCTTATGGGCCCTCGGCCTCTCGCCTCAAATTGAATTCTTGCATAGCAAATTGAATTTAAAATCCAAGATGGGATCGAAAAGTTAATTGAGAGTAAAGAGGGTGTGTGAAAAAATAAACCAACAGCAATGTGTTGAGTCACGAAAGTGGCTCTGCTGAACTGAGTCAGCATGGTTCACACAATCAAATCATCTTGGTCCTGTGCTAACACTAATAGAGATAGCAGCAAAGGCAGAGCTGAAATATATTGTAAGAGAGGAGATCACTCAGAATGACAGCAAATCTAGGGGAGCAAATTTATGTGTTTGTTTGTAATGTTCAATTATTTTAATATCCAAAAAGAATATATTTGTCACAGTATATCAAGCTCACACCTCCTGAAGATGAAAAAAGCTAGGAGGTTTTTAAATCCTTTATACAGTCAATGACACCTCCTTATCCTATTCACTGTAAAATATTTTACCCAAGTTTCTCCACATTAATGATTTATTTTAAAGACATATCCTAGAAAAAACAGAACATAAGGGTGTAAGTTGCAGGAATTGACAAAACAGTAGAACATAGACAGCCACTTACAGTTCTTCGGGGTATTCCACCTTTGCATTATATTCTTGAGATAAAACCAGGCCCTCATCCTTTCTCTAGTGGTCAATCTCTCTCTTCAAACCTGATACTGCTCCACTTTCACACTCAAACAAAAAGCCACTTATTCTGCTTTTCAAATACAAAGACCATTGGCATTACAAAGACAGACGTTTGTGTCACCAAACAGTAAACCGTAATAGGAACACATACACACCCCTCCCTTTACCCACATTCCAGACACTTTGTCCTTCTCACTTACACTGGATGAATGTGTGCTT
The DNA here is from genome assembly GCF_033026475.1 of Channa argus. Classification (NCBI taxonomy): domain Eukaryota; kingdom Metazoa; phylum Chordata; class Actinopteri; order Anabantiformes; family Channidae; genus Channa; species Channa argus. The sequence goes on along the minus strand of NC_090203.1, from coordinate 12,030,198 downwards.
GTGTGCGACAGAGATTGATTTATAGGAATGTATCTGCACAATTTGTTTGTTTGTTTGTTTTTTATATGCAGGATTTGATTAACATTTATGATTAAGAATAGCTGCCACCAGACAATGCATTGTAACATGTTCACTCTGAAAATTGAACCATGTCAGTGACGCTGTGGGTGCACTGCTACTGTCTAATTACTGAAATTCATGACATAAGCCTTTACTCACTTTAATCAGCACTTTAACCAGCAGATCTTTCTGCCTGTGTCACCAGTTTCACCTGGCTCCAGCTTAATCTCGAGGAGTATCTTTGTAAGACTACTTATCAAATAGGTCAATAATACTTCCAGGAGTCCTTTGAGAGAGTTATGTTGCCTCGATTCAAAATCTAATAATTCAAAATTTGGTTACTTGTCTTGAACACTTCGTGAAATGTATTCAAATTGTTTCGTAGTGCCCAGTTAATTCGCACTGGTCTTACAGGACAGAGACCCAGCTTGTTCATAAATATCGCACCTGTTTTGAAGCGAAACTGCTTCCCATCAGGAAAACCTCAGGCATTTAGACAGTATTTGCTAGTCCAAGCGTGGGAGTATAGATAAGTTTAACAGTAACATATGCGGACGTGCTTCACACATTATTCACATAAAAGAACAGTCAAATTCAGGGATCCCTAGTCCCTGTGTTCTGTCGAACCATTCAACAAATGTTAGCGAGCAAGCTAGACTAGCAAACAAGAAAGACACATTCCCAGTGAAGTTATATTGGGAGAATTTACTACAGAAGTAGGGTAAACAAAGACATGAGCCTTCACAGCCCATATAACGTTTCTTTAGCGTCGTGTGACAGCTTGTAATGTTATCTGTCTGCTTTAGCCGCTGACAGTCCAAAAAGTAACCAAAACAAACGTAAAGTTACCTCTTTCTCTGAAGTTAATCCTCTGCACCTCTCTGACACGTCCCTCTCCAATCTCGGCGATAATTCAAGTATTCATGAAAGACCACACATATAATCAAGCGAAAAAGCAGCAACTACGCAAATATAACTCAGCAAGTTCATTAAGCGGCGACGACAACCTGTTACCTTTTCTTGGTAATGTAACGGTCCCGCCCAGCCTGGCTATATGGAGCGCTCTGATTGGACTAGCGCGCTGGAGTGGGCGGGTTTACATGTGTCGGCTACGCTTGCTATTGGTGATTTCGGAACGTCACACATTCCCTGTGCCGGACCACTTTGTGGCATTTTCTCTGAAAAACGGAAGCCCGTATTTTAACTCCTCACGAAACAAACAGAAAGTTACCGGTAAGAACTGCACCCAAATAAATGATCTTGCGGGACCTGTAATGAATCACACTGAGCACACATTGGCATGTGATACGTTTGTTATTTAACATTCACCAGTAGATGGCGTGAATCTCTATCAACTTGTGGATCAACAGCATCATCTAGGGCCACTGTGAAAAGCTCCAAACCTGGAAGTAAATATATGGAGCTGACAACCCCTGAAACAGTACTTGCACTGTCTTTACAGGTACTTTATTTGGATAAGCAGATGTTAGTTTGTTGTAGTTTTAGTTTTTTTTTGTTTGTTTGTTGTTTTTCATTTTTAGTTAGTGGTGTATATATATATATATATATATATATATATATATATATATATATATATATATATATATATATATATATAGTGCTTACAACCATACTTATTCTATAAGAGATGTTTAGTTTTAATGAGGTTTTCTTGGTTTAATAATAATGTTTTAAACAATATAAAACAATAAAAAACAATTTACACAGCTCGCTTAAAAACGTAACATTTATTTTAAAAATGTAGTGCATGGTGGGAAATTTTACAATTTTACTCCCTGACAACTCACTGCAAACGTAAGATGGAATTTGGCACATGACAAGTGTGTTTTGAACTGTGGTAGATAAATTAATTAACTGTCAAGTGTTGAATATACAGTACAGTGATTTAAAATATTACAGTAGTCTAAAGGTCCTACCCCGCCCAGCACACATACAACCCCTCCCCAAACTCCAACGACATCCCACGGTCTGCAAGCTTAACTTTCCTCTCCATCTCACCACTTCGCCTGGTCGACAGACTGGACGCAATATCTCACACTCCGGGAATGGGATCTTTACTGGGCTCAAAGAAAAACTACCAGTTCTTTCGAGTTTACGCTCTGCAGAAGCTACTTTTCAAACTGCAGGGATAGTTGCTACTGCAGGTGCGCTGTGACAGCATCAAGGGCCACTGGTCAATGATCTCAAAGACGCACCAGGAGCTGTCTGAGTGCCTGGGAGTTCAGATGGTAGCGGTTAGTACATCGCTATAGAGTGGGCTCCGCAAATTTCTATTTCAAGCGAATCCTTGGAGTTTTTTTAATCAACAGAGGCGTGCGAAACGAAACGAGCGGATGCGCACGGTTCAACGATAGTTCTATAGGGGGTGGTCAATGCTCGGACGTGTAAAACTCAGCATTGTTAAGTTCAAACTCTGCGAGAAGTGTTAGTACATTGACAGCCATGGCAAAATGGTTCAGAGATTTTCCCATCAACCTGAAGACCGGAAACGAAAGGGTCCGCTCAGCCTCGGAATCTGGTCCACAAACTCGACCTAAACCCTCGTTTTCACGAGAAAGTTTGAAAGGAAATCCACGTAAGGACGGAGGAGTAGGGGGCTTACTGACAGGGAGAAATAGAAAAAATTCGGCTATAGAATTGGGTCGTAGTGGGGCCGTTTCTGGTGGGACCGTTTGGGATAGTCTCGCACCTGGGAAAAGTCGTAAAAACTCCAAGATTGAAAGTGGTACAGCAGATGAAATCCGCCAGGTCAGAAGCTCTAGCCTGGCGCAAGCGTATATGAGCAGGATGATCAAAGTGGACAAACAAGACAAGACCCCCAAACTTAACGGGATAAGTGAACAGAAGCTGCCTGAGAGTGAGAAGGAAAGGTCGGACATTAAGACAACGGTAAGTAACACTTAAGCATCATACTCTAAATTTTGATCATTAGATTTTCATCTGTTGTTAGAATCAAAACGAACCAGGCGGGATACGGTTATAGTAGCATGCAGATTAAAAGTCAATAATCTCTAGAGTGCAAAAATCACGCTTCACTGTGGGCTAGAGGTCAGAGCTTTCCTTTGTGTTTTCCCTTCCTACCTCAGTTCCCAACAGTGTATTCAGTTTTCATCTTTCCCAAAAGAATACAATGAAGTTTCACTACATTGTGTCAGATCAAACAGGCAAACACAATGCACTGACCTCTTTGCACAAGCATTTCCGCTTGTCCCTCCATTATATGTCACTCAGTCATGGACACCAAACACACACACACACACACACACACACACACACACACACACACACACACACACACACACACACACACACACACACAGAATATCAGATCCCTCTCTCCTTGTCTGTTGTATTGTTTGTTTCCAGGTAAATGCAACATATGAATAGTTTTTAGCCCAGCATTGTCCTTTTTAACAGGTCTTTTCCTTCCCACAGGTGATTATACTCGAGGACTATGCAGATCCTTTTGATGCTGAGAAAACCAGGGAGCAGAGAGATGCTGAGAGAGCAGGGGTGAATGATGGGTATATGGAGCCCTACGATGCCCAGGTCATCATCACAGGTGAGATCAGCATCTATCTCAGCCATGTTATATTATAATAGGGCCATTGTGTAAAATTTGAACTGGTCCTTTGATCTTATGTTGCCAATATAGTGTGTCTTCAGAGACTGCCTTTAAAGGGGAATAGTTAAAGCAAACCTAAACTGCATATTGCAATTACTGTGCCATAACGAATGATTCTCTAAATGCAGAATTTTTCATTAATGAATGCTTCAAAAAGGTAGCTATCTGTGAGATTCTCAGATCAAACTGTGTATTAAAACTTAATGCTGTCAGGTTGTGAAAGATCTACTTGTATCATCAAACCATCACATTATTGAAATATGTGATTTTTCTACTGACAACATAACAGTTTAGTTTATCTCTCAAAGCGCGTTAGATTTTACCTTTCTAACCCAACTTTGGTAAGATGAGCAAGTTAATAATTGTGACATTAGTCTCTATGCAAGCAATGTGTAACAATCTATGCTTGTTACACATCGAGTTTTGTCTGCATTCAGATACCTCACATTCTTGCTAAAGGGCCGTTTTATAATTTCTTAGAGCCAAGTTAGACCCCGAGTCTCTGTGCTTACTTCCCTTTCTGCTGCTGGTTGCTATAGAAACAGTGTGCAGGGGCAATGGGTGCAGCTTCCTTTTCCAACTTCCTGTCTCCTGCCTGTGTTTCCTTTGCCCCATTCTCTTGATGGGAAGTAGGCCCCCAGTGCACTCCCCACACACACAGGCACACACATACATAACATAATACTTTATGGTGCCTTACGTGTGAAAAAGAACCGAAAGACCACCCCCCCAACACTCACACCTCCCCAAAGCTAAAATCTACTCATCAACCCCCCACCCCTCACCCAATTAATTCCCAGCAGTCAGGAAGTGGCCTGGTCAACCAGCCAATCAGCAGCTGTGTTGACCTTTTCTTCCTGTAACTCCATTGTTTGGGCACATAATAGCGCAGACACACAGGCTACCTGTTGGACAGAAAAGAAACACAAGTAAAATTCCTAAAAATATAATGCCCTTTCAAAACAAACACAATGTCTAAGAAAATACATGTCTTGAACAAAAATATGTGTTAAGGGTCTTGTTTGTATTGCTAATAATACTACTTTCTTATATATACATTTAAATGATCATTCTGTATGTTTTAATCTGATGGGCAACTTTACCAAAACGTAGAGTCATCAAAATATGAAACAAAAGCCTCAGTTTTCATTTTATTCTGATTCTGACTTATCAAAGGCCACATCAAATCGAAGCTTACTAATATAAGATAATGCAGTTACATTTTTTTTTTTTTTTAAATTAGTTTGAGGTAAATTGATGGATGTTGACTCACTATGGGACTAGAAGCATCTTGGGTGCTAGAAAAAGTAATTTACTGTATCAGGTTCAGTCTATTACCCACGTGGGAAACACGGTCACATCTGTCCTGTAAAGTTTCTAAATCCAAAAATAAACTATGAATTGTCTTTGCCAAGGAACTCACCAAATGTTCAACTGATTTCAACTGAAAAAAAACTATTTTTTGCATTAAGAAAAGGGATGATTAGAAATGTGTCCAAAGACCTTTTCTGTTGTAAATAATGAAGGGCCGGTTTAGGCATTTAATTATTAACATAATAAGTAAGTCAGAACACTTTTAAAGACGCATATTGCAGTAATACTTTCTCTGTATTATGTAAAAAGCCTTAATCTCAGTGCTGTTAAGTAACTAACACATGACACCACCATTTGCTGTAGAGGTTCGTAGACGAGGCTCCAAAGATCTATTGAAAGTGTGTGTTCTGCTGGACCGAGGCCAGAGAGAAGGGATGGCAGAGGAAGGCAAACCCACGCCTCCAAATATCTACGACACACCGTATGAGGGTGGACTGGAGGGCAGCAGGGAGGGGGTTTGGATCCCTGTCACACGGCCTGAGTCTGATGTCCGTCCCGCTGGAGAATACGAACTCCCCTGGGAATGGAGAAAGGAGGACATTGTTAGAGCACTGTCAGGTAGAGAAAGGGAGAGAGGGTTGATGGGAAGAGTGGGAAGGGTGGGGGTTTAGGGTGTGGAGGAAGGATGCCATGAATTTTATTTGTATAGTAATGCTCCAACAAGGTCGTGTTTGCTTTAGAGAGGAAACAAAACAATTCTGCTGAATCAGTTTCCAGAGATGTGTTTACTTTAGTATGTCTGACATGCTTTGATAGAATTTTATTGTGTTGGTTGATATTGTCTGTCCTGCTTCCTTCAGCTCAGTTTGAGGGAGTGGAATGTTCTCCCTTTAAAGAGAACGGTTCAACCACCAGCCGTCAGCAGCAACAGCAGCAGCAGCAACAGCAGCAACAAACCCAGAGACAGAAGAACTGGAACCATAAAACACTTGTCTCCTCTTCTCCATCCTCCTCCTCTTCTCCCTCCTTTCCCTCCTCTCCAATTCTCAAACTCTCCCCTCTCACACCACCACCTTCTTCCTTCCCCACCCTAAAACTCTCACCCCTCTCACCCTCCACCAGTCCCAACAAACATTCCCCTCCATCTCCTACCTCCCCTGGTTCCCCACTGGATGGGGAGGCGGCCAAAGTGGACCGCAGCCTGGCCCTGGAGAAACAGTGGTAAGGACAGAAAAATGTATTCACACATTAAAGAGGAATGAAAGATTTCATGTGGAAGGCTTAAAGGGAAGACAAAAAATTAAACACAAATTGTATTATAGCTACTAAAATGTATAAACCTGAAACAGGCCAATATGTTTTCCCTTTCAGGTATTCATCAGCCAAATGAGTCATATCAAAAAGAGAAGTCATTTTATGTGATTCAATGAAAAAAGTTTTTGTGTTTATGCATTAATCTATTGATGGACGTGAGCTACCTGTTACCTGCTACACTCTGGGATGAGCTTTAGCGCCCCCCACACAACCTTGACAGGATTAGTGTATTGAGGGAATTGAAAAAATGAGATGAGGGTTAAAACATTTGGCTGCTCTTATCTCTTGTCGGCATATTATTTGTGCTTATCAAAATTAACACCACATTTCTAATGAATGCTGCAGAGTAAAGCTTCTTTCTGCATTGTTAAGTTAATGTTATAAGTTAGTTATATTGTAAGTTTCGAGTTTTATTTCCTCTTTTGGTCTTTATTTTATTGCAGTATATGTGTTTGAATGAAACACCCACCTTTGGTTGTACATCCTTTTGTAAAAGTTGTAAAGCATTTAAGTGGATTTCCTTCTGCGACTCACAATGTCAAATACAATACACAGCCTGCGCGTCATCTTTCCAAGAATCTTACATATATTTTACTATACATATATATTTCCAGCAGCCCATAAGGCACTACAGATAAATGTGAATGGAAGATTGGAGATCAGACACAAGGCTTCACTGAAAGGACCTGTTTCGCATTTCTTTTCAGACTCCTGGTCCCTCCTAGCTCTGTTTTAAAGTGTCCCTGGGCAGGTCATTGAACCCTAAGTTGCTCCTGGAGGGTCAGGTGAGTACCTTGCTGCCAAGCAAGGTACTCACTTGGGGTGGGAATGTGTGAAAGAGGAGGACCATTGTGAAGTGGTTTGGATAAAGCCACTATAAAAGCAGACCCTTTACCAAAAACAAGTCGAATCAATAGAGGCCCCAGATATTACCTTACAGGAATCCAAGGATCTGCTACTTATAGCTTGGTGCCAGATACCACAGCATACCATTCAGTGGTCTAGTGGAGTCCCTGACCCTCGACAGGTCTCAGCTGTTTTAGTGACGAAAGGGGAACATTACATTATATGATGTTATAATGTTATGGCTGATTGGCGTATATGTCTGATTTACAATTACTGTAAATCTTTGTTAGTTTGAGATTAATTTGTATAGTAATGCTGTGTAACATCCTTTTTCCTGTCAGTTTCTTCAACACCTACAGTAGCTATCAATAATTTGATATCTGACATATTTCCATGTGTCACTATGGTATATGTCAGTGATCTACTGTCGATCTCTGCTTCTCCCACCTCGCCACCCCCCTTGCCCTATCGCCTCTTCAAGCTGGTACCATGGCAGTGTGAGTCGACAGCAGGCTGAGGCTCAGCTGCAGCGCTGCAGGGAAGCCAGCTTCTTGGTGAGAGACAGCGAATCAGGAACCAGCAAGTACTCCATTGCTCTGAAGTGAGTGTGTGGATGTGTATTTCACTTGTGTGTGCGTTGTGAGTGGTACATGCAAAATATACAATATGTTTATATGATAATGCTATTTTTATCGGCCTCAGTTTTGGTGCATCACTATCTTAAGTTTTCTTCAGTTAGTTAGTTAAGATTGACAATAAATTATAATAATACAATAAATTTTTGTTAAACAATTATGTAACTTTTTTTAATAATGACATGAATTTTTGCATCTTCTGGGCATAAACAGTATAAACATGTATCTTCTGACATGTAGTGTATTTTAGAGAATAAATAAAAATACATTCATTTACTAATTAATACAGAATATTTAGACCTTGGTGCTAAATTAGTTTGTTTTCTACACTGAATTATGCCTGATTGAGGCACAGTAGTTGATATTGTAACAGAGAACATGTGCCAGGAATAAAGGATAAAGACTGAAATTGGGTGTACCATTGTGTATGCGTATGATTGTAAGAATGTGCCTTAGTGCACATTTGTAATACGATGCTCAGTGTCCACATCATTAACCCCATTTACACACCAACTGATCTCTGAACATAATCAGAATCATTTTGAAAAACACAGGTTGGAAAGAACCTTTTTGCTTCTACGAAAAGATATTATGCAATATACTACGTTTCCATTCTACCACATCTCATGTCTCGACTGCAACTTGTCTTCTACTTGAATGCTCTTTCCTTACAATATATAAATTTTTTGTAAAGACAATGTTGTGTCTCTCTCTGTCTTATCTCCTTAGGACCAGTCAAAGTTGTGTGCACATAATTGTGGCCCAGACTAAAAGCAGTAAGGGCTTGGGCTACACTCTGGATCAGAGTAGCTGTGTGTTCTCCAGTATCCCTGAGCTGGTCCACCACTACTGCACACACCGACTGCCTTTCACTGGAGCAGAGCACATGACCTTGCAGCACCCTGTGCCCAGGCCCCACTGAACATGCATAGAAAGAGAAAGGGCAAACACCTTGGGAGAGAAGTACACATGTGCTGACATAATCACACATAAACTTTTTAATATTTGTTTATACATACATGCATACAAAGCATTATGTACTATTTTGGATTGCCCTGTGTATACACAGCCCAGGGGTCAAAATCTGACACTACAATGACTGTTGATCTCATTGTTTTAGTGCTGAGTCTTAAAATTAACAAAAAAGAACACACCAACATGCATAGACCCTAGGAAACAGGAAAACCATTCCTTCTTCCAAAGCCTGGCATATGGTATTAATTGTTTTGTTCATTGGCTTTACAGGACATTCTCAAGAACACGGAAACCAAATTGATTAGTGTAATACCTGCAGCAATGCACATGAAGAACTGCATTTACAATATCCTCATGAGACGCCCTTACACAGAAGTTCTGACATCATCACTTAGCACCATCCCATCTAGTTAGGGTAAGTTTGTGAGATCAATACACTGGATTGGAGTATATTCATTCATCCATCTGATATGCCAATCAGCCTATTGATCTATACTGAAAATCTGGCTCATTTGACAATAACTCTGTCTATCAAAGGAAAGAGCTTTATCGATTAGATCTAGTGTTTGGGGAGGGATATTGTTACAGTGCCCACTCAACAATAATGTTTGAGTGTGTGTAAATGTGTGTATGAATATGTGAATATAAGGCCCATTTATGTGCCTTCACTGTTCTACAATAAAGAGTACTTTATGATTATCTATCTTACTTCATTGTGAGCCAACCGGCCTGCCTTACATGTACCTTGTGTATGCATAAATTATGTATGTATGAAGTGATTGTTGAATACTGTCAGTTTTTCAATCAAGCACAAAATTGAGTGGGCTGCTTATTGTTGTTGTAAGACAATTATTCAATTAATAAAGTAAAATTTGTATCTGAAGACAAAGAGTGTTATTCAAAGACATGGCTGCAACAAAATTAACATCAGCACTGTGGGAGGAAGGCATTGTAACAGAAATGAAAAGTTAACCAGAGTGAGTCTATTGTCCTTTCTGTTGAAGCTGTAAAACCATTGACCTGAGTATGAAATCAATTACAGTTACACACACATTTATACACTCGCACATTTATAGTCAGCAAATCCTGACAAACCTGAACACACACAAAATGAAAACAAAAACAGTGTACACACAAATTTACTCACACAACCCTAAAGGCAGTGCATCTAAATCCATGCCAACACACACATGAATTCACAAAATAGAGGGCTTTATCCTCACAGTGATGCATGGAAGCATGTGTTTGTAGTTAAAATAATGTCTCACCAGTAAACACCAGTGTATTGGTTTGCGTGCACAAACATTGTGTGTTTCTGTGTGTGTTTGTAAGCGTGGCTTAGCTCATGTGTTCATCCATGTGTGCACTGATGTGTGCGTGCATACAGTTCTGTTTTATGTGTGTGTGTGTTGTGTGAGAGAGAGAGAGAGGGAGCCTGAATTTTTCTGTTCAGGGATTACCAGGTTGCCATGGTGATTAGTTAGAGTGAGGTAGGGCCATCTACCTCACTCTAGGGGGAGAGGGAGGAGAGAGGAGACAGGATAAGGAAGAGGGAGGAGAGACAGACTGTATTATAAAAAGAGCTATGAATAACCATGGGCATAATATCAATGTGGCTCCCCCTCCATATACCCTGCTTGGTTTGTGAATGAAGAGAAGCAACATGTAATGACAAAGCAGTGCCAGAAACACTAAAGTAATTGAGTCCCTTTCAGTTCACAAATCAGTTTTCATAGTGCTTTATTGATCATATGACACCTTCTCAAGGGGTCAGAATGCAGGGTCAACTCAAGAGACACCTCAGCAAAGCAGAAGATTACTTTTGCAAAGGATTGAACCCAGACTTTCCACTTGAGAAGCCATCTCTTATCTTGGCCATCCCACTACCCAGAGTGTCACAAATGCCAGTGTTACACAATAACAGTCACCTATCACCCCTTTGTGTAATATGTTGCAGTTCATCTTCTGTGTTCTCTTAATTAAATCACAAAGTAGGTCAAAACAGACAAGAGGCCCGGGGTGTTGGACATACGATTCTTGTAATGTTTGTCAGCTTGTTTTTGGAAATGTTGAGCTCAGCATCCATCCAGTCTACACTCCTACTCTGCTTGTTTGAGTCCTCTAGAATATTTCATATTCTAAAAAGATATGTACACATGTATGTATTAATTAAAAATAATCCACCTTCTTCAGCTGAATAAACCATTTAAAAATATATAATATCATATAATATTGTCTGACATCCTTACTGCCAAATAGCTGAAAACAGAAATGTTTTTCATACCTCATGAAAAACTGACATTTTGGAGACAAGCTGCTTTCATGATATACATATTTTTTATTATATACATTCCAGATATATGCTTACAGTGAAACATGTCAGTGGAAGTATTCAGATTGAAAATAACTGTAGGATACCAAATTAAAAAATACACAGATCAGCCACTTTATTAGGTGCACCTGTACAGTCTAATGCAATCCAATACAGCAGCTCTGCCATGAATTTTACTTTTACAAGGCTATAATTTCTCAGTTTTTTTGTTGAAACTGTTAGAAAGGTAATAGTTCTACTATGTTTTGATTATGAAGGTGGAGTGCACTGGAGTGCATTTTTCATTCTAATTTCGGACAGTTTCAAAACTGTGGAAATTATAACCTAATAAAGGCAGAAACCACAGCAGGGCTGCTTTATTGGATTGAATTAGATTGTACAGGTGTACCTAATAAAGTGGCCGATTGCTGTATTTTTAACCCAAAGTAAAATTACCAAGAAGTGACAAGAGTTAATAATATAATTAAGCCAACTGTTGTGTTGTTCTGAATAAAATGGTTTAATATAGTTGACACATTAACATGAATACATTTAAAAATATCAGACAGTAAAAGTGTGCATGTGTTAATACATTTTTAAAAATTACTATTGTTTAAACTATTATAGTAACCTTTAATATTATGTCTTGTTTCGACAATCTTAGCCTACAAGAGTATCCACACTAATAATAATACTTTACAACTGGAGTTGTAAAATAATTACCTTTTAAAGAAGAATTGAGTAACATGAAAATACCTTAAAAAAACACTTAATCAGCCTGTGATTTGTAGCTTAAATGTAAATGTTGTAATCAAAGTTTTATCCAGATGTAACAGAACCACAGGAAGTCACTGACAGAATGACACCATAAGAAGGGACAGGGGAAAGAAGAGCGAGAAGGAGGGAGAGCGTGAGGGGGTGTTAGGGGAAGACAAGCACTCGTGGGGGTCCCAGCTTTTAAATAATTCAGCGAGAGACTCACAGCACTCAGTGCAGAAGAGGAGCACTGTCAGGTCAGCTCATTCAATACAGAGGTGAGGTGGAGAGGGGGGAGAGGAGGAGTGTTTAAAGATAGCTGGAGAGAGGAAGACATGATTGTGGAAGAGAATGCCTGTGCGTGCGTGCACATGTTCATTTGTGTGTAGCGTCATGCATTGTGCGCATTTAGGCCTGCATGTATGGGTGTGTGCCAGCCGTGCATTTCAATTTTTCTTTGTGCTTGCTGGTGACGGAAACACACAAAATGAGGGAGAAACAGGTAGTTTCCTCCAAAAGCTTTCTGGTTTCTCTTTGTCACCACGGCAACCGCCTCCTCCCGGCATCCTGCGATCCTATTTACTCTGTTTATGCTTTCCTCTATCCATCCCTCCCTGCCTCCCACATTCTTTTGACTCCCATCCTCTCCCTCCCTTCTGCTTTTTGAGCCTTGTACCCCTTTTTATTTGCTGCATTCCCTCTGCCCCTCAAAAAAGTTATGCTTCTCTTACCTTCTTACCTCCCCCCTTCTACCTGTTCTTCCTTCCCCATCTTCCATCATGCATGCTTGCCTTTGCAAGTGCAGATTAGAGGTCACTTCAGTGGCCTACATAGAGGAAGAAACAATTATATTATTTAATGAAAGATAGGCTACAGGAAGGTAACATTAGAAATGAGAGAGCGCATGTAAAAGATGAAGCATGATACAGACCCTGCAGCTTTTAGTGTTCACACAACATTAGGGTCAAGCAGGAAAGGTGGTGTGAGATTATTTTAATGGGGAGAGATGTGATAAGTATACACAGAAAGTAACACCCCAAGACACTGTTATGGCATATAAGTCTTGCTTATTTGATCCTATTATAATATTAAAATTAATAAATTCATGTGGGCAAAATACTGTTATGCAGATGGTAACATGTAGGTTAAAGTTTGCTAGGCAACCATTTGCTACTTGCCAGTACTACAACTATTTGGCCAGAAGGCTGATATTAAAGACAAAACAAGAGCAGATGACAGACGTCATTAACTTTGACAAGGTCATTATGAAGTCACTATTAGGCACCACAAGCACCTACTGGCCTAAGCGTGATGAATATTATATGGTGCTGGCTGTGTAGCCTCTGAGGTATGCCACATCCTCCACTCCTGCCTCCCCACCCTGCTCTCTTGCGCGCCCCCCCGCCCCGCCCCCGCTTCTCCAGCGCGTCGCATCAGTGAGCGGTTTTCAGCTCGGAGAGCCAGCACAGCACGAGCCGGAGCAGCGCTCACCTGGGTCCGCAGAGATATTTATAATTTCTCCTTATCTGGCAAGAAGTGTGGAGAAACAGAGAGACTTGACGTCATCATGCCAGGTAGAGAGTGAAGCAAGGTTTTGGCTTGTGAGGAGGAGGGGAGGAACACTGAGGGTCTGCTAGCGGTGGCCTCTCCATCCCGGTGAACACCTTTCGGTCTCGGACGCACGTAAGATGATGGACGACAGCCCGTCACCGCCGCCGTTGCTGATGCTGGTGGTTCTTCTCGCCATTGCGGGAGGTGAGTAACTTGCCCGTTTAATGGCTCCATCGGTGCATCGTCACCTTTGTAGGGCCAAAACCGCGCGCGTTCAAGCGGGGTATATGTTTTCTTTCAACTAATAAGTGTGGAAGCAAAAAGGGGTGGTTTGATGCTGAGGAGAGGCGGAGGTGGAGAAAAGTACTCTTTCATTGCTGTGTCACCATCTTTCTCAACAGCGACGAGCACGACGGAATGATGTAGTGGAGCAATATTGTCCAGTTCATACATGCGTGCAATGTAGAAACATTAGGCTGATGAACAACATGATTTACATTTTACCTTTAAACATGCTAGAAAAGAATGTAAGTTACTGTGTCTGATAAACTTAATGAAGTGTGTTTATAAATCAATAGCGTGTGGTTTTGCATCGCAGTGGTATTATGATTTAGATTTGTTATTATTTTAGGCTTTTGCTAAAATAAATCACATTTGGGCAACAAAGCAAAACAAATAGGGCACATTTTAAACCATTTTGGAGTGTTTGCACATAGAGAAAACGTTTTTGCTGTAAGTTAACTAAACACAAGTGAAATTACACAAATTGTAAATATGCAACTCATTGCCAATGTACAACATTATAAACTCACCTCTGAAAAAAAACCCAGGGCAACTACAGGTGCATTTACCCTTCAACACTGAAAGGAGAATGAAAGAAATTGTGTTATCACCAATTTACCCCCTCCCCCCCCCTTCTCATTAACACTGAGGCCTTGCATTGAGTGGGCAGATTAATGAGAGCCACACTGAGCTACAACAAATTCTACATCCTGTCATCAAAGGACAGTGTGTCATCCAGCACTACAGGAAAATCCCTTTGTCTCTGCAAAACAGCTTAGACAGTTGAATGGTCTTTTTGTCTCTACGGTAGGACTAGGACGGATAGGATCCGTAGGACAGATTAGATCGGTACGTCAGTTTTATTTATGATGCTGTTGCTTTACTGCTGTTGGAGCAAATGAGGTATGTGTTAAGTGTAGAGCTATTATGGTGGTTGGGCTTTTTTTCACCTCCATAAGTTGGCTCTAATTTGGTGTTAATTTCTGCTCAGCAAGAGTTCGCCCTAAGCAGAATGGGAAACACACCAGCTGATTGGCTGAATTAGGAGTGCCTTAATATTTTCAGCCAATCCATAATAGTGACAGGGCAAAGGCCAGCTAGGTGCCTTCAAGCAAAAAGACTGTCACTGTAGTAGTACACATAACCTCACACTTCAATACACCTCCATCCACTGACACACTCACGCACAGGCACGCATGGCCATCTGCCTCACACTGACTAACCATTCATCATCACCCATGGCGACAACATGCTCCTGCTTTCTCACTGTGTCACACATACACACACAGCCATACACACACATACACACACAGAAAAAAAGGTTTACACCACACAATACATCCAGGAGTCGTCACAAAGACATCCAGTAAAAAGAATTCTTTAACCTGCATTAACCTGCCATTTATCATTCTAGCAACCATTTCCACACTCACACACACACAAACGCACTCACACGCAGACACACACATACAGAAAAAGAGGTTTACACCACACAATACATCCAGAAGCCATCACAAAGACATCCAGTAAAAAATGCTTTAACCTGCATTAACCTGCCATTTATCATTTTAGCCACCATGTCCATATTCATACACACACACACGCACACACAACGATAACACATAACATTTTAATAGAAGACTTTTGTTTTATTTTACTATATTTTAACTTAAAACAGTAACATTTTTACAATTTATAAGAAATTATAAGAACATACATTAATGAGGCATAACATTATGACCACCTGTGCAATTTAATGCAATCCAATAGAGTCAATTGCAATTCTGCTTTTACAAGCTTATAATTTCTTGGTTTGTTTAGTTAAAACTGTCAAAACTGTCAATAAAAATGTAGTAGAAGTTTCAACTAAAAAACTGAGACATTATAACCTTTTAAAATTAGAATTGGTGGCAGAGCCACTGTATTGGATTGCCTTAAATAGCACAGGTGGACAGAATCTTATGCCTGATTGGCGTGTTTATGCTTGAGCTCCAAATGATATTTTTTTAGAGAAAAATCACAAACATTTACACACGAAAAAAAAACCCACACAATATTTTTTGACGTTTACATGTTTAAATAATGTTTGTTATGGGCTCACTGTATTTTTATGACACTTTCTCAAAGCAGGTTAGGGTAGGTATGTGCACAGATATAATAGCCAGTTAAATATATATATATATATATATATATATATATATATATATATACACACACACACACACACACACACACACACACACATACTCACAGGGGCAAAAATACATAAAAATAGAAAATGAATAAAAATGAGTAAATGTAAAATAAAATAAAATAAAATAAAATAGGGCCAGCAGTGGGAAAACAAAGTAGTAGAAAATCCCAAGTATTTGTTAGTTGGTCATTCCTGATTTTAAACCAACATGTGTGCACTAAGTGAGAGGGACCACTAACAACATTAATTATCACTTTAAGGAATTCTGTTAAACCATGGAGTAATGAGTTATCTTCCCTGAAGGGAGAAAACTGATTAGCATAATCCTCAGAGAATATAAAATCAATCCACATTAAAACACAGGCAAGCGCATTTGAAGACAAGTTCACAACAAGCACATGTTTGCACACATATCTGGTGCACAAGCTCATGATAACAAAATTTAAAGATTTACCCACAAGGGAACGAGAAAAATACACAACAGTTAAATATGTATGACATGTGCATAGGCCCAGACTTACTACATGATCTTATGCATTCTCATTTGCCTACAGTGGCCCCCAGGCTTCGTAACATTCCTATCACATTTCCATAAATGAGAATGAGAAACAATGAGATGTGTTTTTGAGTCACAGTAATGCACACACACTCACAAAAGTATCCATTGTCAGAGCAAAAAATAGGGTGGTGATCAGATGAAAGGGGAAAAAATCAGAACTTTACACCATCAGACCCACAACAGTACTTTCTTACAAAAATAAAATTCACGGATACACAAAGAATCACAAAAGGACTCCCTCATTTGTTGGCTGTGTAAGGACGCTCAAGGACATTTCACCAGCTGTCTTAGACACTGCCGTGAGGATGTGGCCTTTCTGTGTTGAGAGTGGAGGATGTCTCTTGTCATTTCCCCAGCAGTCCATGCATAATAAACACGTCTGTGGTGCTCAGTTGACCTGATGCAGGGGTAACTGTAAATGAAGCACAGTGTGCGGCGGTCTCATCAACTGAGGATATAAAGAGTACAAGGATAAGTTTGACTGCACACTTATACTCTCCTCACCAGAAAAATATTTATCTGTATGAGTATATATGAGAGCGTACATGCATTTTAATCTTTGTCCTGTACTCTATGAATGCACTTATTAGAATCAGGGTATCATTTCCTTGGCAGTGTTACAGTCTAGAAAGTTCTGCACAGTCAGTTTGGCCTGTCATCACTTTGTGCAGCAATGTTCCAGCTCCCTGATCTCTGCAGCATCTTAACCTGCACGTTACAACAGCCGTCTCACTCTCTCCCTCCCTATTTATGTCACTTTCTGTCTTATCTTGTGCACCTATTTTGTCTGGCAACAGGATCAGATCAGAAGATACAGACTGCATCTGTATTTAGAAATGCAAGTATGTGAGAATGCGTGTCATTCCCTGTATAAAACTGCCAGATCTCATGTGCGATTTTTACTACATTGTGTGTGTATGTGTGAGTCAGTGTGTTTGTGTGAATGAATGTGCATCAGTAGTAGCAGCACACAGCAATGTGTGGCCCTGGAGATTAGATGGAAGCAGAGGGAGAGCGCAGAGGTTTAATAGAAATTTAAGCAGTGGAGAAAAAAAAAAGGCAGATAACAGATGTTTGAGGAGTTACAAGTTTTAATTTGGACTTTGTCTAAGAACATTAAAAAAACAGAAACATGCACTTGAGTTATGTAAGGCTTGCTTATGTTACTGTGGTGCAGGTGTTTTTAGTAGACGTGTGCTCGTGCTAAGCCATCAGATGAAGGTTCCTGAAGGTGTGGGGATGATTCGACATCTAAGATTATACCACCCCAGAAAAGTACACAAATACACAAATATGCCTGTCAAGCCATGCCTTTGCAGAACAATAAAAAAACATGTTTTTTCAAGATTCAAGTTGTTATCTGTAGCTGCATGCGTTGCATGTCAGACAGGTGACCTCATATCTCTTCAGTGCATTTTACAGTCAGGTAGCAGGTTTCAATACAGTGACGGCTGAGTCTTATTAATCATGAGAAGCCAATAAATAGCTCAAATAATAGCCATCATGAGAGGGACAATAGAGTCTATGTTATGAAGTTTACTGCAGTCTATAGAGATCACTGTTAGAAAAAAATATACATTTTCATTCATACCTGTGTTCCTTGTGCTGTAAATAATAAAAACCTATATGTTTGAAACAAGTGGAGTTATGGAGATTTTAAATCCAAACGCCTGATAGCAGAGCTTTTCAACTTCAGTAGCCTAAACCTGACTTTGCTTTAATAATCTAAATTTCCCCTGATGTGACGTTTATTATGCTCAGCATCATCCTGCCCACTGAGGCAGTATTACGCAGATACAATATAGAGTGTATATTAAAAATAGCTGGCACCTTTGTATTAGATTTAAAAAAATAAAAATAGGTACTTGTAATATGTACTTGTATCTGTATGGACTAGAAATCATGGCTTATTTGTATACTGAAAAATTGAAAAGACCAATAAAAATCTGCAATTTATGATTGTTTTCTGTATTGCTGACTAATAAGTTGATTAGATTCACTTAGACTCCCTGAGCAATTATAGGCTCATAAAGTGACAAAGTGAAAAAACTATAAAATTATAATTTACAAAAACACATGGTATTGAGAACAAATATTAAAATAAAATTTTGTAAAGCAAATTCTTACATTTAACAAGCTGAAACCTGGGAATGTTTGTTTAAACTTTAGTACAGAAATCATTTTATAAAAGTTTTTTAAATTGATCATCAAGTGATTGTTGATGATGATTGTTGATGTCCTCTAACATTTAAAATGATATCAAATATTTAAATTCTGGGTTGGATTGCTTCCAATAGATATTCTTTGCCGCCCCTACATATTAACAATTTAATTCTGCAAAAGCCATGCAACTTTTTCTTTTCTGAAATGTACATTATGTACATTAGTAATAATGTTTTAATTATGGAGATCTTATCAAAGAATAGAATTACATATAAAGCAGAAGGTGATGGATAAAACATGCTAATCTCATTGTTGTAAAACATATTTTCTCATCATTATTAGCTTTTACAATTTTGTAAAATTATTAGCTTTTACAAAAAAGCTGACCACGCTTTTCTTCACTTGGATGTTTCTTCAATTTGGCAACAATAAAGCTTCCGGCCTCAGTTAGTCCACGGTGGGATGGCTTTGTTTCTGGAGTGCTGTGAAATTGCAGATGGATGGAGGATCAATATTAATATCTCAGTATTATGGGCACTACAGAGCCAATTGGGTGTTGCCAGTAGATCAATGGATCTCTCCAATATTGATTTAAGAATATTTTAGCATAAAAGCTTCCAGCTGCAGCCAAAAAGCATGTTCAGCAGAGCACCGAGGCATCAGAAAGTGACCCTACTTTTCCTCCAACCATTTCCCTTTGAGCAAGCCCTACTATATAAATAGAGATCATTACTTAGATTTAGCGAGATAATTCAATTTAGCTCTGCTTCGCCCTCATTTTCTCCACATTTATCTTTACAGCTTGTGTGGACTTTGCGGCCTCTGAGTAGCATTGTAAACAACAGATACTGTAAAATGCATCCATTGATTACTCAATATGATATTTCAAGCTACGGAAAACACTGATTTATCCCAAGTAAGGAATAAGAGTTAAGCATGTTAAGACCAATGATTATTAAAAGGATAGATAGAGAAGCGATCACAGTTGTGGAACAATGAAACTCAGTGGTGATTGCTACCATCTCATCTGTTCCTGAGCAGTGTCACTGAGCTGTATGTGAATTAGTTTGTTTGCATGTGCATGGTGGTGTTTAGCTTCCCTCGCTCCAGGGTCTAATGGGGAGATCTGCTGAAATATTCATAATGTCACATTAAGTTTGCAATATTTGCACTGGAAACTACCAGAATACAACCTTCACTAACAGCAACTTTACGTCCACAGAGCTCTGCTTTTTGTATTACAGAGTTGCATGCAGAAGGAGAGAGAAATAGAGCTCAGTCTTTGTTCAACAACATTAATAAGTGCTGCAGATGAGCAGCCAAGTGATCAGAGCAGAGTGTGGGGGTATTTTTGCAGTTCTCAAGATAAGAAAAACTAGAACAGACTAAAGCTCTCTATTTGGGCCTCTAATTTGTCGCACTGCCATATGATATTAGTTTAGACTTTAATCCTGAGCCCAGGCAAATGTTTTAGTCATTTTAAAAAAAGATTAAAAAGTAAAAAGAAATGTGAAAAGAAAGCATGAATTCATGAGCCAAGACACCAGAGACTTCTACATGTTTCATTTTATTTACATTGTCATCAAAATACAAATATTGGGAACCATATGGCAGACCTACAGTATTTAAGTACAGTAAATGTTTAAGTTCAAAAGAAATATTGAAAATATTAAAATTGGTTGTTCTCTAAAATAATTATTTCCAGCTGTAGCTTGACACTGGTTCCCTGACCTGTTGAAATCTGTGATGAAATTTTAGAGCTAAAAACATAAATGCAGAAATTTTTAATTAAAAATTTGAAATAGCTGAGAAAATTTCTTTTTTATTTCAACAACTTAATTAGTTTGGCCTCCAACTTTGTTTTGGCTTCATGTAAGGATGGGTGTCATTCATCTCAAGTGAAATAACACTAAATTACTCCTCATGCTGCACCTCAAAAGACGTAATATCGACGTGCGTCAGTTCTTGTTTGTTATGAGGTTCAGATGGGGCCAGTTTGATAAGCTAAGACCCAGCATTGCAGTCATATTTATTATAGATGTATGTGCACAGACAGTTCAATATAAAATGAAGAAATGAAAAAAATAATAATTGCATAACATCTCAGAAACTGTGTATCATTAAATACTGTTTTGACAAGACTTACGTTGTCATCTACAGTCAAGGGAATTGGCATGATCCCACCATTTACATTTTGAGTGTGGCTGACAAAAGTACGAATGTTTTCTGGTTTATCATTGTTTAAGTGAGTATTAGCTTCTGTCTCATCTGACACTGTTATTGCCTTGCGCTTCTGGGAGTAATACACATTACTCATAAGCTCGAGACACAGACAGCAATGCTTATTTCCCCACTGAATGTGTGCGCACACAAAGACACACGCACAAAACCACAAGCTGGTGCTCATGCACAATAAACAACCAGAGTGCTGCACACATGTGCAGACAAGATGGGTATTGATGATGTTGGATTAGCAAGGAAAGGGACAATAAATGGACAGTGGCTGTCAGCGACCTGGTGATGGAGATAACAGCAAGGGAGATGTAGGAAGACGGTCAGGGGAGTGAGAAGAAAATATGGATCAGCTTGGATGAAAAAAGAAAATGAGATGGAGAATGGATGCAGGAAGGAGCAGATTTAAAAAAAAGGGGCGGAGTGAGGAATTACAGGTTGAGTTTATGGGACATGAATAGAGTCCTCATTGATCCTGAGACAGAGGCTATCATTCTTGTTTAGTGAACACAGCAGGGTGAGAAGGAGAGGAGGGGGATGGTATAACTCAAGGGAGGACTAGAGGACAGAGGGTCAGAGAGTCTTTCAGAGACACGCACATTCAGAGTTGCAGTTGGAGTTCATCTAGTTTGCTTCCAGAATCGTCACTTTCACTCAAACACTAAATGCCAACATTTTTGTTTCTCTCAATTGTACCTGTCTCTGTTGTGACTGTATTTCACAAGAAGTATTAACAAGAGCTACAGCTGATGGTTATCACTGCTCAATCTGACATTTATTTTCTAAATAATTGTTTTAATTTTAAAATGTCAGAAATAGAGAGAATCAATTCATTTTGTTAAATGAATACTCTGTTCAGTTCTTGCAAGTCTTTCAGTGAAAAATAAATGCCAAAGGTGTGGGAACAGTGGAATGGGGTTTGTTTGCTTTGTTATGTTCTGTAAGTATTTTAGCATTGGGTCACAAATGCATTGCCCAGTCATTGTGTGGCTTCAAAGACACCATAATTCCTGTTTTTGTAGTTTTTGTATGTGAATCTTGTTGAAATATGAAATGTTTTCATTTAAAGAAGTTTATCAAATTAGGAAAAATAAAAACAGAACTGTGTGTTGATTTAAACCCAGTCGGCTTTTCCTGCACAGCCTCTGAAATAGCAGGTTAAAAAATGACAACTCTGGTACCAAGTTTACAGTATGCAGCCTGTGTTTATCTTCAGGAGGAAAGTGTGAGGGAATTATGAGAGGGAAAAGATGCATCACAGGAGTGAACAGATGCCAGAAAGGTAGTGAGTGAATAGGAGGAGAAAGAGAGGAAGGAAGGACGATGTGCAGAACAGTTGTTTATCTCAGTGCATCCTGTCTCTCAGTGAAATGCCTCCCCTCCTATGTGTGGTGTTGTGACAGCTCTGCCCAAACTCGACCACTCACACATATTTCACTTTGGTCTGCTACAGATGGAGGGATGGCGGACAGGAGGAAGGCAGCAGTGGGGGTAAGAGGCAGGAAAAGAGAGGTGAGAAATGACGTGAAAATAACCCACAGCTACAAAAGACTGGCAGTTAGGGTGAGGAGAACAGATAGACCTTGAGCAGAGGCATGAAGAGCCCGACAGAGACAAAAAGGATGGTGATAGAGACGCTCAGGCTGGTTGACTCACTCTTGTGGTGTCAGATGTAGCAAGAAATGTGTATTGAGCTGTGCTGATGTGCTCCAGCCGACAGTGATGAGTAAAGCCATGGTTCAGAGACTTTGCATTCTCAATACACATGAATGGCCACGCAGCTCATCCTAGTGCTGGCACTGGCCAATCAGAGAAACTAAACAGCATCACTCATTTTCTGCTCCTGTGTGTTTGTACTGCAGATCCGATGCAAAAACGTTTTAAATAATGCCAAGAGAGACCCAGATGGCTGTGACATTTTTGTCTCCTGATAGAGGCAGATGATGATGATGACAATGTGTTCTCATTACAGGCGGCCTCGGGGCAGACACTGAGGAGCGGTTGGTGGAGCATCTCCTAAACCCTGCCCACTACAACAAACTAATCCGTCCCGCGACTAATGGGTCCGAGCTGGTTACTGTGCAGCTGATGGTGTCACTGGCCCAACTCATCAGTGTGGTGTGTATATGCACATCTGGACTTGTGTGTTTGTATCTGTGGATGATTCTAAGGATGATTCAATATGATATTCAGCTTTAAGTTTTGTTTATAAATCCAGTGGATGATGTTAATTACATATTACTGACTTGCTATTCTAGCTTGAAAATTATCACTCTGCAAAATTACTGGTTTGAAGTTGTTCAGTGATGAAAATCTCAGGAAATCTCAAATCCGTCCGACCATCAGTCTATTCTCAGTCTAAGGCCTGATGTGAAGTTTTATTTTTAGCCATTGTGAGCAGTTTGAAAATTCTACAAGCTGACATGTTAATATCTTATAGGTAAGTAGAAAATAATCAAATAAATTAAGAGAAAAAACGTTTTCTTCTAAAATATATTGGAATAAACGTAGAGGACGTAAAGTAACCTAAAATACCAAAGTACAAGAGAGTTCAAGTACAGTAATAGCTGTACTTAAGTAGACTATTTAATTAAATATACTTAGTTTTTTTTACATCACTAAAAACAACCTTATGCATAGTGGTTAAATCACTACCATGTTAAAGTAAAATGCTCTATGTAAGGATATTCATTTTGAAGTTAAATAGGACTGCAATATTTTGAAATATGTCACTTGCAAAGCCTACAACTTGTCAAAGTACTAAAGTGATTTACAGAGGCAGCCCTTTACTCATTGTTTGTAATGTATTTGTGTTCTTTCTCTGCAGCATGAACGAGAGCAGGTGATGACCACTAACGTCTGGCTAACGCAGGTGAGACCACCCACTCTTTCCCTCATTTAGCTGTTCATATACATATGTTCATATATACATAACATGTAGACATTTTACACTTTTTCCTAGGTTTCATAGTGTGACATCCAGTTAAAAATGTTAGGGAGTTGAATGTTAGTGAAAAAAAGATCAAAAGACTTAACTGTATGTGTTGATTTATATACATAATCAATGGGAACAGTGTTTTCATACCAGTAGACAATATCAAATCAAGGGGAATGGGAGACATCAAACAATGCTCACCTGTGAAAACCTAAAATTTGTAATTTAGTAGGAAAACTATGAGAAATTAAGTGGCATTTATGAATCAGAAGTACAGCTTGTATATTTTTTACATTTTAAATGTGGATTACTGACGATAACAAAACCCCCTGTTTCTTACTTATTTTGGTGGGTTTTCTGAGGCCTTTAACATGGTGGCTTATGACTGCAGGTCTTAGAACGAATTACTGTTTGTATTTTGGATGTGTAGCTAAACATATAACAGTTATTAACAGTTGTTAACAGTTATTTTCTGTGTCATGTTCTCACTCACTTGAGCATGTAAGGATTCATGTCATGTAAGTGAGTATAGTAATTCCTGCTATCACTAAGCAGGGGAGCAAAGGACAACTGTCCTGAGGCTAGACAAACTGTAAAGACCATAATGCATCACAGCAGACACATCTGGTTATACCAAAAACAGACCAGACAGTGATGGTGTTACAGGTCACAGAGGTGTGGCAGTGACAGTTTCTGAGATGATGTTGGTCTTTTGATCAGGGTTACACAGAGGACATACAGGTGCACATACATATGTGCAGATGGCAACAGCCTGACTGTCTTTTAGATGCCAGTTGTGGCTGCTTGCGTTTATATGACCGTTCAGCACACAGACAGACAGACAGACAGACAAGACAGACAGATAGACAGGGAGCAGCGGGAGACTGGACAGACAGATGAAAAGAAAAACAGACAGTCTTTATTCTGTCTGCTCCTCTCAACATGTCTCCATAAAGCTGTGATTGGCAGATAAGTGACTAAACATTGTGTTTTTATTGGCCCTCAGGAGTGGCAGGATTATCGTCTGACTTGGGTCCCAGAGGAGTTTGATGGAATGATGAAGGTCAGGCTGCCCTCAAAACACATCTGGTTGCCTGACGTAGTGCTCTACAACAAGTGAGTCACTTACTCACCCTCCTGTCTTCACTTCAGAAGACTCGTAGAAGACACGCACAAGCTCATCGATGCATTTATATCGAAAGCATGCACAACATGAACACATGCAGACCTCACATTGAACAGATACTATTTTAAAGCTAACTCCATGTCTCATAAGACACTTCAAAGATGGGAGTCAGCTGCTCCACACACTGAGACATACAGACCAGTATTTGTGTAGTGAAGTGTTGATGGCGATTTGCACATAAATATCCCTTGCAATTAGACTTATCTAGACTTATCTACAACATCTCCTGTAATTTACACGCTTTACACCGTCAGCTGTATGTTTTGATTCTGCTATACCATGCTTTTAGTGTTGGTATTGATCTATAAGGAGACCCCAGGGACACAAATTAGATGTTTGTCTCAGATTGATTCCCATCCACACCTCTATCTTTAGTACATTTTGTACGCACATATTCACATTCAAGTTCCAGTAACTCAGAAACCAACTAGTACTTTGATAATTTTCTAATTTAATTAAACACCAATTTACTTGAAAATGTGCACAGTGGGAGCAAAGTATCAACTATAAATCTAGTTTTAATTAAGGCTTAAAATTATATTTTGACAAAGGAACCACTCTCTACGAAACAGGACATAAAGATGAGCTCATAGCTTAACTTGCACTGCTGTTTTTGCTCTGTTGTTAATAAAGATTTAAGTTAAAATCAACCACTGTATATTTGCTACAAATTGTGTTTTAGGGATACATTTTACAGCATCAAATTTATCATGTGTAAAACAGAAACACTTTTAGTTTTGTTTATTATTTTGATTTTGCTTATATGTCTGATGGAGGTAAGGATGTTGTACACCGGCTTAATGTAATGTAAACTGAGAGTCAGTCTGCAGCATGTAAATCAGCTCATCACAGCACAGTGATCTGTCTGGCCTTCTCCTCTTCCCCTGCCTCAGTCCAGGCTTTACTAAAGATTAAAAGATCCCTGACCCACCCCACTCTGATTAAAGTGATCCCGTTAATCCCACATACCCGGGTCAACATGCTATCCTCCAGTCTTCTTCACTGCTTCGAAATTCTGTCAGTCACTTAAACTGGAAGATTAGCTCTGCACACCCCCTAGATACTAATTTAATAACCTCTGTTTCCAAGTGTCTTAAGAGTGAGTGTTAATTGTGTACAGTGAGAAATGATGAATGATCCTCCATATGTTACAGTATACTTTTACCCACAATGAATTATTTGTCCCGCTAAAATCTTAAGTGAAATTCAATCTACAGCTTTAATGTTGTCAAGTGACTTCTGACTGCAATGTCTAATGAGTCTGACCTGTGAGCCGTGTTCCCTGTCTAGACTTTGTGTTCATTTAATCCAACTTCCTTCATGCCTCTGTTTTGTATAAGCACGTATGTGACCTTGCTGCCCTGTGACACCTCAGTGTCTCTCGGTTGTCACCTCTGAATCTGTATTTGTGTGTGAGCATGCTTTACACTTACAAAATTGTTAAAAAATTGTATCATCTGTTTACGTCTGAAAGTCATTTTCCTTTCTCCTTTCTGTCATTGTCTTTTAGTGCTGATGGGGTTTATGAGGTGTCGTTCTACTCTAACGCGGTGGTCTCCTATGATGGAAGTATCTTCTGGTTGCCACCGGCCATCTATAAGTCAGCTTGTAAGATTGAGGTCAAGCACTTCCCCTTCGACCAGCAGAACTGCACTCTACGCTTCCGCTCCTGGACCTATGACCGCACAGAGATAGATCTGGTGCTCCGCGCTGATGTGGCCAGCATGGATGACTTCACACCTAGTGGAGAGTGGGATATTATCGCTCTGCCAGGCAGACGAAACGAGAACCCAGCTGACCCCACCTATGTGGACATAACGTATGACTTCATTATCCGTAGGAAGCCTCTTTTTTACACCATCAACCTCATCATCCCGTGTGTGCTCATCACTTCTCTGGCCATCCTGGTGTTCTACCTCCCCTCAGACTGCGGAGAGAAGATGACGCTCTGCATCTCAGTGCTGCTGGCTCTTACTGTGTTCCTCTTGCTCATCTCCAAGATTGTTCCACCCACTTCACTAGATGTCCCTCTGGTGGGGAAGTACCTGATGTTTACCATGGTCCTGGTCACCTTCTCTATCGTCACCAGCGTTTGTGTGCTCAACGTCCATCACCGCTCGCCCACCACACACACGATGCCCCCCTGGGTTAAACTGGTCTTCCTCAACAAGCTTCCTGCCCTGCTCTTCATGCGCCAGCCCCGGAACAGCTGTGAGCGCCAGAGACTGCGCCAAAGAAGACGGGCGCATGAGCAGAAGGAAGGTGGGCGCAGTGGGGAGGCAGGGGCCTTGATGGTGGGCCTCGGGCTGGGCAGTTCTGGTGGGAATGGTGCCGGAACATCCACAGGGCTGTTTGGCAAGAATGACAGTGAACCTTGTACCTGCTATGTAAACCGGGCATCAGTGAAACAGTTTGGAGGAGATCTGGGAACATCCGGAGCAGGATCCATGGACGGTCTGAACAGGGTCAGGGAGGGCCGGGAGGGGGGGTCTGGGAACCTGGGAAGAGGAAAGCAAGCAGCAGGAGGTCCTGCTCTGACTCAGGCCCTGCTGGCTCAAGCTTGTCCAGGCTTTGAGGAGGCTGTGGAAGGAGTACGCTTCATTGCCAACCACATGAAGAGTGAGGATGACGACCAAAGTGTGAGTATTGCATAATTTGTGTAATACCATTAACAGCATTACAGAATCATTATCTGTTGATTCCTTTCACAGCTCAGTCAATACTATGGTTTTTGGGACAGTATTTATTGATACTTGGAATATAAAACAACATTTTATTTTTTCCCCTAAATAAACAAATAACATAAAAACACTTCCTGGTAAGGAGTCTTAGTAAATTAATTTTATATTTGAATACTAAACTATTCTCAGAGATAACAGTAATAGCTTTTTACCTACATTCTTAAAAGTTGCTATTATCTTTCTTTTTTAAACAGTTGATCTTATGATTACCACTAAAAATGATAAACCCACAGAGAATGGTCACATGACTCTGCAGTCCCCCTCACTTACTTTATAGCAATAAAATATGTATGATGTTGATATGTGTATAACATTATACCATTGTCTTTTATGTGAATCTGTTACCAAGTCTAAAAAGTATCCTTAGCACCACACACCCTCTCAGTGTCATATTAAGTTATAGTGACGATACAGCTGTACAGCTGTGGCATTTATCTCTGCAATTTGAAACTCATTGGGGGAATACACCAGAACATTAGCAGAGGAGACAGATCTGGTGACGCAATCATAGCCCCCTAAATATTCAACACAGACATGTAATTATAGCAGCAGCATGACGTGTGCATAGAGAAGGAGCGCAAGTGGAAAAGCACTGTAATAGAGGAGCCAAGACAGCACAGGGAGGGTGGTATTTCCTTTGTCGCTTTTTCTTGCGGCACCTTAAGAGACCAAGCTTCTCTCCTGGAATGAAAGAAACTATCACAGTCATCTATAATTCTGTCCATCATCGCCATATCTAGCCTACCATGCTGTCACCATGCCAACTACTTTACAATCCCCCCTCTCCTGCCCCTCCCCCCAATTCCCATCCTCCCTAAGTCCTTTTTACTGGTGTTACAGTGTCAGCACCCCCCCCCCCCTCCATTTCCCTGCCCTCCATCATTCTCTCTCGTTTCTCATGTCCTTCTCCTCCACCTTGACTCATGTCAGACCTCATCAGAGCATTGTGGCTGAATGAGTCTCTGCTCACATTAACCCTTCACCCCCATTAACCCAGTTAAAGTCAGAGAGATAAACAAAGTAAGAAACAGAGGACAGAGTGTGATTCTGCTCACCTTAATCTTTTTCCTCACCCCATCCTGTACCCCTTGTATTTCCCCCCATCCACAGGTGAGCGAGGACTGGAAGTACGTTGCCATGGTGATAGACCGCCTCTTCCTTTGGATCTTTGTGTTTGTGTGCGTGTTTGGCACAGTTGGCATGTTTCTTCAGCCTCTCTTCCAGAATTACACAGCCAAGACCATTACCAACACACCAGGCTGACCATCCCCTGGTGAAAAACACACTGACAGACAGCTTCCCCAACCAATCAGCACAGCAGGACAAGGGGTGAAAATGGGGAGGGGAGCAGGTCTGGCTTTTATTGTGTCTGTAAACTGGAACCAGAACTGGAACTCAACAGCAATCACGCCCATATCCTTATAGCAACGTTTTTGAAACGAACAACAGTTTTTCTTGTATGAAGAAAAAAGGACAACTCAATCATTCTCTTTCCTGCAGTTTTTTTGTCCAGATGTTCAATTGATGGACCTCCCCTTTCTGGTGGAAATGCCCCTCCCTGCTCTCCTCTTCAGCCAGTCAGGGAGTGAGAAAGCATTGATTACTTTTTGTTGAACCACCCAATGAATACACTTCTGCCTAATGCTGACTGATTAGTTGACACATGGCATGCCAGCCTTCAACTTGTTCATATTATTGACTGATGTCAGTAGGAGCCAATCAGAAAGGGGTTCATATCAAGACTCCTAAACATTTGATTTATTTTTTCAGAACTCTGCTGTCAGTGAACTGATTCAGTATATTTCATCATAGTTATGTGGCTTAGCACATTTTAGCATTAGGTATATATTAAGATTTCTCTCCATTAGCTCATGCAAGGGTCTGTTGTCAGTAGAGAGGCTAAGGTGTGTTGTATGATTGTATAGATATAACATATCATAAGAATGTTAGTTCAAATCATATTACACAGCCTGTGATGCACACACAAAACACAGTATGTGTACATGCAACAGATTGTGTAGGAAAATAAATACAGGGTACTTGTCTTAATGAGAAGTCAGGAATATTACATGAAAATCAAAGGCAGAAAGTAATAGATTATGCATGGACAGTTATTGCTTAGAGAGTTCTGCACAGTAAGTAGAGTATGACAGCAGCCTGCTGTGCCAGAGTGCACAGCTGCAGTGAGATGAGTCTAGCGCCAGATAAATTGAGGAACCTGAGCCAAGATGGTGGAGGGCTCATTTATGATAAACATTGAAACATAGTTTAACAAAAATGGAGAATTTCAAAATACATTGGTGGAAGGATGGGGATGTTATCGTGGCAGTTAGGCTACTATGTGTATTAACATGTAATTTCACAACATGTAATTTATTTTTTGTTGTTGCTGTGATGATCAGATCAGAGTAAGACAGTATCTCACCTGATCTCCTCTCCTCCCCTCTCATCTCCTGCATACCTTTTTTCTGCAGTGGAATATGTTCATGTATATAACATAAATAGCATATGTAGACATGTATGTGTGTATATGCGTGCCCCATAACTAAATGCATCATCACATCAGATAAAATGTTCAGGCGAGCATACTGTAAGTGTGTCTCCCCCGCCCGTCTTTAATAATCCCTGGCAAGCTCTCTCCAGTCTTCTCCCCTTATCTGGTCCATGGGCAAACACATTTCTGACATTTAATCCAGTTACAATAATGATAACATACATTCTCTAAACACTCATTAAGGCGCCTTTCTTTCTAACAAAATGGCTGATTAATGGGATGAAGGAATTTTAAAATAGACAAGAGAAAAGCCACCACAAGAGCAAGCACAATCCAGATAGTGAGGTGGACTAAAGCAGGATAGGCAGATACAAAGGACTCTTGGTGTTGTCACTGCAAAGGAAAGCAACTACAAATCTCTTGAAACAATGCTGTCTAATCCTTGATCACTGTCACTTGCTGTGACACTTGTGTGAGTTTCTCTCGGTTCTTTTTTTTTTTTAACAATTGTGTGGCTAAGTCTGCAACTCAGCTCAGTTTTTAACTGGGAACTATTTATCTCTCTTTTGGGATGGGACAAAGTATCCCCATAAATTTCAAAGCGTGAAAAACCAGCCAGAGACCTATGGAAACTGTAAGCTACACAGCTCCACATGGACAAAATGCTCCTGTCCGCTCTCTTTGGCCACTCCAGTCTCCTTCCTTTCTTCTCATTTCCTCTCTCATTATAATACCCCATTTTTCACCGTATCCTTTCTGACTCTCAAATCTGCTCCTGTGCACACCTTAACCAGACCAATAAAGGTTGTAGGTTCAGATTAATGAAAGAATGTGTCTGTGTTTCATGCTTACGTCTCTCTCTCTCTCTCTCTCTCACACACACACACGACACACACACACATACACACACACACACACACACACATATACACAGACACACATGCAACTCATGTTTAAATTACTGTATTACAAATGCTTCCCATTAATCTTACAGCACAGGATAGAAGGAAAAAAAGAAACATTTCCTGGCTTTCTAACATTGAGGCTGGTAACATCCTTTTTGTATAGTCACAAACACACACGCATACCTACACACTCACACTGTTTTTTGGTTTTTTTTAGGAAGCACGGTTTTGAAACAATCATGGGTGTAGGGCCCAGGCAGGGTCACTTCAAGTTCTCATTATTCTGCAGTGTGGGTATAGACTGAATATGTTTATATGCATCTAAACCTTTGTTGTTGTTTTTTTGGTGCAAAGTGACAGAATGTTTTATAATTAACTATATCACTTCATAAAAGTTATTAGGTTTATATATTAACCAGTAATCAGAAATCAGTTTTAAATCCACTTTGATCCCACTATATATATTTAAGAAAACAGTCCTGTCACAAAATTATTGGGATCAGTTGAGGTCCATTTGCTGCCACCTGGTGCCCATCAGGCATCATTGCTCATCTTTACTTTTCTAAAAGAGTACGACCAACATTGCATTATTTGAATAAAGGTCACATTTATTCTTTCCAGGGGGAAATTCCTTTGCTTGACTGTGTTATAAAATACACTCAAAGATAAAGGCATGGATCTATATTCAAATCTTCAAACATAAAAATCACTTAAACCCTTCAGATTTTCACATTGAAATAAATGCAGTTTGTAATCAGTTGATGGAACAATTGCAGACTAATACACAAACACCCTTTTAATGCTGGTGTGACTATGATATACGTGTGTGTGTGTGTGACTGTGTGTGTGCGTGTGTGTGTGTGTCTGTTTGTCAGGGCACATGAAGTCCATGCCAGGATGTCCCTGTCCTCTGTCAAAACGATTTCCTCCCTGGACCCTTGCAGAGTGGCCATCTTTGTACTGTAGGTGTGTTCACTTCTTCTTCTCTTGCTTGTCGTTGTACTCCAAGAAGAAGTCATTACAAGCAACAGTAAGAGCCCCAACCAGTATGATGAACTCAGTAAAATCTACCTCTCCATCATTGTTGGAATCCAGGTCGCCCATAACCTTATCCGCTGCTTCCTTATCCTGAGCATTCTGTATGTGTGAAGATTTAAAAGAGAAATGCAGGATTGAAGTGTTTTATACACACGAAACCATCTTGAACCCTTGTTCAAGATGTGTACATGTGCCATGTGCCATCTTACCCCGAGGTAGTTGCCGAGCTCTGTGATAAGCATTTCTTTGAGTTCAGCCCTGCTCAGTGTGTATTTGTCTCCTTCTTTTCCAGAGTACTTATGGAAGGTCTGGATTAGGAGCTGCATGGCATTCTCCAGGGTGGAAGCGTTCTCCGGGTTGGGCAAAGACATTCTAGAGCAGGATAGAATTAAAAAAAAACGGAAGGCGGAAGGAGACAATAGGAGCAGGCAATGTCGTTACTCCCGTCTGAAAATTCTCATGGAGAAGCATGGAGGACCAGTCTGCCATAAGTCATAGACTCACCCTAGCACACATAGTCTATAACACATAACTACAAGCCGATGGTGTGTCAGCCTATCCTTTTAGTGATTGAAGAGTTATTTGGCAGTCGGAAAAACCCTACATAGCCCCTAGTTTCCTCACATGGAGTGTTTCCTCTCCGACAGTGGTGCTGATAAGATTTTTGCTGCAGATAAACTAATCCTAAACTGTTTGTGTGTTTGCTCCACTGAGAGGACATTTGGAAGTCAGGACTGTGAGCGGACGGACATGTGAGCCATCTGATAAGAGTGAAACTCTAGGTAGGTAAAACAGCCATGCCAGTGAAAGAGATGTAACCAGGACACACAAAGGCAATTTGATACGGCTCTTCCTTTAGTTGCACCAGATAGCATAAAACATGGTAGACATGTGTAAGTGCTTGCCTTTCCTGAACCTACATCACCTCTGAACTGTGAGGACATTTCTTCAGTGTCAGTCACTTCTCACACAGTCCAACCTCACAGACACTATTTAAAAACTATCAGAAGGACATTTTGTCATGCTCTTACTGCTGTCCACACAAGATAAATGACATTTCCATATAACATCATTACAAGTGTTTCCTGTCTTTGTTGTTGATTTGAAGAAGCATTATGAAGAGCCAGTCCTTCTACAAACAACGTTATGCATTATGCATCCTTACAAATTTTCAAAAGCAAAAATAGTCAGAAACAGCACCTCAGAGTGGTACAAACTCAATTTGTCAGTACAGAGGATTAAATCTGTTCCCAGCTTCTGTCCTCATCTTCCTATCCCTGTTTCTTACCTGAGCAGAGGACGAGTTCTGGCCTGCTGGTCAGGTGAAGAGAGAAAAGGCAATAATAACTGAAGGGAAAGATGAGGAGGACATCGTCTTAAATACATCCTTCACCCCACCCATCTCTCTTCTCCCTTCCTCATGTCCCTCCTTCCACCTGTTGCAGCTCTATTCTTTTCCACCCTGCCACCCCGCCACCCCGCCACCCCGCCCCCAAACCTCCCCGCCCCCAAACCTCCCCGCCCCCCAACCACCCATCTCCTCTCCTTCCTTTGTTTTTACGCATCAGACACCTGCTTTCCACTGAATGGACACAGGTAAGACCTACCTGCCCTTGATTGCAGTCTGTCAGATATGACATATTAACAGAAAACACTAGAGGTACTGTAGCTACAGCAAGACAAGTAAATTGACTCACTCTTAATATGACAAAGAGATACTCCACAAGTTCTCTTGTAAACATAAGATGTGGTATTATTCTTATTATTCTCAGATGTAAACTCTCATGAAAGTTAAGTAATTCATTAGATACTGAGTGTAAACAGTGAATTTGAAGGAGGGGAAATTAGTCCGCAACACTGATGATTTGATGATGACAACTTACTAAACTAATGGTATTTCCTGAGCAGTGGTGCAGGGACAAGGACACATAACTCTTACAGCTCCCTGTTGTGACAATGGATTAGGTTGCTATTATGTTGTGCAACCATTTTGTTCTTTAAAAACAAAGGCTCGGAGAGAGTGCTTGAATTAATACTGGCCCAAGACAAAGATCACTAACTTGATAGCTCCCCCACTGTTTTAGGTAATAAAAAACAACAAAATGACTGTAGGGGTAAGTGTGGGGGTAGAATGTTTACTGGAAGAGATGGTGGTCAGGTCTGATATTAGCAAGATTAGTGTACTGTAACAGTGATGAAGATCTAAAGGTCCCTGGTTCAATCCCGGGTTTCGGCATTGCACCACCTCCTTCTGGCATACGATGCCAAGAGGCCCTAATCTTTCTGATAGGACTTTGCTTTGATGTTCTCTCCTTGACTTAGATTTTTACTTGCGTTGTCTGCTAAATGACTAAATGAATAAAGCCGTAACACCTGGCACCAATGCGGAGCAATCTCCACACAAAGAATCTACAAAAAACACAAAGGCAAACTGTCTAACATACAGACACATGCACACTTTCACAGAACACATTCTCCAAAATAAACATACATCCACAAAATATACAAATAAAGAGAGACCCAAAGCACATCAAAAGTAAATGAAAAGCAACAATGATTACAGAAACACGTATAGTATAATTGTGTACACTTGGATGAACAATCTGGACGATCACACACACCAAGGTTAATGCAAGAGCATCACAAGATGTCATAAAATCTATTTTTGAATCTGCCATCATGGTAAGTGCATCTTCTTGTCAGTGTGTTGTTACTTCAGTATATTGTGTCTGTGAGGTAGCGCAATGTGTGTGCACGCCTGTGTGCAGCATGAGTGTGAATGTATAGTGTTCCAGAGTGGAGGATACTGCACAATAGGAAGTGTATACTGCATTTCAGGATCTGGTTGCAAAAGCTGATATATCTAAAGGCTGCTGAGCCTGACTAGTCAGGGATGTCGCAGCTAAATTTAGCAAGTGCTGCTGGTTTCATTGTAGCAGAGCCTGTAGGACAATGTCAAACTGTATCAGGGAACCACTGTACACATACTGTACAGTATTTCTGTTAAGATCTTCAGCAGAATAAAAATAAATGTTAAAGGTTAATGAAATACTCTATGAAATCACAAATGCAAGGGAAATAGAGACATACTAATTAAGAAGTATGCACAACACAGTTTTAAAATAAAGCTTTTTATTTTGAAAATACGGTATCTTTCATTTAACTGATATCAAAAAAAAGACACAAGCAACTCAGAGTCCTTCAAGGTATCTTTGATAGTGAAGCTAAACAACAATAAGACTGACAAAAGGGTTCATTTGCACAGACATTAAAGTGTAGTTCAGAGCATTCTGCAGTTTGTTGGTTAAAAGTGAAACGAAAAGGATTACATGATACTGGGGAAAGAGTGTACATGATGGTTGGAACATTTGAAAGACATTTTGAGAACCATTTAGAAAAAAGATGCCTAGAAAGAGAAAATATGCTGTTAAATGTCTAATTCCCCCAGTTTCATAAATGTCTACGAAGTGTCTGCATTTGATCCACTATTGCGCTGACTGAGGGAATTGGCCAGGTAGCCAACCAAAGTGAGGTATTCCTGGAAGCTGACCTTTCCATCGCTGTTCTCATCTAGTCCCTTCTGCATCTCCTTAATGGCAGAGCCACTGTCTGTATCCTGAACAGAAATGGGTAGAAGCACTGTGAATGCTCTTAATCCAAACCAGCACAGAAAATCAATAGATTTTTACCGTTTACAGTGAAGGGCGAGAACAAAAGGTTATGTATGGCCTTACCTCCATGATGCTACCAAGCTGTTTCTTTACCATTTTCTCAAAGGCTTTCCCATCTAGGTTTTCCTTCCCTCTGGCAGAGCTAACAAATGTGGTCACAATTGTCTTAATGGCTGACTCCATATCTAAAGAGAAAAGGGGGAGAGAGGCAAATTAAACGGGGAAGTGGCAGGAAGAGATATGACCATATCTTAGTGACTCAGACATCATGACAATAGGTGACTAACTCCAATCCTGTTTTAAACTAACAGGTCCCAAGATTGTTATTAATATGGAAATAAATATGTTTTATTGGAGTATGGGTGGAGGAAAGGTCTGCTTTTAACTATTTATGACATTATTTGTTCCAACTGCATGCAGAGAAGTATATATAAAAATGTGAAGTATACAGTACATAAAACCTGGGAATGCTGTTAATTAAGCGGACAACTGATTCAAACAACAATATTGTTCTGCGTACGAAGTTATAATGGGACAAATACTATTATTTGGTGTTAATTAACATCTTTAAAATGCATTTGAAGTGAATATCTATAAACATGTGAGAAAGGTGAGACAGAGAAGTGATGTCAGCATATAGGAAGATAAGGAGGAGCCCAGGCTTGGAAGATCTCTGAGGTAAACGGACACAGAGAGGAAGTGACCAAAGGCTGAAAGCAAGGGGAGAATCTTAGGAAACCAAAAAATGAGCTTTGATCTCTGACAGTTGACATCTGATTCCCTGAAGCCAGCGGGAGGCCACATTCCCCTTGACAGATAAATAAAAAATAACTTTAATGTTTGATGAAGGGGCATTCGTACTAGCTAAAGATGCCTTATAAATGATGTCTTTCTTTACTCTCACATATACTGTGTATTTCTTTGCATATGATATAAACGGCATAAGCTAGTATGTAGTATGTGATTGGGGTATGTCAGTGGCTGCTGAATTGCTGATTTTCAATATGCCAAGCGGAGAAACAATCACTGGATTACAAACTACTGTAGTATGACTGTATATTATTTATAAGCAAAAAGGAATGGGGAGCTAGTTGTTGATTACGTGAATAATATCTGCATAAACAATACAGAATGAAAATTGCTGGAAAGTAAAGTGTTTGCCTACAGAAAGTTGAGGCTATAGACAGTTTGAAGGTTGAAAGGGTGGAGTCAGTGCTTTTACAACATAATGTATTCGGACACTACTCGGCCGACAGAGGGTCTCCCTAGATTTCTGTTCCCGTTTAGTTTTCTGTTGTCTCAGCCAACAGGATTTCCAAGGCAACTGCTCAAAGAAGCGAAAAGGTCTGAATAAGAGTTACAGATACTTGAGCAGAATTAGTAAGTATCACAGCAGTGTGGGGTGAGACCTTGCACCGGAATTTCCAGTGTCCACTGGAAACTACCACAAGTCAGCAGTGGCCACAGGATGAGTAATGACGATGGGCTGGAGTTGTTAGAGTAACTGTAGAAGCTGGTAAATCTCCAATCTGACACAAATGTCACACCTCAGTGCTCACACTACACCCCTACATACATGGCCTACACACAAACGCATACAGATAGGCAAGGCAAAAGATAGAAAGACACGCAAACACGCATATTTAAAGAGGACGACACCTTTTGGGACTTCTGCATTAACCTAATTACTGGGTGAGTGAGAGCATGCTATGCCGAAACCTGGATTCTGTTTCAAGTCTCCCTGCCAAGCTGGGACACACGACTGTTTCCTACATACATGTAAGCATCTGCCATATATGTTGTTCATCAGTAATTAATAGGTATTTATCCCAACACTTTCCTAACAACCTCCACAAGACAAACCGACACACCACAGTGTGTGTGTGGTTGTATCTCTACAAGCCATACTACAAAATGCCTGACAGGCCACCTTCCCTTTTACAGCTTTAGGTGTAATGAGATGTACACAACATCAAGAAGGCTTTGGCCATAAGTGGAAACATCAGAGCACTAGTAGAAACTGGTAGAAAGGAACATATAGTAGGATTTCTCATGAGAGCAAGAGGTGGCCTCACTGGGAGTGTCTGCAGAGTACACATGAAGCTCTCATGTGGAGGTTGGAATTATCATGACTCAAGTGTGATGAATGCTTGTGTGAGCTCCACCACAGTGTCTTATTTGCACGACTTGTCCTTTTTATGGCGTTACGACTGTATTGTGTCATTTTACAGGAATGTCGCAGCATGCATGTGGTATTCCAGTAGATCCAAACTTTGCTGGTTTGAGACGTCTTCATTTAAAGCAATGCATATGTGAACCATCACCGACAGTTGCATTAGTGTGTGTGACATTTAATATCCATTGTAAATGTAAATGTTATAAAACTGTGAAGACATTTTTCATAAAAGTCAAGAAGCACCTGAAAAAAATCATGTACTTTTGTATTATTTTTGTGTTGTCTTATTTTTTCTTAATAGGTCATGAAAACAGCTGCTATTTCCACAACGTTTAAAGCTGCAGCCAGATCTCTCCTTCAAAGAGGTTTCCAATATTATTAACCATTTACCTGATTGCACAAAGTGTTAATAAACAGTGTCTCAGCACAAATATTGAGCAGACAACTGTGCCTAAGTCTGGGCTTGTAAGTGCTGAAACTGGCTTTAGGTTTTGACTATCCAATCCAGTTATCAGCTAAGTCAGACCCTCCCAATCCGGCCCTCAACACAGTGACAGCTGACACGAGCTGACAGAAAATGTCGGTGTTAGCTATCACTCACATCGGACTTGGACAGTGCAGGCGTCTATAGAGACCACTGACCACGCAGGTCATTATTACGTGCTGGCAACCGATAGTTGATGAAGATTGATTAAGTCGACTGACCGATCAGCTCCACCCAGCCCGTGTTATTTGCACTAGCGGTGACTGACTCACTTCCTCCATGAGCATGTTACCTGTCATCACCCAGGTCGGTATTTCTCCTAACT
Source organism: Channa argus (assembly GCF_033026475.1). Taxonomy (NCBI): domain Eukaryota; kingdom Metazoa; phylum Chordata; class Actinopteri; order Anabantiformes; family Channidae; genus Channa; species Channa argus. The sequence continues at coordinate 11,991,405 of NC_090203.1, read as the reverse complement.
GCACCGGCTTGAAGCCATTCGAGTCTCGTTACCGGATTCTAATCAACACGTTAATAATTAAGACTGATGCGAGCCTCATCGGAGCGCCGTTACAATGATTACGTGATGAACAGTTTCACCGTGGGGCGGTGACCGCCCAGGCGCATACTGGCGCTGCCAACTCAGTCTGCGCCATGCGTAACGGAGACGTGGGGCTTGCCCGTGTCCCGCATTTACATTTAGGCCCAACTAATCTTGACAATTTGTAAAGAGACTAGAGGCAGGAATGACATTCGGCAAATAAATAAGTAACTGTTACTCGAAACTTCGGTTTCTCTGGAAGTGTAAAGGGATTGGGGTTTTATTACCAAGGGAAACCCGATCCCTGTGGCCGCCGAGCCAGTGACAATAGACACCCTCGCAAATTAATCAATAAAGAATTGATGACACAGTGGAGGAAATACTCTAAACTAATGATGTCAAGTTTGCATGGAAAAACTGTGTAGATTCATCAAAAAAACAAACAAAAAAAACAATCATTCAGCAGAGAAAACGAATGACAAAAGTCAAAGGCAGAAAAACTCACCGTTAGGACGGGGGACAAAAGGCAAGAATCTGTCTCAGCAACTGCTCTGCTTCTTTCTTAAGGAAAGGATCCTCCTCTTCAGTCGTGGGCTAGATTAAGCAGCAACACATATCTTTTCCGTGATTTAACTTCTCACTCCAGCCAGTTTTTTTTCCCATTGTCATAGGGCGTGTGCTTGGGAGAGAAGGAATGTGCAAAGAGGGGCAACTTGAGCAACCAAACAGTTTTCAGCAACTTTTTTTTGTTTAAACAAATATTTCTCTTGTTGAGGAAAATAGAGCGATTCTTTATAATGTGATTGTAAAGTGTGTTTGTATTGGGTTTTTTTCAGCTTGTCTGTGCTATAATGTGCGTGTTCATTTCAGTATTTCTTCTTATGGGAACACACTTTCTCTCAACATGTAGGAACAAGCGCACGCACACGTCGAACTCCGCGTTTGTTCAAATATTTCCCAACACACAGATGTATCCAGGTCACACCCTGAAACTGTACTCACTTTGTGTAAGGACTGGAAAGATACTGTTTCCTACAGAGTATACTTAGCAAACGAGCTAACACGCGAACACATTTATGGATAGCAAGAAAGACATTTTGTCTTTCATTTAGACTTTGTTTGTCCACATCGTAAAACTATGTTTGTGTACAGATGGTGAACAACACAATGTTCCAAGAATTGCACAAGCCAAGCCAATAAATACCCCCCTACACACACACACACACACACACACACACACACACACACACACGCAAGTTCAGAAGATGCAACCCCCCTTTTGCAAACCTGTAAGCACAAGCAGTAGTGAGTGAGTGTGTGAGTGAGTCAGTGAGTGTGTGAGTGAGTACTGGGTAACAGACTAGTTTCTAATGTTGCTCAAATTGTTTCACTGTATTCTGTGACACTGTGTTTGCCAGTTTGGCAGCTGCTGGTGAGAGGACAGGGCGAAAAGCACACAACTGTTAAAAAACAGCATGTGCACTTGGAACAGATTGTAGGGTGTTTTCCATTTGGCTGATTTCCCATTGTAAAAAAAAATCTGCAGGGCACACAGACATGGAGCTGTAACAGAGTATCTGAGGACACTCTGTTGGCTGAAGCCCAAATGCTTGCTTTCAAGAAGCCCAGTGAGCTGCCAGAACTCCAGGAAGTTGAGCTCTCCATCACCATTCTAGTCTACTCAGCAGATAAGCTGGTGGATAAGTAGCAGGAACATATATGTACCTGCATCAAATACCAAATACACTTACAGAGTATTGATTATGTGTGTAGGCAGAAGACAATGCTGGAGTACTCAATGGACTAGAGAGTCTCTGAAGTTAATATTCAGAGGGGGGTTTGGCACATGGACCCTGGCTCTGTCACCATCTAGTGGTCATTGTGTTTACATAATTTCTTTATGCAAGTAGAAATGTGGAATTTTCCACAGCTAAAAGAGGCAGCTCTATATTTTTTGTTAAACCCCAGGAACTACTTTCTGCCATTAGTTCTGCTTTAACAAGCAGAGTGAAATAACACAACCACCACTTGCCGTGACCGGAGCGAAGCTTTCATTCGAGCAGTCTTTGAGGGACAGTAGATTTTTCTTAACAAACTAATTCTTCATGTTTTTTAGGATCAAACTTTAAATGCAGTGTTACATGTCATCAGAAAATGTAACAGCTCACAACGTTCTGCTTCTCAGGTTCTGCAGCTTGCCTTGGAGGAACAGCAAGACCACATGCAGAAAAAGCTGCCCCTGTAAAAGAAAAACAAGTAGCCTTTTGAAGGCAAGTATGACTAACACTTAATTACATGGTCACAGTAAAAAGGGCCAATGTGGCATCCAGATGATACTGATCTAAATATGAATCCACCCTTTTTGGAACCTTATTTAAACTTCGATCTTTTGACAGACTGTGCTGTCATGATCAAAATCTATGGTTATAAGGGAAGTCTTTTCCTCATAGTCATCAAATGCCACAAAACGAAAATAAGCAAATCACTGTCTGTCTGTCTTTTCTCTCTCATGTGGTACATTTGAAGCCACAAACAAACAAATATTTCAGTGGATGTTATACACAGGAGTTGAATGGCAGCAGGAGGAGGGAACACGGGACAGTATTTCATAAAAGATAAAAACGACAAATTCTGTTTAATACAAGAAAATGACATTTCCCAAAACATCTTTATAACACACATTTAAGGTCGAGCTAGAAGAGAAACATGTTTTAAAAACCAGAATCTAGCAATGTAAATTATGTTTGATCTTTTCGTAGCCTGGCTTTCCTGAAGAAGAAAATAAATTGTTCACTGATGTCTCTCATTTCTTTCTTATACAACTTGTGTTTTCTCTGCACCATTAGCTGGAAAGTAACCAAACAGCATTGACCACTTTTCATGGTGTGATGGCCTTTTCAGACCCAACTTCAGTGTTTAACCACTGGCAGAAGTTTTGGATTCCTCTGTGAATCACCTCTTTCAGCAGTAACCCAAGACTAACTCCAAGTGGCAGTCACAGTAAGAATGGGTTAAACATATTACTGTCTGTGTGCACAAACAGTTTAATTCTTTATCTCGGCTCATGTCACTACACCAGCAATAGCCTCACGTTCATCCTTTGCTCTACGAGTGTGAAACTGTGGGTGAGACTGCCACAGGGAGAAAATAGAAAGTAATAAATCAGGTATAATTGTACAGCCAGTGTTGCAGAAACTTTTGAGAATGAGGCACTTGGGTTTCACCTCAGAAAAGTCATATTATTTAACCAAAAGCTCTGACAGAATGTGCACAATTGGCATATTAGGGAGGCAGTTAGCACTAACAAGCACAATGGCTTTATCATCCAACTATCCCCACACCTCGTTTTCTTGTCTCAGCGCACACACACATACACACCTGTATCCCCATACACCTGAAACAGCAGTCTACAGTTCTCCTCTTTCTACTCCCTCGGCCATTATTGAGGATAGAGAGTGCAGCTAGAAACACAAATAAATGGTCTACAGAGGACTGAGAAATCATGGTACTAGGTTTTCAGCAGGGCGATGCTGCTAGTTGTCTTATGATTGATGCTGCAGGCGAATTTGTATCTAGGGCCTTGTTTGTCTATATACAAAAGGATAATTCATGGTTCTTTCATTTTCTGACTGCCTACTGTATCAACACCCAGCATTTGTACTTTAGAACAGATGCATAATATTATGTTTTAAAGAATGTGTTCAAACACAAAAGGAAACACAAATAATGCGTGTCTTTGTAATGCCTACATGAGCCTTGACTTTTACATGTAGTCAGCAGGAAACTGAGGTGTTTCTTCTGTGTTGCATCATGGAAGCAACAGAGAATGAGCTTTACAGTATTATGAGGAGTAGGGAATATCTATTTACAGTCACTACAAGAGTGATGGTAACGTTTGCAACTTCCTTGTATTCTGCATAAATAGATCATAAAATGTGACCTGATCTTCACTAAAGTCACACCCATTAAACATGCAAAGCCATGGTGGGAAAACTCGATGGCTTCTGAGGTCAGTAAACATCAGATGGGGTCAGGTGTTAGCAAACCTGGAGTCCAATGAAACGAGAATGGAGGTGTGGTTTAGAACTACCTAAACTGTAAACACCATAAAACACACCAAATCAGCTGACTCAATAGAAATGAGAGAAAATCAGCTGCCTCTGAAAGAGATTTCAAACAGCAATCACTTGTTTAGTGTATCTCCTGTTTTATGGACAGATCAAATGAAGGTGGAATTTTGAGAAGAACACACAGTACTAGGTACATAAGTGGCATTAAAAATAAGCAGCAACACAGTTACAGGAAACACATGAAGTTTGAAGTTATTGCTGCCAATAGTCATCCAACCAGTTATTAAAAGGATGTTGACTTTTTGTGTGTTTAATGAAGATATAAAGTAAATGGTTAGTAAATGGTTTTAAACATAAAAGAAATATCAAATCTTTAGTTCTAAATCAGAATATTTCAATGTAATGTTCTTTAAATATGGTCAAATAACTTCACAGGTGAAGAAAAAAAACAAAGTTCTCCATTACACTGACGCACCAAATTTATTTATTCTTGAGAAAATAATGAGCAAATATAAACACTTACATAGAGAACAGCATTGAGAATGTGCAGCCCTCTATGCTGCCATAAACGCCAAACCATAAATAGTTCTGCAATATTACTCCTCTATGTGGCTACAGGCCCCTGAATAAGCAACATTTCAGAAGTTAGTGGATTAAGATAACAAAACAAACAAAGAGACAAAAACATCTAAGTCAATAAAACAGTGTATCATTCACAAATTATCACACAGGATAATTTAGTGCAAGACAAAGGTTTTGTACCTGGAAAAACAAAATGCTAAAGTTTCATGTGCCCATCAATTGATTTTATTATGACATCCTCTATAAATACATTAACTACTAACATATACTTCTGCATTTCTGCATGGTTCTTAAAAGTTTTAATGCAATACATTAAAAAAAAAAAAACTGCAGAATTCTAACTTCACTGAATACATTCATTAAATTAATTTCAGCAGTTTGCATTTACACCACACTTTAAAAAAAAAAAAAAAGGTTAATGGTTTGAGGATAATCTGAAATAAAAGTCCGGCTAAGCAATTAATACTTAAGAATGGCAGAGCGTGGTCAGTGAACACGTATACAGTGCACAGTGCTGTTCGTGGCAGAAGAGTTGAAGTGTGTGTAACACTATATACACCGTTTAATCTAGAGATCAGAGTCAAAGCAGAGCAACATCCAACTCAATAAAAAGGTTTTATCGTCCCTGGGCAAAGAGACAAAGTTAACACTTTCTAGAGAAATGGCTTTCAGACCAGTAGCTGTTCATGAATAGCTAAAAGTGCTTGACCGCAAAGGACAACATCTGGGTTTTGAGAGTTTTCTATGGAATTTAAAAAAAAAGAAAAAAAAAAAAAGACTATTGTATCCATTATTCTTTTTAGCTGTATTGTCTGGGCCCTCATCTTACTCGAGATCACAAAAAACCATCACCTGATATAGATGGGCCCTTTCTTTACCAGTGTGTACTAAGGTGTGTGTAAATATGAAACACAAAAATCTCCCAAACAATGAAATGTAATTACAAGTCAATACCCTGACTAATGGAAGTGATAAAATAAGACAGGATGATTCATGTATTCTTGTAAGCATTTCTGGTCCAATAAGACGTGTTCCCTTTGAATAACCCCTCATCCTTCAGGACTCTTCTTAACCGCTTTTGACAGATCCATCAATTCAGCCACGTCCTCTTCTGTTCTCCTTCCTCCACTCCCCTTTGACCTCCTTCTCTGCAACTGCTGGCACTGAAAACTTTTTTATGACCTCATTTTCAAACTCCTCTATTTCTTCTTCTATGGCACTATCCTCCGCTTCCCCATTCTTATTCCCTTCCACCATGTGTTCCAAAATATCACTAACATCCTCTACAAAATCTTGAAAACTCATCTGGTCATGAACAAATACACCATTTTTGAAGAACTCAGTGGTTAGCTTCTTGAGCTCCTCTCTTATGAATGCCTCCACTCCTACCTCCTCTGCCTTGTCTAGGTATATTTGGAGGACTGCCTCAAACTCAGGTAGGGTGACGGGTAGCAGCCCCTCAGCCTGAGCGCAGGTCTCCAATGAACTACAGTGCTGTGAGGGTTTGGAGTTGTGCTGGAGGCGGTCTCTCTGCTGGTCCCAGTAATCAGGCTGTTCCAGGGAGGGTCTGCGATGTGTGTGAGGGGAATCCCTGTCTCCCCAAACTTGCTCTTCCTGGTGGTTGTGATTGTGATTACTAATAAATGTGTGCTCATCCTTGTGTTTCTGAAAAGTTGATCTGTCCTTTTTCCAAGCTCCATGCATTTGCTCTCTCTCACCATCTCTCTTCCACTCTTCCCTCTTTTCTGGTTTCCTCTCATCCTTCCTCTTCAATTCCTTGTCATCTTTGCCATTTTTACTGTTCCACTTGTTTTCACTCCGTTGTTTCCTCTCACCCTTTTCCCTCCTTTCTTTATCACGACTCTTGCCGTGATTTTCCCCCTCCTCCCATTGTTTCCTGTTACCCTTTCCTTTCCCTTCTTTACCATTTTTCTTCCACTCTCTCTTCTCTCCTTTCTCCTTCCAATCCTTTCTCTCCCATTTCTCTTTGCCACTTTCCTTAAAGCCACCTTTCATTTTCTTCCACTCTTTTTCCCCCTTGCCCCTATACCTTTCCTCGTGGTCATTTCCTCCTTTCCAATCTATGTTTTCCTCCCTGTCCCTCCATTGTTTACCATCATTCACTTTCTCATGCTTAGTCTTTTTCCAGTCCTTCCCCTTCTTTAAATCTTTTCTTTCACTTTTCTCTATCCACTCTTTGTTCCCTTCCCTAGCCTTCCAGGGTTTTCCTTCATCGCCTTTGCTAGCCATTTCTTCCTTCCATTGTTTTGTCTCATCACTGTCCTTCTTCTTTTTATTCTCCTTATCTTTTTCCTTGTCAGATTTTCCCTGCTCATGTTTTTCCATTTTCCATTCAGTTTTACCTACATCTTTGCGATCCATTTTATGTCCTTCTTTTCTGTCTCTTCCTTTCCAATCCTTCTCGCCAATGTCATATTTCTTCTTCTTCCAGTTTTTCTTATTCTCATTTTGTTCATCCCATGCTTTCTTTGCCTCTTTTTCTTCAGTCCCAGCAGTTCCCTGCCTGGTATCCTTTGCCTGACCACTGGGGGGCAATGTCGTGAGCTTCACAGATTCTTGCGCTGCTTCACTGGCTGCTGGAGGAAACACAAGTAGGTATTACAACTAAGCATTCAAATGATAAAACAGAATAATAAAAGAAGGCAAGCATCTCCACTCTCCCTCGCTATCTAATGACTATCTAATCATCCTGTTAGATTTTCTACCCTCCTCCACATCCCCTTACTACCTCCTCCCTCTGTTCCTTTGTACCTGAGGAGAGTTTTAATTCAGTCAGAGTGGATCTCAGTGTTTCTAGTTCTTTCTGTAGGTTCAGGACAGACTCCAGCTCTCTCTTCATCCTCTCATTTTCTTTCTGAAGGACAGGGAGAGATGCCATCGCTGCCTTCAACCTACTGTTTTCCTTCTCCACTTCCTGCCACCGCAGCCGCTCCTTAGCTTCCTGTGCTGCCTGTCCCCTGGCTACTTTTAGCTCTTCTTTCTGTGCCTGCTTAAACAAAAAGAACAGGAAAGAGGGTCCTTGAGACACTATGATGCACAGAAGATAGATAGATTAGATAGATACACATGATAAATGCAGAGACAGAATGGAGTCACACCTGAAGTTGCGCTTGAAGTGCTAAAATCTGCTGGTTTCCTTCAGCTAACTTATTCAGTATCTCTGTATTGTCAGCATTTACTGCGGATGAAGGAACCTCTGAATTTAGCCACTCCTGTCAACAAAATGCAGACAGTACAACATAATAGCAAGATTTTAGATGACTTCTACGATTTATTATTGCCAAGAAAAGTGCTGAAAAATTAGAGAACAGTACGTGTTGATAAGATGGGAAAGAACAAAAGTCTAGAGTAGCACAGTTGGTATACAAAAGCAGTAATGCTGCCAGTGTTGCGGGTGGTCTCTATCGAGGATATCTCACAAAATATTCATGGTGTGGTACTCATTGTACTTTTACACAAAATGGCATACATAATGAATAAATGTGCGACAAGATAGAACAAAAAGAGTGTAAAAGTAGAAAGTGTAAAATTGACGTCAGGCTGACCTGCTTTCCTGGAACCTCCGAGTCTTTCAGCTCCCTTGTACCATATTCACTTTCTGAAATTCATCATGCAAAGATTTGTTTCAATGAGCATAATACACTGAAAACACTTATTGCATGTTATTGGGGAAAAAGAATCACCTCCACAAACAAAAATCAGTGCAATCATTACTGAAAAGAATAAGCGCACATATACACTACTCACAAAAAGTTAGGGATATTTGATTTTCATCTGAAATTTACGGAAAATGTAAAAAGTTCATGCTACAGTGATATTAAATCATGCAAGTAGGGCATTTAAGTAGAAGCATGCAATTTCTTCATCTTAAGCAATTTGAAACAAAAGCAATGGGTATACCACAACAAAAAATGGAAATGTCTCAAAAACTTGTCAATTGTTAGGTGTTTTCTTGGTTTTATCAAAATGTGAATAGCATGATGATAGAGGAAATGTTTTTTTTTTTTTAACATAATACATTTTTATGGAAAAGATGCCAATTTACATATATGTAGATCACATAAGTATTTTACATAGTTCTAAACACATCTTTTTAGTATTTAAATTAAAGTTTTTGTCTTTTCAGCTACTGAGGACTGCACCAGTATATTAATGGTGCCATCTGTGCAGCATGAAAATTGTATCTCAAACATGGGAGAGACTTTTCCCCTTTTCCTTTACTTAACTGCAATGTGTTGAATCTAATTCTTGGTTTCTTTCCTCGCCATATAAAACAGGAAATCCACTTACTCCATTCCTTAAATTGATCATCTTTCACATCTTTGAACAGAGCGGGCCGTTTTTCTGCAGTTGTTTTTAGAAGTCATCTTCGACCCTTTGCCAAGTATACTCAGCTATTTGTTGTAGAGAGATTATGTCTTGTCTTTGAGTTTTATTTTTATTTGATTTGGTTGAGAGATTTTGCAATATGCAGCCATCTCAGTGAACCAGAAGTCAGAGAGACGACTGTTTAAATACATATTGCCATTAAACCAGAACATTTAGTGTTGTGATTATTGCAGTTAATCACCTTGTTAAAGAACAACATATTATGCAATAAGTAATGAAACATTTGGACATGTGCATTCAAAAGTTTAGGGAAGATCAAATTAAGAGCACCTGTAAATGTTATGGTGCATTTTAGGTGCATTCAGAAATTTCACCCAAAAGTCAAATATCACTAACTTTTTCTGAGTAGTGTATACTGCATAATATTTTTAAACTCCAAGTCAAAGGTAAGGGAGAAGATAAAGTGCATCCAGAAAGTATTCAAAGCGCTTCTCTTTTTCCACATTTTGTTATGCTACAACCTTATTCCAAATTGAATTGAATTCATTATTTTCCTCAAAATTGTACATAAGTATTCATGGCCTTTGCCATGACACTGGAAATTGAGCTGTGTTGTATCCCGTTTCCACTGATCATCCTTAAGATGTTTCTACAACTTGATTGGAGTCCTCCTGTGGGAAATTCAGTTGATTGGCCATGATTTGTAAAAGCATGCAACTGTCTATATATGGTCCCAGAGTTAACAGTGAAAGTAAGAGCACAAACCAAGCTATGAAGTCCAACGAATTGTCTGTAGACCTCCGAGACAGGAGGTCTCAATGTATTGATACGTTCCACACACAGATATGGGGAAGGGTACAGAAAAACTTCTGCAGCTTTGAAGATCCCAATTATCACAGTGGCCTCGATCATCCAAAAATGGAAGTTTGGACAATTCCTTGGTCCACCAATCAGGCCTGTATGGTAGAGTGGCCAGACGGAAACTACTCCTCAGTAAAAGGCACACAACAGCCCACCTGAATGACTCTCATACCATTAGAAACAAAATTCTCTGGTCTGATGAAACGAAGATTGAACTCTGGCCTAAATGCCAAGTGTCGTTCCTGGAGGAAACCAGGTATCGCTCACCACCTGGCCAATACCATCCCTACAGTAAAGCATTGTGGTGTCACCATCATGCTGTGGGTTATGTTTTTCAGCAGCAGGAAGTGGGGGACTTGTCAGCAATGTACAGACATCCTTGATGAAATCCTGTTCCAGAGCGTTATGGACCTTAGACTGGGGCGACTGTTCATCTTTTAACAGGACAAAGACCCTAAGCACACAGCCAAGATAACAAAGGAATGGCTACAGGAGAGCTCTTTGAATGTGGGCCAGCTAGAGCCCAGACTTGTACCATTACTTGTACAATTTAACATCTCGTAAGAGATGTTAAATGAAGAGATGGTCTGAAAATGGCTGTGGACAGACACCCCCCACCCAACCTGATGGAGCCTGAGAGGTACTGCAAAGAAGAATGGGAGAAACTGCCCAAAAATAGGTGCGCCAAGCTTGTAGCATCATACTAAAACGACTTGAGGCTGTATTTGGTGCTAAAGGTGCTTCAACAAAGTATGAAGCAAAGACTGTGGGTACTTATGTACATGTGATTATGTGATTTTTTTTTATACATTTGCAAAGATTTCAAACAGACTTCTTTCACATTGTCTTTATGGGGCGTTATTTGTAGAACTTTGAGAATTTGATCCATTTTGGACCATAAGGCTGTAAAATCAAATGTGAAAAATGTATGAATACATTTTCTGGATGCACTGTATTTGTTGTAGGTTGAAAACCTTGCATCTTAGTTTTTGCTAATTTTCAGTTCTAGCTTACCCTCAATTTTTTTAACACTGTTATTGCTAAGGAAAATTCCCTGATTAATGACTAGAAAGGCATAGTTGTCATGCTAACGTTTTTGTTTTACACTGCAACGATGACGGTACAAGGTTTTCATTTAACACATCGCATCGCAACGCATCACTGCAAAGGTGCATAAATCAACCTCCTCTCATCACACAGGTTTAAAAGCATGCAGCGCTGAAAATTTGCTTTTAAAATGTGCCAGATGCAAAACTGTTCATCCTGCATGTTATGTGCATTCACATACACAAAAGCATGCTGCGAGTAAGAAAACCCCCATGAATTCATTTGTATGCACACAAACATACCCTCATCCAGGTCCATGAAGAAACCTGCAGGTGTAATACACCTCAGTCTCAGAATACCCAAATTATAGTCCACTGCTATAATCACTATATCAACATTTTCAAATTTGTCTAAAATTTATTTTAATAGCAATAGCTCACCAAATGAGAGGTTTACTTTTTTAAGTGCCTTTTGTAAAGGTTACCTGAAATAAAGATGGTCCCGAGGCCCAACAGAATCACTGCACCCAGGATACATTTGTTCACAGACAACCCGCTGTCTTCATCTCGCCGTGGCAGCTGAAAATCTTCCTCTGCTTCCTCTTCTTCCTCTTTCCTTCCGATCCTCTCAAAAGCTTCTAAGATAGACCTCCTCCTGACCTCTGGCTCTCCTTCCTCTCCTGTCTTCTTGGTCCTGTCCTCAAGAAATTCTGAAACCACGAATGAGCCTGAAACGGGGAAAGTGTAAAGCTCTTACTAAAAGTATATTTTAACAATTACATAGCAATTTACAGGTTTGATCTATTAAATGGGCAATCCAATGGCATATGTAATGAAAACACGGCATCATTTAATTTAAAGGTATCTATTAGACAGTTTAATTTCGAAAGGGTTATTGTTTAAAAACAAAGCTGTTGCATAATACTGCAGACAAATTTGCTTATTCACGGACAGTTGATGCCGACAGAACAGCACCGCAGCCACGGTACTGCAGAAGAAACTCCAAATGGAAGTTAAAATTTGCTTCTTTTTTGGCTCTGCTGTGCACGGTACACTAATTTGCACTATTCCCATTCCTTAATCTTCATTAAACTGCATAAATAAGGCTTATATCTTGAATAAACCACCTAGACAGTGACTCAAACGCTTCATTTTGCAACTTCTGATGCCTTGAAAATACAATGCATTTAAGTTTCCAAACCATCTCATTTTACTGTTAAACATCAATGGTACTATACACAGGCACTGTGAAGAACTTACTGAAGACAAGACAAAGGGCTGCACACTAATAACACCACACTGAAAAAAAATTTGGAGGTCAAACTCCTTCTGAAGCCAATTTATTTCTACAGAGTGTAATGCAAATATAGGGTTCTCTATCAAATCATGCTCCCTTCCCAATAGCAACCACAGCCTCTACAGACAACCTCCCAACCCAGGTACTTAACAAAATCATAACCAGCTGGTCCACCAAGTACATTTCCAACACAAATAGTGCATACTGCTTAATCTCAAAAAGTGGAGAGGATATGATATGGGATTACCATATGATGATCCTTGTCATGTATATAACAACACAGACATAAGACAACTGATGCTGAGGGTATTCTAAAAAGTACTACTTGTACTACTGAACAGATTCTTGTTGTCCATACCTGCCTGTTTCCCTATGTCAGTCATCTCTGAAGACAAGTCTGATCCCTCCCTTTCCTTTTGTGGCTCCTCCCCATATAGCAGATGTAGTGCTCCTTCCTCAGAGAGCCTCTCTTCTTCCTGTATAAACTCTCCCCCTTCCAGAGTCTCTGTCCTCAAAAGTGAAGTTGGGGGCTCATCAGGAGAGGGGGTTATGTGGGTGTAGGAGTCAGAGAATGAATCAGGGTCAGGGCTAGATTCTGCTGGGCCCTCAGAAAGACCCGTTGACTGGCTGAAGGCATTGCTGTCAGTGAAAAGGCTGCCAGAGACTTCAGAAGAGGTGGAAACAGTGGGATCAGTGACAGTGGTGGGCACAGAGGGTTGGTGCTCTGTGCTTGTGTCTCCTGATTGTTTCTCTGATACCTGCATGTAAGAATCAGGTCATTAAAATTCCTTAGTGTATAAAAATCACTCAGATGTTTTAGGGCACCCTATATTTGAGCAGTTTTAGTGCAGGTGCTTCTGTTTTTTTGCATTTTGTGCAAGTGCCTTATTAAACCCCTTGATTTTACTTGATTTCCAGAGTATACCATCAAAATTCTGCTAGTTATTGCATGTGCTTGATAAGATGTGTAATAAATAATAGATGACAGAAAAATTACGTCTTACCAGGTGACAATCCACAGGGGCTTCTGCAGGCCCAGAGCCTGGTTCATGAAAAATAGAGAGACAAAGCAAGACCTTTAGAGTATTAGTTTAACAATTTGAAATGGAGAAGATCTAATTTGGGGCACTGGTGTGCTATGCTGTAGAGCACTGATACTGTGTTATATTATGTTTTAATTCTCATGTCATTTTGATTATTAGAGAAGGCAAATGAGCAAAGGTAATTAAGTAGAAATACAAAATGCAATCAGTAAAGTAAATTTGTTTTATTCCTTTGTGACATAAATAATCATACAATTCTCAGGTCTGTTGCAACAAAAACCTGCTGCCGATGCAAGTCTTTCTCCATTGGGCTCTGTCCCCTCTGCCAAAGGCTTCAAGGTTTCAGCAAGAGTCTCCTAGGACAACAACAAAAAAATAAATTAAAAAAAAAAAAAAAGGTGTGTTGTTGTTTTTTCTGAGCTCCCGTATTGACTAAGCATGACTGCCTTGCTCAACAACTGCTGACAAAATACCAATGAACAAGGCAGCAAGTGTTTAAGTAGCCGTCAGGCCTATGCTTGCTAAAGACAACCTTTCTGAGCAATTGTTAAATCAGAATGAAGGCAAGAAACACAGTCTTTTATAGGAGCCCTATTTCACATTCAGGTGACCTAAAAACAAATCAACTGGGAGAATGAGTATTCTGCTTTTAAAATTAAGAATTTTCATTGAGGTCATGCACAGCAACATATTCCTATGCTCTTTTCGGAGTGGCGGTACCTCAGGAGTGAGAATGGTCCAGCTGTTGTTAGCACTGCTGCAGCCAGACATGGCCCCCTAGAGGCTGTGCCTGTCTCCTGCAACACAAGAAGGACATAAAAAAAACAAACAAACAAACAAAAAAAACTGATTACATGGTTCATAGTAATTTACTTAGCAGAAATTAAATTAAGGTCCTGTTTCCCCTGTGCCTTGATGCGTTCTGAATGAAAACTGCATAGTGAAGCCTAAAACGTGAATTGGTGGTGAAGGAAAAACATGATTTTGGTTTGTTACCAGTACACTAAAGCAACGGCTAACAAAACCAAGGGTCAGGGTGTATTGTTCAAACAATGGCCACTAGTCCACATTAGTGTGACAGTGTGAGCACTGTAGCTTTAGGAGATTTACATTTCATTTACGCATGCACATGATTTGAATACATGACTTTGATATGCAGCCTCACCCAGTCTGCCAATAAAGAACCTATTGTACAGTGTTGCTTACACATTGACGTGCAACTGTGAGCATTTTCGTGTAGGAAGTTCAATTTCCTTGGAGCATTCAGATCTTCATTAGTATTTTGTGTGTGTCATGGGCCTTTTGGTCACCCTGGCTTTTGACTAGCTGTGAAATGTTTTGGCTGAGACATGGGTAACTAAGGCTGGCACTCTAGGACTGTTCAATACAAAGCAATGGGTCTGTTAACCTGACATCTACATACTACCAAATCTCAGCAGTGTATCATATATTTGTAGACTGAATAGGAATTACACATTTTATAGTATACTATAGTAATAGAGATTTCTAACCTACCCCAAAGGTATTATATGTAACCAGCAACACTTATTTCAGACAGTGTCAGGTATAAAGCCTTTGCAAAGGACGAAATAAAAGACATGCATAACTATTATGTATTGAGTGGCTTTCTTCAGTGAATACAGGAATAACAAACCACTTAAGTTAACACCACACTGTCTGGATAATAACACACTTTACTCCACAAATTCAATTTTCTCCCAGCTCCACAATTTAGGTCTCCTAATCAAGTGTCTCCCAAGAGAAGCCTACTGAATCTAGCCTAGGGCCCAAGGAACATTGTGGAGCATATAGTGGAATGGCTTAAATAGTATCAGCTAAATATAGCTACCAAGAGATTGAGTAGAGACAGAAGGAGAGAGAATGCAGTAGATGGCAATGGGGAACACAACAGAGCAAGCAATTCATTTTAAGGACAGCTTTAAAAGGATTATTTAAATGCACCCACAAAGCCAAATGGGCTTCTAAGAAAGAAAATTACATTTCACTGCCATGTAGTCTAGTTTTTTTACTTGAGCAAAACTTAACAATATATATGGCGACAGCAGCAGGCTTAATGCCTTGATCTTAGCAGTTAAAATGACCAAAAAAGGCCAACAGAATAAACTACACGAAAGGTCATGACGACAGGAATGTTGCACTGTCAGGAAAAGCCCAAATAGCAGCCTGTTCCCAACAGTTCACACACAGCATCACCATTAACGCAGGTACTTTATTGTGTTTAGTCTGTTTTCAGTGAAGCTTATGACAGGAAATGTTATATGTCTCTGCCCTAAACTTTAGCTAAAGAACAACAAAACTTACTTACGCACTGCTTTAAATTGAAAAACAAAAATCACTTCCTAAACGCGCCGAAAATAAGTTACTAAAGCAGGAAAACTGTAAAAATTTGTTATTAAAACCAAGCCTTCCATTTTCACTACCGTTTCAACAGGGAGTCGCGCAAACAGGGAAAAGTGACTAAAGCGACGTTGACGACGAAATGTGAGAACAATGAAACAACAGTTTAGTTTAGTTGTTACTTTATAATAAAAACAATTGTAAGAAGCAAATTCAGGACATTCCTACCGTGGTCCGTCACTTTACTTCAGATCCCACGGTCTCTGTCAGAAACAGCAACCTCTTCTGGTTCTTCCATCCAACTTGGGAACTTAGAACATGCCTCCTGAACATGAAGGATCCACGCGACTGTCGTCCAGTCACAGGTGGCGTTCGCTCTGGACCCGCCCCCTCAACGTCCCGCTCGCCCAATGGCAACACAGCGTCATTACACTTCAAAGGGAAAACTCCCAAGCGGTTAACAGGCAGGTGAAGTTTTTTTTTTTATTCAGACATCAGTAGTCCTAGGCTTTTAAAACCAGGTAATCCACAGGCTGAGTTCAAGTTTTGTATTTGTGGTCAAAATATCCTCCTTTCCCGTATTAAGCAGCTTGTGATTATTATCCAGAGTTCGGAAACTTAAAAAAAACTGATACACACAACTGTGCTAATTATGATAAAGAAAATGCAAGGCCTAAAGTCTCATTGAATGCAGATTAAAGCAACACTATTTACTATACAGTATGTTATGGTAGCTGTAAAATTATTCTAAACATATCCAACACAAATGCAGACATAAGGCTATTTTTTTCTATTCAATACTTCCTTTATTCATTGCTACAGCAGTTTGTGTTGTACAGTGATCTTCAGCGGTGCCATTCCTTAAGATCCACAGCAGCAGAAAAACTTTGTATAGTTTCATGTAACCCAAGAAGAGCATCCCATGGCCACTGAAAACAGACACATAAATAATTTTAGGTTTCCTACACAATTTACTCAAGGGGTAGTGTGTTGTCATATTAGATATGACTAATACTTGCCAATAGTTTGTCTGAACCGTTGATCAATCTCTAAACTCTTGATGAAATAAAATCTGAATGAAATCACATTACAGAAGCCTATAAATAAACTGGAAAAATCAATGTTTCACTACTTGATCTTCTCTCATTTAGTCCGTCAGTCCAGGATCTCTTTGATGCACCAGCAGCAGAGGAGGATATAGAGGCACTCCTTGACTGACTGTATGAAACCATAGGCAAAGTTTCCTCCCAGGAAGTTCTTTCCTCGTCCTAGACCCATGGCCATGTCCCTTAGGTGCTGTCCCAAAGAGAAGGTGGGCATGGCCTGGGGAAGAGGACGCTGGGGATGCATGGCTCCGGAAAGAAAAGGGAGTGACCAGGTAGCAGCAAAAAGGAGCTATGTCTTTGAGACAAAATTACAGATCTAAAAAAAAAAAAAATTAGATAGGGCTGAGTTCATGCAGCAGTTGGGGTCTGCTCTGTATTCCTGGCACAGATAGCTCCGCTACTTATAACCTCTTATACAAACAGCAGGCTGTCTTCCATTCACATCCTGCTTTTTCTAGACTCTTCCATGTCTACTCTGCATTTTCCCCTCCATTGTATAGTAACCCCTACACAGACTGAATCAGCCCCTTACCATTGAAGCCTCATCTGTTCACAAGCAGGAGAGTTCCAGTAGCTCCAATCCCCCACCCCCACTACATCCCATTTTTGTTCAGTATTGTATCTGACAGAGGACGAGACCTTCTAGCACTGTGTACTGTTTTTTCATTTCCCTCTGTTGTTTAATAGAAATAGACTAGTTTAATAAAAAAATAAAATGAGTCAAAAGCCAAACTCCGAGAT
Source organism: Channa argus (assembly GCF_033026475.1). Classification (NCBI taxonomy): domain Eukaryota; kingdom Metazoa; phylum Chordata; class Actinopteri; order Anabantiformes; family Channidae; genus Channa; species Channa argus. Next base: position 11,973,891 of record NC_090203.1, on the reverse strand, counting down.
GAATGATATACACATTTATATATGCAATCTATATTTTTCAGATACAGGTGTAAACAGACATGTTTCCCTAAAAACATGAAAAAGTATTAAAACAAATCTATAAAGTAAAAACCAAGATCTGTGGACACTCTTAAAGTAACCTTTGGCTTTTTAAAAGAAAAATGTAAAAGTACATCATATTCAACACTATCACCAACAACAAATGTTTTAAAGAATTTTCATGCAACAAAAGGCAGCTGTGATGAGCACTGATGACACTGACCGCTAATGATGCAGGGGGAAAGGTAAGTTTTTATCCGTGCGCGTGCACACACAGACACACACACATATACGCGTGCACGACAGAACCTAAAGCTCTAGTTTTCCTATTTATAACCTATAAACACCCGAAGAGGCAAAGTGTGTGTATCTGACTGACTTAACTGTTACTTTGATGTGTGCTTGCATGTTAGATTACACATCAGCCCTCTTTATGCTTTGGGGACTAGTTGACAGTAAAGGTTTAGATTGGAATATCCTTTCTCATTATGTTTGACCTCAAACTCTTTGACAAGTTAAATTGGCTTTAAAACCGACACTAGAGCTGTAACGCCTGGCTCTGTTACATCTTTAATAAATCTTTAAATATACAGCTATGAAAACAAGAATCTAATAAAAGCCAACCAACTCAAAAATGTATGTTATTTACAAATAGTAAGGAAATATCCACTCTTATGGTGACATCAAGTATCTGTGACTATATGCTAAATGCAAGAATGTGCATCAGAGGAGATTGCCATCCCTGCATCTGTTTGTGTGTTTATTGGAGTGTCATTTTTGCAGACTTTGTTTAACTGAGAGGCTTGTGTAAGATTCTTCTGTAGGCGACTACATTTGAATTAAGTACATAAGGTGACTGCATTGAAGTGACATGACTGCATTGAAGAAACAAGGCACAATTAAAAATTTATAAACAAACAATATCATGAACTGAGGGAGCAGGAAGAGGAGAGGACAAACTATAGTTTGAAATTCTCCCTCCAGATCCCCACAACAGCACAGAGGAGAAATATTTGCATTAATTTTTCATCATTAGCAATGCTTCAAAAACAGTTTGATACCCCCAACCATTTTAATTCGAGAAGGGGATTATATATAAACACAAATTTTACCTTAAGCGATTTAAAGAGTAACATCACAATGCACAAAAGTTTACAAAACCAGTCACCGAAACACACATTTTTTTGCTGAGGGAAAATAATTTCTTAGACTGTACTTCTTAGACAACATTTCTCATTAGCAACCAAGATTGTCAATGCAAACACATACTAAGGTTTCGGGGGCAAATAACAAATCAAAATGCTTCTAAAAATGTAGTAGTTATTGTGTTTGTGGGTGACATCAATGAAAATCCCCCTTTTTTTGTTGATGTATTCTGGCACTATTGCCAAGATTTGTCTTCCCTCTAAAACACCAATATGCATTTCCTTCTATCTAAATGTGATCAATAATTTTATTGTCATGGCTTTCTCAGCCGTTAAATACCAAGTTCATGTTCTTTGGCATGGCAGTGTAGACTGTGTGTTGTGTAAAGGTGTACTGTATGGTTATCTGTGTTTACATAGGGATTAGGGCAGTACAGTGATTTAGATACTCCTTAACTCATGTCCAAGTAGTAAAACATAACAGAAGAAAAAACAAACAAACAAACAAACAAACATATGAGGGTCATTGGCAGAGCAGTCCCAGTTTGGCATACAGGTTTCCGTATCGCCATGTATGGTGCCAGGGGTCAAAGTTCAAAAGTCTTTAAAAGTGGAGTGGTATGGATAATCACCAGGCAGAATTATTTCCAAGTCAGGTTTGCTGCTGAAGTGCTCAAATGACACTTGAGGGGAGAGTTTATGTTTGAACCTGGTTCAGTCTCTAAAACAAAGGACAAATGCTATCCAGTTTGTGTTTTCCCTAATATGCTCCAGCGTCTCATGAGGGAAATCATTTCCCCCCTTTGAAAGAATGTACTTAAAAGCACGGAAATCTCATACATTGTCCCATTTATACACCCCTCTTCAATCTTCATTTACACTGCTCTCTTGTACACCATCATGTATTAGTTCTGTTTATGTCTGTCATAACCGTATGGTTCTTTAAAAAAAAAAAAAAAAAAGATTGCATTTGTTTTCTGCCCCATTCTGCAATTGGCAACGGCTCCTCCCTGGTTCACAGTAGGCTGTAGAGAAAGTGCAGCAATGTTTCTCCATTGTGGAGTAACGCACCCGATAGGTGGTAAGTTGAGAGGGGACTGCAGGTCATCGTTTGGTTTTCAGAAAGAACAGGAACATGTAGCGACAGCAGCAAGTAAGTGATTTTGCAGAGAAACTGATAAAATTTTTTTTTGGCTTTCTGTGTTGTATGTGTGCATATATATTCTTGTGTTTTTGAGTGTGTGCTGCTATGTGTATGATAGCTGTAAATGTATGTTTTTCCTTGTGTTGGGTACTTTATGTATTTCTTCTGTGTGTAACATCAGGCCCTGCGCTCTACTGGCTGTTGCAGACACACTTCGCTCCCAGCTGATACAATGGGGAGTCTGTTGTCCATATGGTAACTGATCAGGTGACTCACACTTTCGAACCGATGGTCTTTGGTACGAACCTTAAGTGACACACACAAAAAATAACAAAAATAAAGTTTAACCACATACACAAAAATAGCCCTTCACCATATGATCCCTCCTCCCACCCTGACCTACCACTCCTTCTGGGTCAACAAGCAGTAGGTGTTTAGGTTGACCCCCCTGCTGTCCTGTGAGAACATACTGTCCCGGTGTGGTGCCGGACTCTCGCACAAGGAAGTCTCCATCACGGGTCAGCAGTCTCTCCGCTTCCCTGCGACTTAAGCTTCCATGGAACCAGGATTCACACTGCAGCTGCTGCACCAGAGGGAGCATTGCCATCACTGAGCTTGGGCCACTGTGCCCAGAGACCCCCAGGGCATCATCAAATGGCTCTTAGGGGATAAAACACAAACAAGATATGAGACTCTCGTAATAGGTCCAAGTGAATAGTCACTGATACACACTGATCAGGCGTAACATTAAGACCACATTTGCAAAATACAGTGGCTCTTCTATGAAAGTCCTAAAAGTAGGATTCATGGCAGAAGCACCGTATTGGATTGCACTAAATTGCACAGGTGGTCATACTGACTGATTGGTGTGTTTTTGCTGTATAGTGCGAGTCTTTAATAAAAAGCGTCATGCAGCAAAGCAGTAATGTTACTGCTTTGCTGCATAATGCTTTCCAGATGGTAAATCAATTCAACATATGAGTTACCAGCAGGTTAGGTTTCAATCCACACATCTTATCATTTACAATAAATCATGTCAGTCATCACCTCTTTAGTTTCCCAGAAAGCTAGTTAGTCATTTGCATTCCTATTGATTCTAGTAAGTAATTTTAGAAAGATGATGTGAGGTTACCAATAAAAGAACTCAACCACACAGAAAAACGAAGCATTGAAAGATAAATTAAGACACTTACTCATGTCAAATGCATCTCTGTGAGCATTTCCATTTGCTGCAACTGGGGGTCGAGGTTTGTCAACATTGACGTATGATGGATCATCAAAAAGTTCCCTTCCCCCTTCTTTGGCACACACTATAACACCAATGACAAAAAAGACATCAATAACCTTGGCACTTCTCATTTCTAATCAGCTGTTCACATTAAGTGCATAATAAGACAAGCCAAGGCAACAAAAAAAAACAACAACAACAAGAGAGTAGAGAAAAATGTGATTGATTTCTCAGCCTGTGGTAGTTTGTGAGTTTTAATACAACAGGGCTGACAGTGTCCCAATGTTCTGTTATGAGACAGTGACCTATCAAAGGACTACCGTGCACAAATTTGATTGAATTTCATAAAAGGAAAATTGTTGTTCAATATCCATGTTGTGCCTAAATGACAACTTAGTCATTATCTTTTAAGAACCTTTCAGACATGCACTGGAATTCCAACATTATCCTGACAGGAGGGGCTGTATATGTGAATGAAAATGTCTGAGCTAAATGTTTTTGACATTATCCGAACTATATCCTACGAGCCCCCTTGTGCAGTGTCTGTATTATGTCTGTGAGCTCGTGCGTGCAGCATGCTGATCTGTCCAAAATCGTTGGGAGGAATAAAAGTGAGCGAGTGGGCATGTTTATGACGTTTCAATTACTCGAATGTGGTTGTAGTTGAGTCATTGAAGCTTTTTTTTTTATTAGATGCACGGCTCTGATGTCCTGTGGAAAGAAAAAAAAAAAAAAAAAAAACACAGGTTCCCACAGAATACATTTTATTATGAAGCTGTGATGATTTCCCGCTGTGTGTTACATGTCTGAAAGGCCACTCCGGATAATGTCTGACGCTGAATTCGCCAAACATTGTCCGGAGTTAAGGTGTGAAACAGGCTTTAGATTCACAGTAAATGACAGAGAGAGAAGAAGATGCAAACAGACAGGCAGATCTCACCTGGTAGAGGTGGCAAAGGCTGCTTGTGAATGTCATTCTGACCTGGCTGTCCATAAGGCTACAAACATAGAGGATCATAAAAAAAAAAAAAAAAAAAAAAAAAAAAAAAGAGGTACTGCACAGTGTTGACATATGAAACAGCTTTCTTCCCTGGCTTATTAAAACAATTACAAGAGTCAATAATACATTGTCTAGATCAAACAAAGCAACTCTAGCAGGTTTACAGTTGCCTTTAACTTATTGGGATTAGAAGTGAGCATGCATTATACACAGCAGAATCCATATATCATCTCTTAACTGTGATGCTGTCTGTGTTTGGATGTGCTGTGGCATGTGTTTGTGCACTTCTCTTACTAGAGTGGCCCCTGGGCGGGTCCTCATGTCAATCAATCCACCAGGTGGAGGCTGTTTACCAGGGAAATTATTATAGTAAGGGACATCAGGGGGTGGAGCAGCCTCATCATCTTCTTCCTCCCATGCAGAGCCGTCAAAAGGAGCCATTCTGGAGAAGAAAGAAATAGGTGTTACAAAAGCAGAAAAAGAAAAACAATATAGATGAAAAATACAAACACAAGCCAATGATTTGAGCTCACATACACAGATATCTGCATGTACCTGTCATGGGGTGTCACCAGTTTGGGGGGGTTCTTTAGGTACTGTTTAAAACGCAGCTCGAAGGCCTGGCCAATAGTGCTGATGACTTCCTGGGCTAAACCTTCTGAGCACTCCAGAATATGACATGCTGAAAGAGAGTAGGCAAAATATACAGAGAATTTACTTACATTGCAATTTTAAGGTCTATTTCACCACTGAATGAATGAAAGTAGAGACAAAAATTTGTGACTCATTCACAAAAGCCTATTGTCAAACCAAGGGCTCTAACAAAGTTCTGCATTGCATGATCTGTTAAGTGTACCTATTGACAGTTGCTGCCTGAGTGAAAGTTTCAATTTTTTCTCACCTCTCTGGTTGACTGGGTCTTTGGCCACATATGCTACGTACTCAGCCGTATCCTGGCAGAGACAGGGGAAGACCATTAGGGGAGGAGGGGAACAGGAAAAAATCAATAGGAGGAAAAATATGAAGGGCAGGTTTCAGTAAAAAAAATAAAAAAAAGAGAAAGAAGAAGGAAAAAAGAGATAAAGTAAAGCTGCAAGTCATACCAGAAATTAAAAAAACATATTCTAAGCATATACTGAAAGAGAGATGAAAGAAAGTAATGCTATCTGGCTTGGAAGGTTGAGGACTTCAAATCATCAAGGAGGGAATGGTGTGAGCAGTATTCATAAGATTAAGCAATGATATACGACAGGAAGAAGGTGCAGACTGAAAACAGATGGTAAAAGTCCAGAGTGAGATTTGAGTTGGGAGAGAAAGAGTGTTGGGTGACTCACTGGGTCTCCTCCAGAGGCAAAGGAGATGGACTGCATGTGATGATTGGCGATTATCTGTGGAGAAAAAGAAAAAGGGAGAGAGAGAGAAGAGAGCATATGGGTGACATGAAGTATGTTGGAAGTGAAATGAAAGCATGTAGATGGAAAGACAAATGTAGAGTCTTTACTCCAAAAAGTGCTTTTTCCTCTACTGAGTTTCATCATCTGTAGCAGATAAAAACTAAATAGGGACAATGGATTGAACACCTTTTTAAAAGTGTGCAACAACCACCCATCTTGGATCAATAACAGCATCAAAATGTTTTAATTCTCTCTGCAAAATGTGTGGTTCCTATTTGAGTCTAGTTGTGATTTATAGACATACTCTTCTAAAATGAGAAGAAATATACCTCTGGGCAGATAATTTAGGTTAGTAGATAATGATAAATAGTAAAGAGATAATTTATCAAATGTTTAATTTTAAATTAATAATAAACTTTAAATGTAAGTCTTTAAAATCCCTAAAACCTCTTAAAATGCTTAAAACAGAGAGATCTTTAAGTTTACTCTGCTTAGTAAATGGCACAGGCTAAGTGTACACGGGATCCCAAAAATACATCTGGCTACAACAGAGCTTGAACTATCAGATGTAACTTTGACTCTCAGTGATTTCTTTGTCAGACAAATGTGTCAGTTAATTTTGAATCTACAAAAAGAATTGGCTTCAAGAGAAACCTGGTTTCAATCTAACCTGTTTGCAGTCAGAAGCCAGCAGATTGAGGCTGCTGGTTGAGATGGTGAGGCCGATTGTCATACCAGCAAACTGCAGGTTACTCTTCCCCAAGATGGACGTCAGAGAGCGAGAGGTAGGCTGCACAGACAAAGGGATGTGATCCACAAGCAATATACAAACAAGGTGGAGAAGCAAAGCAAAAAAAAAAAAAAACACAATCCACTGAGTGCCTGCATTTTCAGAAATGCCGGTGCGTGTGTGGGAGTGGGAGAACAGCTGCAATTGTAAAAGCAACCCTGTCTCCAAGACCAACTGTGACTAATGGACAGTAGACAGGATAGTTCGCATACTGCAGACTAGGCCAAGAGCATCACAAAGTCCATGCCAGCACTGTGGTGCCAGCCCATTCATCCCAATCCTCCTCCTGTTCTCCTGGCTTTCTTGTGTATCTCCAGATTATTTGGAGTGTAATATGAGAACAGACAGAATACACATACTCAGCCACATGAACCCCAGACTAGCTAAATCATAAGGACTATACTAGCCTAATCTATTTTAGTTTACATCCTGTAACTGCATTTTCTCTGTTTTGCTAAACTGCCAGACATCCTTGGTTAAATCCTGCTATGGTAGCAGACTGCTGGATTTAGCCACCTGTTTTATGGCCTGTTTGGGTGGATGTTTTTAGTTTCACAGGAATACTGTGCAAAGATGCACAGAGTCTTTAATCTGTAGTGCTTCTTTGGCCTGACATTGGCTCCAGACAAGCTAGTACTCTGCTTCTCCAGCCTCCCTTGTGACAAGAGGAATGGAAAAAGGAGACCAGAGAGTGATTGGTAATTACCTGCAAGCAGCCCACTAACCACAGTAGTGTGCAATCAGCCTAAATCAAGATGTCTGTATGTGTGTGAGAGAGACAGAGCGTGTGACTGAATACCCAACTGACCACAGAGTGGACAATCAAGCTAAATCTAGCTCTTATCCCAAAGACCTTTCCCACTGCCACCCACTTAAACCGTATAAATAAATAATGCCCTTTAAGGGTGTGTGCTAGCGTATGTACCTTTCTCCTGCGCTGGGCTCCTTTGGCTCCGGGTACTGCCTCACACACTACAGAAATGGCCTCCCTGAAAAATTAGGAATACACAAGTGCTGTAATGCTACGTCATTAACCCCCACACCTTCCCAAGCTCATAATTAAGTGGATTAAATTAGGTCTGGCAGTGGGTAACTGAATTTATTGCCCACTGTCAAATGTACTTGTCTTTGTCATGTGGCGACAAATAGTAGTAAGAAGGAAACCACCAGGATTCGATAAAATTCAAATTTAAGGTCTGAGAAAGCTACAGTCAGATACTAAAAAAACAAACAAATTTAAGTAAAGTAAAGTAAAGCAAAGACAAAACAAGTAAAATACAGATAATACAAAAGAATTAAGGGGTGTAGGATATAAACAATTCTCACCTCATGACAACATGCACAGATAAGAGTAACAGAAATGGCAAACCAGCAACAGATGACAAGTGTGTAAACTCACCTGGTGACCTGAGTTCTTGTGTTGAAGTCCAGTGCTCGCATTGACTGTAGCACCTCCACGCAACCCATGTACTGTACAAGAAAGAGGAAAGGAAGCATTAACATCATTCATTTTCTACATAGTAGTTCAACCGGACGATTGAAAAACAACACAAATGCACCATGTGCTGGCATCATTTTCTAAAAATTGTAAAAGAAGTGTATATATGCAAAGACTGGAAAGAAAGATGCATAATTATATATTTTAGTTGAGGTTACTGAGAGTGGGTCCGTCACTTACCCGTACAGTGTACGAAACACCAGTGGTGCTGACCACATTGTCGGAGTGCAGCCAGCCACGGATAGGCTTGTTAACAAAGGAGCCGTGGCGTGTCCATTCATCTCCTCCCAGCTGCCCTCCTTCCACCCTTGCCCTCCTGGACGCCCCTCCTAGCCGGTTCATGTCCTGCAGAGGAGGTCGGGGAGGAGGAGAAGGAGCTGTTAGATTGGAAACTTGTTGATGAAATGGAGGTGAGGAGCTGGAGCTGCTCCTGTCGTCGCCAGATGACTCAACAGGTGCTTGGGGCTGTTGGGGCCTGCTTGAGGCCTTGATTCCTGGGAGCAGAGTGGCAGAGACGCCCAAACGAAGGGATCCCATCCTAGGAAAAAAGGAACAAAGGGTGGTCGGGCTGTTCTCAGCTGGACGGGGAGAAGTGGGGGGCAAGATTGGAGTGAGAGATGACGAGGAGAGAGAAGGTGGTAAACCAGGGAGAGGAGTGAGTGGGGTGACTGGACTGGAAGGAGGGAATGATGATGGGTTTGAGTTGGTTTCATCAGTGGAGCTCAGCGATTCACTCCGAAAGTGGCTGTACTTGGTTTTGGGGACAAGTTCCATAGTGAATCTGCAGTATCAGTTTTTAAATCCGTGCGAGTCCACTGCAGTTACTCAAAGTCTCTTTGTCTTAGTATTCAAAGTTTTTCTCTATGAGGACAAAAAGCCATCTGTCTGTCTTGCTCAATGTAAGAGCTACAGCCATCGTTCTTGTTATCTGTCTACCACTCTTTACCAGACAGCCAAAACCAAACTGCTTTAAAATGGCTTTATCCACAGTCAAAGCAGAACCACTAAAGGTGCAGATGGGAAGTGAGGTATCCCAGTTAATGGTGAAATGCAGATGAAATAGAGTCGTGTTCAGTGCACCAGTACAGATCATGTTGCTATTATTTCAATTGAAATCCACTGCAGTGTTTTTTGTGTTCCTAGGGACTGATGATGGCATGGTCTTAGCTCTCCGCATAGCGATCATATTGGCATTTTTGCCATAATGTCAAACAATATCGGTGAGTTTCTTATTCAAACTTAATAGCCCCACAGCGATGTGTGGCTATTAAGCCGCCAGTTATTCAGTGGTCAGTTATTCAGCTGACGCCAGCACCATGGAGATTCAACAACAAGTATGTTACTGCACTGAAAGGTGCACACTTGTTTATTATGTGTTTACATGTGTGTGAGACAGTATAAACCTTCCCTGGTCACAATTTCTCATAGATAATCTTTGCGTGTGTGTGCGTTGGTGTGCACACAGGCAAACATGTGTGAAGCAGTTCCCCTTGGCAGCTTCCTGCTTGACATGGGGCCATAAACAAGCTTTTAGCAGCCAAAGTAAGAATTGCAATGGGGCTGTGCACACTAACACAGCAGAAACAAACACACACACACACACACAAAATACAGCTTAAACTGGTTGACACTACAACGCACACCTGCAGAGCTCAATGAAGCCCAGAGATGCTAAAGAAGAGAGAGGAGGCTTACTGATGAATGGTTAGTCTCCAACTCCTGGTATCAACATGGATTCTTTAGCATCTACCTTTCAAGTGCATCATATTTTCAAATGTTTCATTAAATTATTTTTTACTCTCTCTCTCTCTTTCTCCAAATGGTTTCATGTCCTTTCTGAATGGCGCTCGCTCTTTCACTCCCTGTGTCTCCTTCCTCTTCTTCTCTTTTCCTCCAGATCACTTCTGGCACAGTCTCCTTTCCTTTCTCCGCACTCTTTCCTCCCTTCTCTCTGTCTCCTCTCCTCTCCTGGAAGTCCTCTCTCTTTCTCCACACAATGTATTCTGCCAATCTCTGTCTCTCCAACGCCTCCGCCCTTTCCCGTGCTACCACTTCCTCTCTCCTCTTCCAGATGATCTCTCGGTCCCCCTCACCCCCACCCTCGTCTGCTCGCCCGTTCTCCAGGCTGTCCTGTTTAACAGTCCCTCTGTCAAGTATATTAATGGTGAGCCGTGTCTTTCTCCCTAACTTTTAATAGGAATGGCTAGAGGCTAGGCATGATCACCTATTTAGACACCAGTAGAAAATAATGAAAAAGTTAGTACTTAAGACTGGGCCGCCGAGTTGGGCCTGTTCCTGACTGAACTTCCTGATATGGTTAAAATCAAGTGAGGCTGCCTTGGTTCAAGTGTGTTCCTTAAAATTGGCCACCTTTGTTATGATGTTTTTTTTTCCTGGAGCACCATTAGTTTGTGGTAGGTTAAGTCTGTGATGTTGTCTGTGTTTGATACAGTGACACACTGCAGTAGCACTGTGGTGATGTAACACTGGAGAATGTAGGTCATTGGCTAATGCTGACTACCGGTGGGCTTGTTGTGATGGTAATGAGACCTGATTGGTCCGGTTTAAAATCCAAATCCAGGGTTCCCTGAATGGTGCTGGAGGCTCATCAGAGTTGGATGAGAACTCACTCACCCAGCTGGAAATGCTCAATTGTAACTGCTCCCTGTTGCTATGCTTATCTATCTATGCACAACTGTTCTTACCCTGTTATTTTATTACTGCTGTGTTCAAAAAAATAAGCCCACAATCTTGCCAGTTACCTGAGAGAAAAGTGTTGACACAGCAACAAGACAAGTGTTATTTTCTGGAACTGTTAACTCCCTTATCAAGAGCAGGGCATATCAAGCAGGTAAGCTCTCATTTCTACAACAAACAACAGTACAGAGACAACATAACATCTCCTATTCTGCATAGTCCAACCTAGAAGGCAAACAGTCTGATTACTTTAACAGTCTCTTGCAACCCAAAGTTCCACAAACAAAGCAGTCTGCAGCAGTTTGACCTCGGTAAGAGGCAAGATTACACCTACAATCCTGCAGCAAGATGGCTAGCTTACACCTTAGTGCTGTTGAGACACTAGTCATATTTACAATCTGTCGACCTTTAATCCCTCAAAAGAGAGCAAGGTTTACACACACCTTGCCTAGACCACCTACACAAGGATGTACATTTGGCACCAGTGTTTCAATAATGCCAAGCGACAACATTTCAGAACTTAACTGTGTCTGAAGAACAGCACGCCAGCTTGTAGTGGGCGCTGGATGCATGGCAAAGGAACAGGCGCCTACACCATTCTAGCACCACAGATGGACTGTCTAGCAATTCTAGCTAGTCATCCATCTGGTCTTGGCAAAAAGCACCATGGAGGGTCCAGTCACACTCAAATTGCCAGACAGGCTGAAATAGTTTCCAGAAAAGTATGACTGAAATAGAAACAAAAGACACACTAAAAATTAAAACCCTAAGACAAAAAGTTTCTAACACCCCAAATAAAACCAGAAATCACTACAGGGAAAGGATTTGCACTTAAAAAACCAAAAGAACAAAAGAATCCCGACAATCCAGATGTGTTCTCATATACAGGGGTGCTAAAATGTTCTAAGAGCAGAGTTACCCTTAAACCTTTCATAAAGATGTTTAAGTGCACAGAACACAGTGTAGGTCGGATGACCACAGAGTAGATTACCCTCTACATGAGGAGGAATCCTGAGTCACCTAAGCACAGACAGTAAAAGTAACAGGTCACAGACATAGCACACCTCATGATCAACGATTAGTGGCCCAAGCCAAGCAGCTGCACAGAATGATATGTACAAATGAAACCAGTACAATAATCTAATTTATCCAGGCATTGCTGATTACGGCACATCTGCTTGACTGATAAAGATGATAATTTCCTTTGATAAAGATGAGATCAGGACAACCGAGACTCAGCTGATTCGCACAAGAACACACAGAATGGGGAGGGGGAGACAGCTGACCTGAAATAACCCTGATTGTCGAAGGCTGCCAAGCTCCGTGTACACAAAGACTGCCTAATCAAAAGGAGAAAATAAATGAATAAATCTAAGAAAAAAAGATTAAAAGACTGCACACAACTAGGGATGAATAACGTCTAATGCTTCTTAGCTACTGCATATATACACAATTACTTAAGGAAACAGCACCAATTTTGAAAGATAATACAAGGGGAAAAAACAAAAACAAACTTTACTTCTTGCCCTGTCTGCAACTGCTGCCTGTTGCTATGGCAACAGACGTCAAAAAAGATGCATGTTCAGGGTAAATACTGAGAAGTCGCGGCAGCTGCAATAATCTTTAGATCTTTAAAGAGATAACTGCTTTGTCAAATCACACAGCAGCATTTAGTTGCTGCATCAAAGGAGCTTTCTTCATCCAACAGCAGGAAACACTACAGACACTTAGTAAGATCAATAGGTTTCAGGAAATGATCAAAGTTTGACCGGCGTCGCGCCAGCCATGCAACCCAATCAGTGTTGACATCTAATGTTGGCTGCATGCGCTGACTTTAGCTAGGACATGCACAATTGTACGCCAGATATTTTTAAAGAATAATGATTATTTTCTGAATCATAGTATAAACAACAACTACACTAACCATTTACTTCTAAGAGATAAAACTCGAGTTTAGAAAACTTGCATAAAAACAACCTGAATATTTTGTGCAGCAGCTAACAAAGATAATGATTGTATAACATCCTGCAGAGTAGGTTCTAAGCTCTGAGAAACAGACAAGGAGACAAATAATTCAAATTGTTCTGTATAAAATGAGTCTAATCATTTGCCTTAAGAGTTTTCTCAATTAATGAGAAAACAAACATAAAATTATTCCTTTTTGGTTTAAAAAGCAAATAGTTAATAATCCATGGTGATTCCACTAAAGCTGGGCTCCATATTCACATAAGAAGCACATTAATGTTTAAACAGCCACACTGTTCGGTCATTTGTCCTCTCCTTCCTCTCTCTGGCTCTCCATCCGTCCACTCCCTGAAAAACGTGCTTCTCCTCTGATCCGCTCTTCCGCTCGATTAATTCAGTCACTGCCGGTAGCTCCTTTCCATCTATCCTTTCCTCTGTTTAGCTCCCTCCTCTTTTCTTTTCTTCCCTCCACTGTTTCTATTTCTCTCTCTTTCAGCAGATGGTGAAATGGCAGTGTTGCCAGTATGGACAATGGCATTTCATTGTCCTCTTCTTCTTCACTCGCGTCTGTCTCTCATTCCCACTTTCCTTCCACCTCTGTCTGTAAGACGGACGAGCACACTGTCTGTTCTCCCCTCCTCCCAGTCTGGGTAATGCTGCCTCCCATTTTCTCTCTTACCATATCTCTCTCTCTCTCGCTCTCGCTCTCACATACACACATACACACGCGACTGCTGCCTGTGCCCTCCCCATATCCTTTTCTCCCATTTTAACTCCTTCCTGTTTCCTCCCCCTCCCGCCCCCCACCACTTCTCTGCAGCCTCAGTCACTTAGTAGTGCACATATGTATGCACAGCTAAATGTTGCACATTAATGCACACACTAAAGGGAGATGAAAATGTGAAAAATGGGATGAAGTGAGGGAGAAAGAGGGGTTGACAAGTACGTTTGTGGAGGGAGGAAGGGTTGTCCAGGGTGAATTTGCAAGGCTCCTCCTTTATTCATTCTATTTATAAAAACTAAAAATTAATAATATTGCTATAATAAATAATTCTTATGTTACTGAATGACTAGAGCTTTCTAGGTGGAAGGATAGTTTATTAACAGGCAGACACAATAACAACTCAGTGATTCTATGAAAGCAGACAGAAAGCAGAGATGCCAGAGATTGGTCTCAATGTTCAAGCGTATCTGATGAGAAGGCAGTGTTGCGGAAAGCAGAAGAAACCATCCATAGAGTGCCACCGTAACCCAGTAGAGCACATAACAAGGAGTCCTCAAATGACAGCCCAGCACAGCAGCACCTGCAGAACTATGTGTGTTCACTACGTTGTTATCGTGTAGTCAAGTAGTGCACTCAGGGGTGTAAAAGGTCAAAAATCTGAGAACTGCAGAGAGAATCTGAAATTGTACACAACAGCAATAATGATAGTGATCAATAAAGAGAATTCCCTGCAGCCAGCCAGTACCATGCCTCTAACCAGTTGAAAATACATGAAACATTGTGACTTAGGGTTGACGATAATCTTGTTCTCTTTAGTAACTGAATACATGTTAGTAAGTGAATAATTTTACTATAATGACTTGAGATCACACTTGCCTTTTTGGGTAATTAAAACTAATATTGTCTTATATATCAGCCCTGCATGTAATCCCACATTCTATCTTTAGGAAATATATACATTTCGGTTGCTGGAATAAGCATTCCAACAGCGCCACAAATATAACCATAAATGCACCACACATTGCACATTACTTCAGACACACCTCACTTTCACAAAGATAGGGATTTATTGCAGAACTGTTGTATTACACTTTCAACTAACAAGGTCTACCTAATAAACTGACCACTGAATATAGTTAGGAGCAACTTACAGTTACCACAATACATTTACATATACAGGGCTAGATAATTACTGTATGATTACATACTGTGACTTCACACAGTTTTCAGTTTCACACACTAATGAATAGGTGGACAATACTGGCATACCAGTGATGTTATGTGTTTTCCCATATAACATCAAAGGGGAAAACATTTGAATTGTATAAAATGCCAAATTAATCATTTTGGTCAATCACTTGGGAAGCAAAGTATTATGATGTTTTGCAGATTAATTGAATGATGCTCATGTTTTCTGACATGTATGAAAAAGAAATGAATTAGAAACATATCTTTTCCTAAAATGAATCAAAACAGAAAATTGGGAGAACTATTACACTCCTACTAAAATTTGTGGTTATTTTAAACAGTTTTTCCCCTAAATCTACAGCTCATTAACTACAAGACAATTTTAAACCCTCTAATGAGACAAACTGCAAATGATCATTTCCATGTTTTACCTACTGTAACTTAAGAATTGCACCTCTCATCAATCTGTAAATACGTTTAAAATTTTAAGTTTTAATCTTTCAAAAAAATGGTACGTTGTGGTGAGAAGCAACCCTACTGACACTGTGTGTTTTTGATTAATTAATATTTAAATGGCTTATTCCATTGGCCAACACTGCTGCCCTTTAAGTTACTTAACTCCCAGCATGCTTTGTTCCAAGGATCAGGTATGGAGAGGGTCATGGGACCTCCTTGATATAAACAACAAGGTAAATCAAGTAAACAGTGACACAATGTTGACACGAAACAGAGATTGAGCACAACTAAGTAGGAGAAAGTAATGGAATAACGGAGTAATGGAGAGAAAAAGAGCAAGAGTGATAGGAGAAAGACAATAATGCAGGGTGCATGTTGAAACATAAACTGTGGAATGAATGGAATTAACTGAAAAGGCCGAAGAGTAGGATGCTTGTGTCTCAGCTTGCCCAGCACGAGTTAGCAAATCTACATTTTGTTTTGTTGCATGCAGAAGATGGGAGTAACTCTCTGTAGAAGCTGCAACTAGTCAGTATTAATGAGACAAAACCGTTAGAGATAAGTAGAGTGAGAGCTTTGGAGCTAATGCACAGGCTGTAGGATCTCATCTGCTGTCTGCTTTTACACTTAATGTCTGTGTGTGTAAGTGTGGGCAATCTCATTTGACCTGCCTCACTCACCCCATCACTGACCTTTTCCCTTCTGAAACACTGTCTAAACTCAGTTCACATTACGTGATTCTCATTACGTGAGATATGCAAGACAATAATGAAGATGGTGAGTGCAGAGAGGCCAATGGAAGGGAGTGCAACTTACAAGGCGAAGGGTCTCACATGGGAAGAGACATGGAAACACAAACGTAGGGGCAGACAACAAAATGACAATTAAATTTAAAAACTTGGGGTAGAGAATAAACATATTAGCCAGGCATTCAGTAGCAGACCCTTCTAGTTTGATAGCTCACCACACAAACTGCAAACATGGGAGCTGGCTATTTCGGGTTGTGCCAACCCCCCTTTACCACCCTCTCTTACCACACTCCCACATCTCTCTCTTACTATCAATCCTTTCCTGCTGCCACTGTGTGCCTCTCACCACATACTGTACAACTTCCCTCTTGCCATGATGGCTCTTTATTTCCATTCCATTTCTGACTACAAACTGTGTATGTGTCCACAGCATTTCAAAATCAGGTCAAATACATGAAATGCTTTGTTAGGTCTTGTTTACATATTCCTTAATCAAATAAATCCTGAATATTTTTTCATTCCTTTATGGCCAGTTGTGAAAAATTGTTAAAAAGCTGCTTTGTTTTATAAGTTGGACTTGTTTTTTTTTTTTTTAAAAAACATATTGGGGTTAGTGTTCACATTCCTCCATGTAAAGTATCTACATAAAAAGGAAAGTCTTGGTATAAATACCAAAGTTTTTTTTAGCATTGGTTAGAAAGACCAACAGGATTACCTGTTCAGTTTAGCAAATCAGTTTTGTACAGTTTTGTATCCTATATTAGAAGTAGCTAGAAACCATCTGTGGTGAGCTAGCATAAATATGGCAAACTAACGCTCCTTTTTTTAACAGTGTGTATATATGCTGTCCTAGGTCTTCCGCTTTCTCCTGTAAGTGCAGGACGTGCGTGCTACATCCTAGTCTGATACTTATTTTATTAGTGATGCATGATTTTTTTTTTTTACAGTCAGTATAGGGAAAAATATAAAGTATTCATCCAACACATTGGAGAAGGGTGAAGAAGCCCTGATCTGCAAAGAGAAGTGACTTCTGAAAATGCAATCTCAGCTTTCTACATAGTGAGAGATTTACCACGATAAAGACATACAGACATTTCTCAACTTAAAGTACATTACCCAGCTGATTCATGCTGATGCAGACTTAACAATCAGGGCCAGCTAATAAAAAAAAAAGATATTATCAGTTATCGCAGTGTTAATTGAGTTTGTTTTTTGTTTTTTTAAATTGCACCCAAGCTCAGACTGTGGTTTGCATGTAGCACTCAACCAAGCAGTGCGGGAGGAAATGCAGCTATGACTCTGTCCCATTGTGTAGAGGTAGAGTTGGACAACCCCCATGCTATGACCTCAAAAACAAACTGCTACCGTGTCTTTTCAGAAAACACACAAACACCAGACCCAAACACAAAGACAAACATACCCTCATATGGGTGGACAGGTAGGAACACACAGACAAAAAGAGAAAAACACATCCTCACAAGCACAGACACCAATATAAAACTCTACTGTGTCCTGTCAACAGTAACAATGCATTGTGCAGCAGCTTAATACCTCACCACTGGGTTTTAATCAATAAAAAAGTGACAAATTAAAGACTAACTAACTAACTAAGACAGCACTAAAATTCATTGATTAATAGTTAAAATTTACTAATTTATTTCTGACATAGCTGTTTGTCTGTCTGTTGGAGAGAGTATGTCTACGTGTACAAGCACATATACCTGTCAGAGGGACACTATAACAATCAGTCATCAGTCATGGTATGCCATCAATCAGGACTAAAGGTTTCAGTGGTGAGTGATACAATTTTAGGAGAATTCGACAGATCCAATTTTAATCAAATGGATTTTGGATTTTGCCAATCCTGCTATAGAGTACTAGAGATGCTACGCTTTCACTGACAGATTGCTTTGAACCAGCTGGTTCGGTTGTTATTGTCCTTGTGTTAGTGCATGCGCGTGTAGGTGCACATGTCCGGTGTGTCAGGCTCCTGACAGGAATCTCCCATTTTTCAGATCAATTGTTCATTGGACCTTCTCCTTCCATCCACTTCATCAGCAGTGATAACTTCAACCATATAATATCATGTCAGTGGACTGCTGGTCTGAGCGGTGTGGCTGACCCTGATAAGAAGCCCACTTCTTTCACTTCTTTCAGTTGCTTCAGTCATCTGCCAGTTCCCACAAACCCTCCAGTCTGTTTCCATAATTGTCTGCCCATAGTGAACTTTAAATCTGTCACAGTAACCCTGTTTCAACACATCTGGTTTGTTGTGTTGACCAATCTCCATGGACACAGGAGAAATTGTGAAGTATAACATTTACTGTCTAATGGTGAATAAGTTTGTGTGTGTGTACTGATAGGTCCATTATCTTATCTGATAAATATTTTATTCAAACCTAGAGATTGAGCTTGTACCCTTATGCTATCAGGATACATTTTTATAGATATCAGTTTAATCACTCACTTTAAGGTTGCAACTAGTTCTCATTTTCATTATTGTTTTGTGTATAAAATGCTATTGCAAAAACAGATTATGATTTCTCACAGACATATTCATAAATCTTGTTTGTACTGTCATACTGACATATTCACTTTACTATTATGCAGAAAGGCAGAAAACATTCACAATAGACATGGTGGAAACTGCAAACACTGAATGGAAAATGTCTTGAGTTACGTTTAAAATAACTGACTATTTCATTTCTGACAAGTGATTTGTGTAATAACTAACTGTTTCAGCTCTAACTCAATTAAAAATGTACAATGCCATTTTACTGAACGGTTTACTGATCTATTATAATTATAAACTACTAAAAGGCATCGTGAGTCCTAGGTTGACGATTATCATTGCCTAATAAAACCAACAACAGTAGGCCTACTTTTACTGACTGCAATTCTACAACGTTGCTCAACTGGCAGCTGAGACAGGCTTATTACAAAAACCTCAAACTCGTTTGACAGAGGTAGGCCGAGCACAAGTTAAACATTTAGCTGGCTTGTGCATGTCCACTCGGTCCATGAGCAACATTTTAAAGCAATCCGACAGGCTACACCACTGTGTCGTCTTAACATAACACAAGAGTACGCCTGTTGGCTAAGTTACACAGGCAGAACAAATCTTCCCAGCGGGCACCACAAAGACAGTATGTGAGCTTTTTCCTTAAACGTTTGATATGTTCATTAACTGCTGTACTCTGGCGCACAGAAAAAAACTGTACAAACCTCCCCCCCCCCCCAAAAAAAGTGTGGTCAACTTTAACGAGCAACTTACCAGCTCTTCCCTTTCCCTTAAGTTGCCCCTCCTGCCCACCGAGCTGCACAAACTTCAGCTGAATTTCATCAAAAAAGGTAAAAGGTCGATGGTTTTGTCCGCCTGGTGCCTTACGATTTTGATTAACTTCATACAAGATGAGTCTAAACTTCTTCTTTCCTCTCCCTTTCCTTCCCTTCCTCCTCCCCTTCTACGGTCACGGCAGAAGCCACTTCCGCGAACAAATGGTAACGTCATCTGTCCGCACGCGCGCGCGCGCGTGCTTTGGCCCTGCTTTGCACCTGGCCCATTCAGTGCATATTGCGCAAAAACAGAAATTCCAGCTCACAACCCAGAAAGATCAACACGTAACTTACCTTAAATAAACTTCATTTGAACTGTGCCGTTTTGTTTTAGTCCCTTAGTTTCCGACCACAACTACCCGTTTATAAATAAGAATAACCACTTGTACAACAACATCACATTAATATGTCCCTTATGATACTTTTAGCAGCCCTGTAGTATTTGTGTAATGCCACATCAATGGGTCGTTATTGTTGGTTAAATCAATTTGTAGTTTTTTGGCATCTCCTTGTGGTAATTGTGTTTCTCTATTTGTGGTTGTTTTGTATTCCTGTGTTGTTGCCTTTAATTTTTTTTTTTTTGCATCTCTGTTATGTGACTGTTAGGTGTCTGCCTGTAGTGTATTATTTTGCATCTCTTTGTGACAGTTGCACCTCTTAGATTCACTTTCCAACAAACATAGAAGTCACTACTTTCTGGCAGATGCTCTCAAGTTCCACCAGGCTGAATTGGAGACATCTGTGAAACATCATTAGGTTTCTCTACAGATGTGGGAGGAGGTCAGGAAAATGGAAATAATTGTAATGACAGTTATTGCTGTGCATTATTATAAAATTTAGTTTGATTATTACATATATATTTGCCTTGGCCTATTTTCTAATCTGCCTGTCAAAACATTACTAATCACATGGGTTTTTAGTATATCTTACAAAAATGTCCTGGCCTGAAGCTAATGCTATTTAGGGGGGGGTCTTGGCATGAAAATGTTGGAAACATTTCCCAATTTCAGGCCATTCTTCAAAGATCTCTCTATATTTGGATTCATTCACCTGGTTGCTGAATTGGGCCGAGCAGGCTGCAAAGGGTCCCGCTGATTTACATGTCTTCAGTTTCACAATTATTAAAGTTGCTGTACTCATGCATATAATCATGTTTCAGAAATGGCATTATGCCCTTGCCAGAATTTTATTGAAGTGGTGGACAGGGAGGTTTGTGGATTTCATGACTTGTACACTGGTGTCTTCCTTTCTCAACTATGTTCCGTCAAATGACTTTGTTGCAGATGGACTCCAATCAAAATATAATAAAAAATAGCTAAAGTAAACAGGATGTGTCTGTTAAGACTGCCACTAAGGACATTGAATACTTATGTGAAAGAGAAATTTTAGGTTAGATTTCTGAAAACATATATTTACTTAAAGATTATGGGGTGTTGAGTAAACAGAGGCAAAATCACGTTTCTTTTATCTTAACAATTTTGTCACATTATTTTATCAGTAGTTCCTGGATATAGTTAGTTGTCGATATCATTAGTGTCACCCCCATAACTTCAATCTTTTCATACACCACCACACGAAAGTAACATTAACAGACTTACCAAAAGCATATGAACAAAAAAGTACTGTTGACTCGAACTTGGCTCTACCCAGCCAGCAGAGGCAGGCATGTTACAATTATCTGTTTTGATTCAGGCAGAAGAAGATGAAGTATTTCCGTGTCAATTTTTAGCACAATGCTGTCCGAATGGTCAACTCGACGATATAAGATTACTTAGTATATAGGTGTATAGGTAATGTTTATCGTATTTAATTTTTCCAGTTACATATATTGTTGCGCTCATGGTTTGTTGATTCTAGTCTAACGAGACCATATTTTATAGTTACTCCAAATACATCAAAAGGTTTGACCGATCTCGGTGAAATCTCGTGAAAGCCTCCATTATTGTGATTGGACGAGCCATGTGACGCTTGTTGAGTGACATATAAACACAAACGGTAAGATAAAAGCGAGGACAAAAGCGACTCTAAAAGTGAGTTTCCTCAGTTTTTGATAAGTTTGGCTGCCAAATCATAAAACAGTCCATTGCTGTTTAGTCACATTATATGGTAGGGTTGAGAAATCGGAACTACATACATATTCAACGTTCTTTATGCTAACGTCGTGTTTGCCTGACAGCAGCTGTCATCAGGTAACGTAAGTATCGTTATCGTCATAGTAACTAACTTCTGGGTCTGGATGTTATTTGAGACCATGTTTTTATCACAACATTTATTACAGATGTAAGTTACGCTGCACCGGATATAGGTGTGTGTTATTTTTATGAAGGTTCATAAATATGAAAGAAATTAATTTCATTTCCTTTCGTAGGTCAATTACAAATGTGCACTCAAACGCAGTATGCCACTGAAGGTTAACACCAACCCTGTACGCATGCAGACAATCTGCGTGGATGGAGTCTAAACTAAGTTACCTGTACTAGCCTACGATAACTGCCTCCTCAGAGCACTGAAATTAGATGACAGCTGGCCATTAACACTTTCCCCCCCTCCTCTTTTTTTTTTTTTTGCCACATCCTTACAGTTTCTCTGTAAGAAACCTACACTGGGACAATTGTTTTTCCACCTGCAGCATTTTTAATCAGTAATTTGACACGATGCACATTGATCTTTGTCTGCTTCAACCATCAATAGTAGATGTAATTATAAACTTTTCTCACTTTACCCCTAATGGTATACACACTTTAATAACAGGCAATATAAATGTACAGTCCCGAAGTGTAGGTTTCATTTCATATCACATGAACCATGTCAATAATTTGCTTGTGCTTTAAATACTGTAGAAGACAAATGGTGTTTCATGTCTTTTTGAGACAATTTAAGAGAGATCAAACATGTCATGTCTGACCTGGTTTATAATTAGCTAGTCTAGTAAGTTGGTGTACCAGCGTCACAGCTGCATTTGTGGTCAGTGTGGTTAAACTGCAAAATACGTATAAGCTACATTCGAAAGTAACAGAGCTACGATTGGTTATTTGATAGCATAAAATGAGTCTGCAACAACTATGATAACCAATCATTATTATTATGTCAGTCCTAAATATTTGCTATTTATATGTTCTCAAATGTGGGAATTTGCTGGTATTCTTTGTTTTACTACATAGTATGCTGAATATCGTTTGGCTTATTGCTGTTAGACAGGACTAACATAACATCTTTTCTTGAGCCTTAGGAAGTTGTGATGAGCATTAAAAAAATCTGATATTTTATTTACCAAAAAATTAACATTAGAATTTGTCTTTTTCAAATCTGCTGCTTGATTTCTCTTCCACAATATTTCCTGGAAAACCATTTATGGAGCAGAAAAGGGCCTGATCTGTAATGAAACATTTTGGGAAAGTCCATATGGATTCTTCATGTTGATGTAAGAGAACAGGG
Source organism: Channa argus (assembly GCF_033026475.1). Lineage (NCBI taxonomy): Eukaryota > Metazoa > Chordata > Actinopteri > Anabantiformes > Channidae > Channa > Channa argus. The sequence goes on along the minus strand of NC_090203.1, from coordinate 11,951,103 downwards.
CCATATATATTATACCTGAGTGTGTGTGTGTGTGAGTGTGTATCTGTCTCTCTCTAGATAGATAGATAGATAGATAAAAATGATCTCAAGAACAATTTAATAAGCATAGCATTTTAGTGCAATTGTTTAATGCAATTGTCTGATGTATTTGACTTACAGCTTTTCTATTCCCAAGCTGAGTAGACCAGTGGTGCGTGTGAGGAGACTGGTGGCTCAACTCAGTAAAGCAGCCATGTCCACAAACCACCAGGGCTCCAGTCAATCCTCTCCAGCCACAGCCCTCACTGCAGCTATTCTCATTATTGGAGATGAGATACTCAAGGTGATTTAGTGTTAGTTTAAAGATGTATTGTGTGACTGTATCCCACTGAGAATTGTAGAAATTTGGGGGTTTTGAGAAAGTCAAAATTGTATGTACTGTATGTATAATACATACATAACGTGACACTGTAATTTGTCCAGCTGTCTGGACTGGATAGCAGTTCAGGGTCCACACTTTGTATCCTGAGAATACCCCGTTATAGGAAAAGGTAAAATGCTTTATTTTTCAGTATACATACAAGGTGTACATGAAATTGCATAAAATAATCAGATGGAGGGTTAGTCCTGATCCGCTGAGGATCTATGGGACAACCTGACCCTCTCCCTAACACACACGTTTTTAGCAGTTGGGGAAAACGGAGCACTCTGAGGAAACCTACGCAAAAACGGGTAGACCATTCAAACTCTACACAGAAAGGATTGAACCCGGGACCTTCTTGCCGTTAGGCAAGAGTGCTATCCACTCTGCAACCATGCTGCCTAGCTATTTGATGTGAAAGCAGGGTTCAGTTTTAAAATAACAAGTACACTATTATTTGATTAGACATGATTCATAGTTAAAAAAGAAGCCTTTGATTTGTCTAATGTCATGTTTTACCCCCCGAAATATGCTCATTGAGTGTCATCAGATTTCATCAGGCAAGCCTGCGCTATTATTTCTATGTTGTTGAATGTGATGTTCAAGTGGAGGTGGAACCACTGGATCGAAACTAATAGTGTCTCTTCTTGTCCTTTGTCTCCCAGGGTCACACAGTGGACACCAACAGTACCTTTCTGACACGAGCCTTAAGGAAGCTTGGAGTCTCTGTGCAGCGTATAACTGTCATACCAGATACAAAAGCGGTCATAGCAAAAGAGGTGGCCTTCCTTTCACCTCAATATACACACATTATCACCTCGGGAGGCATAGGCCCTACCCATGATGATGTCACCTTTGAGAGCATTGCCATGGCATTCCAAGAGGAGTTATATCCCCACCCTGAGCTCATGAAGCTAGTTGAAGAATTCTTTGGGGTGGTGGACCAAAACTCTGCTGCTATGAAACTGGCAATGGTGCCTCACTCAGCTAAACTCAACTATGGAACTGACCCTCAGACTGGAAAACCGCTTCGCTATCCACTGGTGAGTGAACTGAGGACTGAGGGCCATTAGTTCAATAGTTTAATTAATTTTAACATTGAACTAAATTATACAGTATCCAAGGTATGGCAGATCAGTATGTACAACCCACTCAGTGGTTGACTACAAACTATAAAAACATACACAGTATACAGCTGCTTTGTGTGTAGAACCTTTGCTGTAGGTTCTTTGAAGTAAACTAAGTTGTTCACCTGTCAAGAATTTTCTTGACAATGAAAATTCCCACAATGTTTTATCTGGTCTATACCTAAATACATCACTACTACTAATTTGAGTGTCATTCATTTTAAAACAGTTAGCAATTACTATTCTCTATTTCCAAATTCTAATAAGAAATAACATAATAATAACATTAACCTACATATTTATCTTCTATACATAGTAGCTCCACCAAAGATCCTCGATGAGAGGGTAAATTCCTGTTACACATTGTTAACACTAGCAGCAATAAATACACTAGCTAATGCTTGGTGCAAAGTGGGGACTTACTGCTGATGTGACAGAAATGGCATATCTGCAGGTACCTTTGTTTACACTGACAGAACAGAGAAATTTTGCTGGGTGAAAAGGTCAGTATGACTGGTCTGCTTATTTATTATAATTGGAAACATTTAAAAGGGTTTGCTGTCTTTATTTATCAATGACATTAGAGGGGTTAGATTGTGTTACTAGTTATTATCATACCATATTATCACGTTATTCTGAACTACAAAGTATAATCAGATTTTGCACTGATCCTCTGAAGATAGCCTGCTAATGAGCAGGTGAGGTGTGCACTTTTATCCAAGAAAAATGAAATTAAGCCTTCAGTTAAGACAGCTGGATAACTGGTCTGGTTTTAAGATAACTGTCTCTCATTGCAGTTTGCTTAAATTCAAAATTCACATGTTGATTTAAGCCCTAATGGAGTCACACTAACATGCACTTTTGTGGAAATTTTAATTTATGATTTGAAACATTATGGTAATTAAGTTATTACACAGATGTGTGTATTACCTACATTTATTTATAGATTAGATTATGAAAAACACAATGGTTTTACCTAACATATTCAGAGCAAATGGGAAAACCCCAAAAAACCCCTCATCAAGTGAAAATGTGTTTTGGTCATTGTTACTCCTCTTGATGTTTGACCTTAACTGTGCACAGTGATGTATATGAGTTTGAGGTGTATACCTGCCAGCATGATTTGTAACAGTACAACTAGTGTAGAAACCAATCCTAGTCCAAGGTGCAATTTTACACAAGTGAGATGCGGAAACTTAAAGCCTGAATTTCACACACACACCAAGTTTTAGACATTGAGTGATGTCAGGTATATTTTGTTAAAACAAGGACAGGAATTAGAATTGGTTGAACCTGAAACAGAAAATACATTCATCAGATTCATCAAATCATTAGGTTTGTGAAAACAGACTGTGGTTGTCTATACTTACAGTATATGTTGTGTCCGTCCTTTGTAATCAGATCAGTGTGCACAATGTGTATGTCTTTCCTGGGATCCCATCTTCATTGGAGAGGACTTTTAGTGGACTAGAGCATCTTTTTGCTGGATCAGGGACCACTTTTTACACTCGTGAGGTAACCAGTCATTTACAAATTATCTGTCTGAATGCTTTGTTTTTACAGTGCAAGTAAGTTCACCAAAAATCACTGTACTAGGTGTTTGTGGATGTGGACGAAGCAGAGATCGCCCCTGTGTTGACCAAACTCCAGGCTGGTTGGGGTAAGAAGGTGGCTCTAGGCTCCTACCCCGACTGGCTGAGTAACTACCACCGAGTCAGGTTGGTCCTGGACTCAGACAGCCAGGAAGAGGTGGACAAAGCCCGCACACTGCTGCTAGATGAGCTGCCTAAGGGAAGCGTGGCGGCCTTAGTCCCTGACCCAGTGTCCATTGCGACTGCTGAGGTGTACAAGTTGGCCAACTGTGGTGAGGAGGAAGCATGGTGTACAGGAGCGTTGGAAATAATGCGATGGGATCTAAACTGTGAAGTTAATTTAAAGTAGTTATTGCAGAGAACTCTCACACTTTACACAGGCACTGGGAGCAATAAAGGAAGCAAAGAGATTAAAGTACTGTAATTACAGCAGTAAAATCATAGTGGATTATAAAAAAGAAAATAACTGTCATGAGAGTGAACAGAGAATTAAAATAACTAAGATAAAACTATGGATAAGAAATACTTCTATTCTGAATTAGACATAGAAACAGAGATCATTGTACGATACCTGATAAAATTTGATTACTTTTTCTTTAAAATGTCCTTTAATTGTGAATTTAATTTCCAGGGACAACATTGGGTGAGAAAGTTATGTCTGCACTGAAAACTATAGAGACTGCACTCGATCGTTATTCAACAGAGGAAGTCTGCATCGGCTTCAACGGCGGCAAAGACTGCACAGCGCTGCTCCATCTCTACTATGCTGCTCTGAAACGGTAACGGGAGGGTATGAGATGAGACAATATGGACATTTAGTGGTTGGAATGATTTAAATAAAACAAAACAGGTGACCTGAGCGACATTAAGAATGGAGTTTCAAATTAAAAACATGATGTCAACACAGTTAGAGTTTTGGACTTTTCATGCCCTGGACAGAGCAGATGGAGATAATGAAGGTAAATGAACACTGTTATTTATCATTTAGTAATGTTCTGTTTCTCACTTCTCACACTCAGACGCTATCCAGATGGTAAAGACAGGGTGAAAGCTTTGTACATCCGTATCGTCTCTCCATTCCCCGAAATGGAGAGGTTCCTCCAGGACACAATAAAAAGGTAAGCCATTATTTGTCCTAATCCTCCTAATCCCAAAATATTTGAGAAATGGCAGTCAATTTTTGCTAATTCATACATTTCAGTGAATTATTCATGGCTGTGTATTCTGATATTTATATTCTGATATTCTGATCTATAGTTTGAACTGCTTGCGATAAGTTGTGCTGTCAAGCGTTTTTGGTCAAAAAGTGTCAGAATGTCTTCCAAAGTTGTGTTACAGCAGCTCATTTGGAGATGTGTCTTCCACAGATATGACCTGGAGCTTTTCTCTGTGGAGGGTAGTATTAGGCAGGCGCTGAACGAAGTGCAGGAGAGAAGGCCCGAGTTGAGAGCCGTTCTAATGGGGACCAGAAAGAGTGACCCTTACTCACACACACTTACACCCATGTGTCCCACTGACCCAGGCTGGCCAGACTACATGAGAGTCAATCCTTTACTAGTAAGACAGATATAACAGACAAATTGTTACATTATTACTATTTTACTTATACTGTCTTCTCTTTTCTAATGTTTCTAATGTTATTTGTCTTCTTGACTGGAGTCTGATGCACATCTACAGGGTGTTAACAAAAAAAAATAAATCACCTGCACAGTTTAATGCATTTCAGCCCTGCAGTAATAATAAACTGTGAAACCTTAAATATAATATTTTTATAATTATATTTTTCTTTTTTCTTTTTATATAATTTTTTTTTACCTAAATTTTTTCCCTCTTATAAATACATATATTTCATACACTGACTGTGCAATAAAAGGTTACCAAACTCAGGCTTGTCTCAAAAATCACAATATGACACATTTTTAACAAATTCATGACATTAAAAGTTTTACATGCAGTACTAGAGGTTATTGACTTGTGTATTTGTACGTTGTAGAAATACTGTGTCACCTGTATCTTATGACTTTTTAAAAAAGTCAGAATATAATATAATATTATATATATTAATATATACACCCCCTATCCAGCCCCCCCAGAGAATGAGTTCCTCCAAATTGAAATAATCATTAGTCAGTAACAAACCATTTACATTTGATGTCTTCCAACACTCTTCAGGACTGGACGTATCATGACATCTGGTCGTTCTTGAGGACATTACAAGTGCCCTACTGTATTTTATATGATAAAGGGTAAGAAGACATCCATCCACTTTTTATAATATTTTCTGTCCCCTTCTTTTGTTCATGTGTGAACAGTTATAATGTGGAATTGCTTGTCTTAAGTGTCTTTCTATCTGCAGGTACACTTCACTGGGCAGTATGGACAACACCTGCCGAAATGCAGCCCTCCAGATAGTGGATGGAAGAGGTGGGACACGATACAAACCAGCCTACCTCCTGGAGAATGAAGAAGAGGAGCGAAACTTCCGTGCCTGATGAAGCCTCGCTTCTCACTTTGTCACCTGTTGATGGAAACACGCTTAACACCGTGGAAAACCTCAACTTTATTCTAGTCTTCTAGAGCATATCTCACTGCAAAATGTGAATACTGTTTATGAAGGAATGAGTGCTATTTCTGCATACTAGTAATGGCACTGTGCTGTTAAATAAAGCATCAATCTGTGTCATCTTTTTCTCTCATCTATGTTACTATTTATAGAGGAGTCTCCTGTACACATGACACACTGCAGGGTTTTAATGTAGCTCCTGAGTTATGATTCTTTTTGTCTTATTTCTAGATCCAATAAGGACCAAAGACACACTACCAAATGTATCGGTAAATAATGAGAAAAGGTTTTCTGTCAAGGTGAGAAAATCAAATTTTAGCAACTTGGTGTTCAGCAGCATGGACAGACTATTGAAGGTCAACCAGCAGGCTCATATTGATTCATCTGTCTCGCCCTGAATATCCATAATTGCAGACTGCAGCGTGTTAACTGAGCATCTCCTCAGCCTGTCCTCACCGGGACGCGCCCACTTTAACACTGTAGTTCTTTTTGAGCACCTCACGGGCGCGTTGTTCTCACGTTTTCCATTTAGCGCTCATGATTACAATAAATTACCTCTTCTGTTTCCAGACGTGATTGAATCCAGGCTCATCGATCTGCGCCCTCCCCCTCTCTCCCGCCTGCAGATTAGTCAACGCCGCGCAGCGAGGATCGATACCGGCCGATCTAATAAAGCGGGTCGCTTACGAGGCCACCGCGGGGCTGCACACACTGATACACCAGCAATTACCGCCTCCAGACCCCCATACACCCTCTAACTTATCTGTGCGGGCTTCACGGTTTGCTTGATTTATTTATAATAACAGTAATATAAGAGAGAATGAGCAGAGGCTTCATTATCACAGTAGATATGAAATGGCGTGTGTTTTTTAGGTGGTGGGAACAACACACCGGGACATTGACTGGAATGATGGTATTTTTATGGAAGAAAACAATCTTCCTATAGACTAAGTGAGTCTAAGGTTGACTCCCCTTGTGTGAGTCAAACTTAGTACCACTTATATTAGATCAGTATGTATGTATTAAGTAATCTCTTTTCTCAGTTACCTTTTGTCTTTCTGTCAGTTTCCTCATCTTGACCCATTTCTTCCCTTTCCAAAGATCCACTTTGATGACGTAGTCTTTTCATTTTCTTCTGTTGGCCTAGTGAACACTGGGCCAGTTAATAAATGAAATTGTTTTAAGCCTGCACTAAAACAATCCTAAATAAAAAATTAAAAATGTTTCTCAACACCAAATGCTTTTGTTGACCAGTTTACCAGTTTGACTTTGGATTGATGGGAACTAGTTAATTCACAGATGTAGTAATCTCTGTGGTAGGGGGGGACTATAGCTCAGTTGGTAAAGGCAGTTGCTTAAGGACCACAGGGTGAGTGGTTCGATCCCCCGGCCCTGGCTATATGTCGAAGTGTCCCTGGGCAAGACCTTGAACCCCTAACAGCCCATTCCCCCTCCCCAGCGATGCAGTGCTGGTCCAAGCCCGGTAGAAATTGGGGAGGGTTGCGTCCGGCGTAAAAACTGTGCCAAATCAACATGTGGACAATGATCCACTGTGGCGACCCCGAACTCACGGAACTCAAGGAGAGTAGTAGTAGTAATAGTAGTAGTAGTAGTAATCTCTGTGGTCTTTATGGCAGGCTGGTTGGATGGAAGGTACATCTTTTTGAAAGTTACCAAACCGCATTTAAATCAAGATGACCTGCTCCGGGTGCCATGAGACCTTAGGCTGATGTGATGGTTAACCTTTTTGTATGAACAAGAGCCAAAGCAAACAGCCAAAACAAGGCTGGAGTATCTTCAGGTCATGTCCCTCCCTGTTCCAGATCTGTTCAAACCCCACACATTTGTGGAGAGAGAAGAGGGTGGCAGTTCACAGATGCCTTCTTTCCAATTTGATAGAACTGAGTCAATATGTCTGGATGGGATAAACTGCCCAAACCCAGGATTGTACAGACTTACCCAAAAGATTTGAATCTGTAATTATTGCCACAAAGTAGAATAAATGATTTTGAAATGATTTTTCAAAATTATGTTGCTATATTTTTAAAATATGTTTTCGCCTTGTCATTATAGTTTATAGTTTGTAAATTGATGGGACATTAGCGTTTTTACACTTTAAAAGAAATTATTAACAGAGTTAAATTGTGAAAGAGTCTGAATACATAACATAAACTGACATGTTTTTCTTGAAGAGCATCTACCCTAAAATACATATCTACTTGTACTAAAGTTCCATTTTGAATACTTGTAGAGGATTTCAAAGGTTTTCTCCACCTCTGCTTTTAGGGACATTAAATTAGTCTTGACATACATGTCTGTCTAAAGTTTATTACTTCGCTCTTTTTTGTTCCTTTGTCTGTCACAATTTTTACCTTCATCCCCTTTCAATTGTCACTCCATCATCCTCACTCATCTGTTTCATCCTTCCGGTTTGTTGTTGGCCTACCCTCTCCCTACCATAGTTGTCACATTAATTCCTTCTTTACTGTTTTTCTGGCTGTCACAACTCTGGATTTCTTTTCCCCAGTTCTTCTTATGAATTTTAAAATGATGTTTTCATTTTGACCAGGGGCCTAAAATTGTCTGGACTAAAATACTTTTGTGAGTGTCTTTAACTGCGTATTTATGAATATCTTTTTTATGGCTCACTGCTCCACTTTTGAAACAGTGGTTATGTGAAATTTACAAAACTACAAACAAAACATCTTTAAAATGCGATACTGCAACTTTTGTGCCGTTTCAAGCAAAGTAAAACAAGCAACAATAAAAACAGTGGCTTTGTTTCTTTCCTGCGCATATTTAAACTTAATTGTTTCTCCAAAGGCACATTTTGAGTCAGCTGCTGGAATTGTGATCAGAGGTGCTTAAGTTTATGTTTGGGTAGGAAGTGATCACAGTTACCTACTGTGCAAGGCCTGTAATTCTTTGCTGCTCTCTCAACACAACCCAGCAGTTCTCTCCAAATCTCCCAGGTGGGACTCTAAGTTATAACAGAATCCACAGAGCTAACGGTGTGTGTGATATGGACTCAGCATGACTTAAGATCACACTTGGACTTTATACAAAAACATGTGACAAGCTTTGATATTGGAGGGGACTATCCGATTCAGATGCTCAGATGCGAGTCTGCCTTGATGACTGTGATGCTTTTCTCTGAAGGAATATGTTTCTAATCCAATTCCTCAGCAGTTCCTGCAGTGTAAAACGAGACTTGAAACAGCATGAGACAGCAATTCAGGCGATGTCCTAGGAGGGATGCTTGACACAGAGGATGAATAGACACTCCGTTGTCAGAAAGCATCAGGAGAGAAGGGAGACCTTTGAATCTATGCAAATTACGAACCCATCTGCATGTAAAGCTAACCGACCAGAACACGGGAAATCGGAGGTTCAGTATCAAAGTGTCAAACATTAAAAGCGGATGAAAGTAAGAGAGTGAGAAAGGAAGGAGTGGGAGTGGAAGGGGGAAATGAAGAAGGAAGCTGCTTTGCTTGCTGCCACGTGAAGTGTGACTGACTTGGTTCGTTTGTGTCTGGTTTGGTGTGTTTGGTGTTCAAATAAAAGCCAGACTCATAATCCTTAGTTTGTCACAGCTCGTAGTCTGGTACATAGAACCAAGACCTCCTGCCTGTAGCCACACACACGGGATGCATTCAGAAATGCCTTTCACACAGCACGTTCACTTTAATGTAAAGGGCCAGGGTCTGTGAAGCGTCAACCAGCATGCTACAAACTGATGAGTAAAATTCAGCTCAGCTCAACCCAACTGGAACTTATTTGCACTCAACAGCCATAACTTAAACATGCAGCAGGGTGTTAGAAAGATGAGAGGTGTTTAGCACAAAAAAAGCTGAGCCAATGTCAACGGATTCCTGTTTTTATAGAGTAGGAGCAGATTTGAAACATTACGAATGTCCATCCTTGACTTTTCTGAGATCAAAATGGTGAACAAATCAATGCAAAATACGCATAATCAGGCATAGAAATAATACTTATATATGCTTAACTCCTTCAGATGACATTTTCCTTTTTTTCTTAGCAGCAAATATTAGGAATTGCAATATTTTTAAATAAGTCTTTTGAAGGATCTTATGTACGAATGTAAAAGTAACAGATGTGAATGACACTTATCTCTTTCAGACGGTTGGTATTTCTGCTGATAAATCTGTTGACAAGTGGTTCTGCGTTAGCTAAACACCAAAGCAGCTAATGTGTGCTTTTACCTCCTTTATCACAATCTGATCAGTCCGCATTTATCCAAGTTTGTTTGACACACTGTAAACGTCTGTTTTGTGAGCATATAGCAGATATAATTACACTGTTGGCTACATGACACGTGTGAAGGATGTGAATAACAGTATGACAGAAGCAGACCCAGTTAGTTTTGACTTTATTTAGAACAAACAAAGTCTGCTTATGCCCAAAGAGAAAATAAAAGCACTGACTATTATTAATAACCTGGAAATGAAATAGGACACCTATTCATCAGTGCTACAAAATTACTCAATGCTAATCCTCAGAGGCTTTCATCGGACTCACGCACAAGAACAGCATTGAACAACACGAGGAGCCTGTTTTGTTACTTTGTGAACCTACTGTAAATTATGTGGTAAATCATTGCATATAAAAATATTTCTCTAAAGTAAAATGTAATATGACATCTTCAGTAGTGAGTAAGTCAATTCAAATATTCTTTTAAAGCAGTCTTTTATTTTGTAGGTGACATTTTTAAACTGTAATTTCCTAAATTATCAGAACAATGTGTGATCTTGATACATTCTATCTAAAACTTAAACTAATAATGAAGTAATCTTAATTATAAATAGCTCAGTTGGTAAAAGCAGTCGCCCACATACCACAGGTCATTGGTTCAATCCCCAGTCAAAGTGTCTCTGGGCAAGACACTGAACCCCTAACAACCCATTCCCATTCCCCTCCCCAGCTGTGCAGTGATGGTCCAAGCCTGGTGGAAATTTGGGAGGGTTGCATCAGTAGGGCGTCAGGTGTAAAAACTGTATCCAATCAACATGCGGACAATGATCCGCTGTGGCAAGCCTGAACTCATGGGATAAGCCGAAAGGACAAAAAATAAATAAATATTTACTTGAGATCATCTATGGAAGCCTGACAAAGTAGAACTCTCACTTATACAAACTCATATTTTGTATATTTTTAGTTGCACAGGTATATCTGGGGTAGTGCTGAGCTGTGTATGTATGAGGTAAAATTACAATGCTCCTACATTTGTCACTGTGAACGCAACGAAAATGAAATCAAAAGGAATGTGATTCTCAAATCAAAATGTAAAAGTATGTCATTGTTTTGTTATAAGGCTCTACACACAGAATCAGAATGTGTGTTGTTTACTCATAACTGTGAGAACAGTCGGATATATCTGATTGTAAGGTATTGAAAAAGTAAGCGCCATATATTTAAGTGACATTTTGCTGATTGGTAAACAATTTATTATGGTCCTTGATCTGATCTTGCTGAGAACTCTTGCAGGACTGCATTGTGCAACAGACCCAGCTAAGATGCTGCCTTGAGGAGTAAATTAAAAAAAAAACTAAAACAAAAGAAAATCAGTGTTGCTAAGAGGCATCTGCAAACAAAAGCCAAACAGTTTTCTCTGTTGACAAAGCTTCTCCATGTTAGAAGATACAATGAGTTATAACGGGAGTCATAAAATTGCGAGGTCAGGGGTTTTCAAACTGTGATTGAGTCCCATTTCAACATGTCTAAAATGGTTTTGAAATTTGGCAGTTAGAGAGTTATGGGTTAAATTACTGAGTGAGCTTGTTAACTAAATAAAAACAGATATTTCAGACGGACAGTTTCAGTGTTCACTGTATTCAATTGCTGAAAATCCTTTTATATGATGATGGCTTCTGGAAAGGATCCCAAAAGAAAATCAGCTTGTCCTTGGATCACTTCACTGTCCAGAGGAGATGATTTGACCTAAGTATAATAATTTTTGAAAAGCCAGGCAATTAATCTGGACAAAACACATTTCTCAAGAACCCTGTGATCTTGCAGCATTTATTCAAGGACACTTTTTTGCAGCAGGGGTTCCCTCTCACCCCACCCTGGTTCACCTTGGTTCTGAAATATGTGAAATGTGCACAGGTCAGGATTCACAACAAGAAGGTGTTGATTACACGCAGAGAGACTCAAAACATCCTTCCAAAATTGAAGTCTAGTATATTTATTCTGTAGTTACTCTGCAATGATTTGAAACTACTCCTGATTTGGTTGCCCACGAAATACAGCTTTAAATATACGTTATTAGAATGTTACTACACTAATGGCCCGCTTTAAAAGCATGTCTTTAATTACAATGTAACTATACATACAAAAAACAGATGATAATTCTGAAAGAAATATAAGTGTTGTTTCATTAATAGCCAGTGTTTTGTATGTAAGATGTAATCAACAATGGCAATTTAAGCCTTAAATATTCTGCTGATGTGCAATTAAATACAGGCCAACTTGTGCCCACAGAACCTGGTGTGTTATAATCTGACACAGTGTAATCACAGTGTCATTTGTGGAAAAGAAATCTGCAGTATATTTTTTTTTTTTTGTCAGACAGATAGTTAAAACTAAATTTGTCATAGCAAAACTTGTTTATGATCACAGTGATTCCAGGGAGGCTCTGAGGAAACTTTGACGTGGTGTTTTCACGATTTTCTAAATTTACATAATCTGGCAACATCTGTCCATAATTATGAAGTTTATTTTGGAGGGTGAGTTCAGTTTTAGTTAAGTACATCGTCACACAGTTGACTTGTAACACACGAGTGCGCACACACACACACACACACCCACACAAGTCAGCGGCTTTTGGCTTGTGCCTCCAGGGGTCCCATTTTTGACTGGGTTTGGGACCAGCACCAAGGCGGTCCTTGGTAGCTTGGTGGGGTGAGATTCGAGCCAGCGCCCTTCTGCATCCCAACCCAATGCTCTAAACACACACACACACAGCAAATTTTAGCTACATTTGTTTGTATATTTCTGATCAGGAATCAACAGAAAACAAAACCACATACCTATACAGATGATTTTGATCTTTGATCTATGCTTTTGCTAGAATAAAGGGTCATAGAGTTTTGACTGCACAAAGTATGAGTAAACTGTCACATAGTCTGTCAATTTCTGCTGATTTCAACATCTTTACTTCATCATTCACAATGGAAAAACATGCCTGAACAATGACAAACATGTCATCAGAAGAGATCATAAACCATGAAATAAGCGCATTAGTGCCATTATTGAGGAAAATGGCTTTCTAGCTTCACAAGGGGCTCTACAGCCTATATAAATGGAAATGCTTTTACAGCTTATCTGGATGTACACAACTATATTTAAAAACACACAACAAAAACCTCTGCCCTTGTCCTGTGCTCAGTGAACATAAATACAGTGACTACTTTAAGATCGATGTGTTGGCAATGATGCTTCAGGGTCTAATAATAACATGAGTCTATTGGGCATCTTATTCTTATCGTGCTTTGGCTGCCCATAGATAAAAACCCAGTTCAATATTCCACCAGGTTACTCACATTACAATGGCCTTTTACACCACAAGGTCATTTCAAGTCCCTAAACACTTCTTATCTCCATACTCCTGTATATTACACTGATTTTGTGTGTCACTGAAACCAGCAATTAGGTGAAATAACAATATGTACAAACTTAAGTGACAATCGAAGTATTTTAACACAATCATATTTATTTTTTTGTCTTGCCATGTAAAAAAGGCTCATATTGCAGTTGGCTCTTCACAGAAGCTACATTGTTCACACAAATGTGAAAGCAGGACACATTACACTTAAAGAAATAAAAACAAATTCCTACAAGTATATGATTGGTGAATACTATATCACTGTCATTATTTGATAAATCAATAACATTGCTCATCACCCATTTTAAAAAATTAACCTAAGACAACAAGGGCATGGCTGGTGTGAGTTACAGCATTTTGATACTCAAATATTTTTGGGAAAAATATATTAAGTGCTAACAATGTCTTTTTTGTTTGTTTTTATTTTATTATACCAAGTCACTCAAATATTTTTTGTAAATAATGTCAATTTCTAAATTTAAATCTAAATTTCCATTTCAATGAAAAAGAAAACATGCCTATAATATGTCCATTTCAATAAAAAAATTAAAAAATATAAAAAAAATTTTTTTCCTCAACTGCTAAAAGGGTGAATTTTTTTTAAATATTTGGAAAAAAAGGAGGAAGAAAAATGTCCACCATCAAATCATTCACTGTAACTAACTATAATTGTAGCTTATACACCATATATACAAATATCCCAGTAAATCGTTACATTACAAGATAAATCATTGTGGATGCAAAAAAGTAGTTTTCAATTGAACTGAACTAAGACATTATGATTTATATAGTTAATAAATGGAAATTGAGATATTAACTATACAGTAAACCTAAAAATCATGAATCCTGTGTTTACAAGAACCAAAAAAGAACAAAAAGCTTGTGTGCATATCAGCACAGCTGGTAGGTCAACAGGAACAACAAAACAACAACCAATAAGACTCCTCAGCGGTCCACAGCGCGTTCATTGAAGCGTGATGTGTTGATGCTCTTTGTTTATGCAAAAACCCTCCATTCCATGCTTTATTCTGAAGCGGAGGGACGGGTGCTGAGGCACAACAGAAGGGGGTCCAAGCAGAGAGGACACACTCAGTCCCAGGCCCCATTTTAGCCACACACATAACCAGGATCTAGTGTCCAGTTTTGGGGTTTAAGGCCAACCCAGTCCAATTCCAGTTAAACCAGTTTAATCCCAGTAGGGGGCGCAGCCGCCCTGCCTGATTGTTCTAGAATATTCCAAAATTTCCTCCTAAAATGCCCTTATAGCTAAAATTTAACTTTGTGTCTGCTCGTGTATAGAATGCTAGAAAGCTGGCTGACCTCCAACCTGAGCCACTCAGTGCAGTAGTATGTGTTCATTTGGCCACTTTTCAACTGGAGGCAGGTTCTCAGAAGGAAGTAGATACAACACAGGACAAAGAAAATGAGAAACGTGATGAGAAACAGATGAAAAACTGAGAAAACTCTGTTAGAACAAGTCCTGACAGACTCCTTGTTCTTTTGGCAGAGGAAGAGTGGGATATGAGTCTAATGACTAGGCCGAGCTCTATGTGTAATATTCTGCGCTGCCAGTTACACAACAGGTGGGAGAAGAAAATAACAAGAAATGAATCACTATGATCTGGCGTGTCAGTCCCTGAGTCAATGTGGCCCCATTTTCGAAAAGCCACCAAATTCTTTCAGGAATTACACAGGTAAAACAGCCACAAGGTAATACGTGTTATCTGCAAAAACTAGCATAGATTGCATAGTGTCATTCACTGTCTGAGTGTAGATTGCACTGTGTACTCAAATGTCTGAATAGCAACTCCCAGTCCCACAGAAAGCAGGTGCAAGATCAGTGGTGAGGTTGGACGTAGTCAGGTAATCATCAGGAGGAGGGTGAAGATGAGAACGAGTATTGGTGAAGTTGTCCTCATTGAGCAGGTGCTACTATGAAGTACAGTGTCTGAAAGAAAGATGGAGGCTTGTAAAACATGGTGTAATAATAATATATTATACAGTAAATGGCCAAATGTTTTTTTTTTTTCAGTGTGAGACTGTTTATTAAAGATTGCCCTACCAGTAACTGAGGAAAATCTTGATGCTACAACATACATTTTAAACTGCATCTTCCTGCTTTTCAGGTGTGGTGTGGATGACTGCCCTACATGCGGTTGTGTCTATATGGAATGAAATGACTCCAGCCAAGCTCCAAAATCAAGTAAACATCCCAGACGGATGGAGGCTCTTATAGCAGCAAATTAATGCCAAAGGTGGTTAGAAATACTGAAGAAAACCTGGATGTGATCAGGAAATGTTCAATCAATATTTGTAATATGTGCGTTCTTATTTTACTATTTATCTTTTCATTTGTGTAATGCCAAATCGAGCACATTTAGCCTTGAGAAAAAAGGAAAAAAAACACAAGAGATACTAAGAAATGACTAATTCAATAATCAAACTGTGTTGCATCTCACCTTGTATTTGCTTTGAACCCTCTGATTCTGCAGAGAAGAGAGGGAGAGAGGGCAGAGAGAGATTTACATAAAGTTGAGGCAAAGAAACAAATTGCTGATTAGTCATTTTTGTATGCTTAACTTTCTCAATAAAGCTGCTGCGTTGTGGAAGAAAAGGAGCAAGAAACAGACAAATGACCAGGGGAAGGCATTTACCATTACTCAAAGCCTAACGCCATGAAAAATGAGTACTGACTGGCTGTGCAACCCTAAATATGTCCCCTATGCAAATTCTTTTAAAGGTCGGATTAAAAAAAAAGAGCTTGAGAAGCATGGAAACAGGAAAACATAGTGTTATGTAAATTAGGAAGAGTAAGAATGATCAAGATTATAGGGCCAGGATACAGGAAATGAAAAGGAAGGGGAGAAAACACAAGAAAATTCAAAATGACAGAGTGAAACCAAGAAGTGGACAGAAGATGAAAGGACAAGCGGTGAGAAAGTACGGTGAAAAAAACCAGGTTGGAAAGATTGAAACAAGGTCAGACAGAGAGAAAAGGCAGGGCGAGAAAAAGACAGGATGGGGGGTGTTTGTGTCTGGGCGTCACTTTCTCAGCGGGGGGGGGGAAATGGAGGGAAAAATGCAGCAATGGTAGGATGGAGAGAAAGAGGAAAAGGACAAAACACAGGTAGTCACACTAAGAAGCGGAAACAGTTAAAACTCCTCAGGAAAAAGGGCTGCTGTGTATCAGCGAGAGGACAGTGGGGTCAGGAAACAGAGATGAGGCTGCACAACTCAAACTGTTATTAAATCAATCTATGCACTTGAACCTACCTCTGACATTGCAACCCTACACACAGACACACACACACACACACACACACACACACACACACACACACACACACACACAAAAGAATGCACACATACAGATGAGGAACAGTGTGTACTGATGTCTGCAGGAAAACTAACACCTATCCACATCCCACAGCGATTGACTGAGATTATGAGAAAGGAAATGGGACACTCCACACTCCCCTGTTGTAGAGTGACACAGAGAGAGAAAGGATTTATTAAATGATGGCTTAGCAGAGAAACACTATTTGTCTGAAATATCCATCTTGTACCGACAGGTCTCTGCAACAACATGTCGCTCCCACAGACATGAGCCATTAAATTACTCCCAGGTTCTGTACAACTAACAACCATCTAAGGGTTAACGAAGCATTAAATAGCATGCTGGGTTAGGCCTCTCACCAGGCTGGTGTTGTACCAGTACCAGCACGTGTATGTACTTGTGCATCTATATGAGTGTAGGAAAAAAATAAACATCAAGCTAAACAATAAAGGAACAAATGAAAAAATGCTCAATGATTTTAAAATTTAAATAGTGCTACCATCTCAAAATGAACCAACCAAATCATTTACACAGTACAAAAATGTCACATTTTGCTATTAAACAATATTTAAGAGCAATTTAATGAGCAAATAAAATTTACTAAATAGCTGTCCTTTAATGACAAAATTGTGCTGATACAACAGAAACAGAAAAAGTGCATAATTCCTGCAACAAAGCTTTTTAAATAAATTAACAAAACAGAATTAAAGCCTTAAAAAAACTTTTTATGTGGACATTATAGATGTGACAAAAATATGAATAAACAAGTATCCTATTAAATCAGTCATGATTTAATTGTTTGCGGGAAAATTGTATTGTACATTGTCTGTCAGTGTGCATCATACCGCAATTTGAATGCAACAACTTTAAATGCCTTGTGTTTACTCGACTGTGTGTGACATGTGTGTTTTGATCTGGCCTTAATCACATCATTTTTGCAAAAATGTAACATTGAGGACGCTTGTCGATGTCAACATCATAATTTTGGTTATAGCAAGCGCCGCCACAAAATGGCGTCCACAGTGGCATGACTAGAAATGTGAAGCATGTGTAACTGTGCATGCACAACCATGGATAAGTGTGTGTGTGCGTATGTGTTTGCATGTGCGCACTAGTGTATATGTGTAACCTTGTGTGTGTGTACGCGAGTGTGTGTACGCGCGTGTGTGTCTCCAGTCGGCAGAACGCCTCACTGCAGAGACAGACACTGTTCCACCATCCCACCTCTCCTCTCATGCCGCCATTTTACACACGCAGGAGCTAATGCTATTCAACCTTAACATTTAGCGTTGGACTAAAAACAACAACGAAAAAAGAAAGCGAAATTTGCAAAAACAGAAGAAAAAGCGAATGAGAACGCAAATCGACGAAAGCGATTAAACTCAAATCTTGAGCGTAAAGTTCGGGATCTTAGAGAGCTCGGCTGGGCAAGTGTCCTTTGTCCTTGTGTGTATCGGGTTCAGAGGGTACAAAGCTATTTGGATGTGAGCGGATGGGGCTAAAGGAGGACAGAGGTGTAAGAAATGTCTTAAAAAAATACCAGTGGAAAAAAGAAAAAAAAACTGGGGAAAATGGTGAAGCTCTGCAAACAGAAATGAATGCAATGGACTGCTCACAGCAGGAGAATGACAGAAAAAAAGGGAAGAGGGACGAAGAGAGAGAGGGAATCAATTAGAGAGAGGTGGAAGTTGGTCTATAATGGTTTTTCACAGTAGGACAGCTGAAAGAGAATGGCAGAGGCAGAGCGACAAAGAGAACAAGAGAGATAAACACAACAGGAGGAGTTTTAGGGAGAAGATGCAGGGAAAAAAGTGAGTGCAGAGTGAGAGGCAAAGTGAGCTGGTGAAAGATGCAATAGAAGGCTGCAGGGTGCCGGAGATTTCACATGACACCAGTCTGCTGATGCCAATTCACAGTGTTGTTTTCTGATGCAACACAGACTCAAGCACCTTTCAGCAAAACCCTTTCTCGGGAGTGATTTGTGACAGCATTGTGGTCAAACAGACTACAAAAAAGGTAACATCTTATAACCTCCACCAAAAATTAATATGGAGAAAAAAAAAAGGAGCTTTAGAGAGAGAAACACATTCACACAGAGAGGATGTCATTAGGAGCTTCCTGCGTCATTGAATCTGTCCTGCTTGGTTTGTTGTGTTCTTGGGTTAAATTAAGGCGATAAACCCACACATTCACACACTGGAGAGGAGACCGAGGGACCAGCAAGCAGCAGCTGACCTTGGAGCAATGACAGCGTACCTGACGGACCCTCTCACTGTCACCACTCTGTCCTTCACACCAGGTTGAGGCAGGTGTGTGTATTCGCTCTGGTAATTAATTCAGACACCTACACCAGGGCATCCCCACATGGAACCTTTTAGGCACATGGGTTGATTTCTGGAGGGAAAAAACTTTAGAAACGAAATGTAGCTGAAGGACGAGAGCTTCCATAACTCTCTCCCCGCCCACACACACACACGCGCACACACAGGCGCAGTGTGTCCCCCTGCCATGCTACCTGTCAGATAAAAGGGAACCTGAGAAAGGAAGGAACCAGAGAGTATGAGAGGTGTTACCACAGGGAACAACACAACAACAGCTGTGGTAAACCGCCACTAATGGACAGGCAAAGAGAGAGACCCTCCAACTCTCCTTCATCTCTTCTCTCATCCATCTTGCTCACACTTTTCTCGCTGGCTTCATGTACTCACATCCCTGTGCACTTGCTACACAGCATACACACGACAGAGATGAAGCGGACTGGAGAAACAGGTAGAAGGGAGTTGGTGAATAACTGTATAGCAGATATGCATATACAACAAAGCAATATAGAAGACACAGGGAAGGTGGAGGAGGTGGGTTGAGGAGGGCGGAGTCAAACAGGAGGGAGGAGGAAATGTAAGAGACTGCCATGGATGGTGCCTAGATTAGTTTTGCTTCAGTAGCGAAAGATCATAAAAAATGAGAAAGGGAGGAGAGCGCTGAGGAGACAGAGAGAAGGGGAGGATTAGTGCCACTTCAGGAATGACAGAAGAGTAAAAAGAAAAGGCAGAGGGGTTGGAGTAACGGGGGGAGTAAAAGACACAAGGAGAAGGAGATCCTGAAATTTAGTCAGGATTAGTTTTGGTTAGGGGGCAGGATGAGAGGAGAAGAGAGACGACAAAAAACAAGAAAAAGAAGCAGGTGGAAGTATGTGCATGTCTGTTGATAGAAGTCTTTAATGTAAAGGACTTACAGTCCAGTAAAGTCAAGTGTGTGTGTCTCCTAGTCTGCATAATCCAGGTGCTTTCAAATATTTGGATTATTTTTATCCTGTTTAGACAGGCTGATTAGGAAATACTGTCAGAAGGTCAAGACTGCATTAGCATTTTCCCACTGAATAACTATCTGTGGTATTTCTAATTAATGACAGGAGGATAATTAACATATATTAAAAAAAAGTCATCAGCCTTTACTCTGGTAATAAAGCAACAAATGACTCCCCGTCTCACGTCGGAATAGTCATGGCATTTAAACATTCATATAAAATGGATCTTTTTATTATGGTTAAAAAATTTTTTTCTTTAATGCAAAACTGACACAAACTTAATCAAGACAGCAGGACTGGGAGGTAGTTGTTAGCTGATATGTAGTAGTTTGAGGCTCTGAAACGCACATGGACATACATTAACTTAAGACTAGCTTGTCTGGAAAGGGTGTGTGCTAGCGCAGGCTGGGAGAGCATGACAACGCTGGGATGGGAACTGGGACAGACGTCTCAGACACGCACACACATTAGTGCGCACACACACTGTACAAGTTAAACCGCCAGAGAACACATGCAAAGGACCACAGACCCATTTAGGAACGCACAAAGACAAAAAGTGCACAGAAATGCTCACTGACTTACACAGACACACACAAACACACACACACACAATCGGATTCCCACAGTGACTGGGCAACATTCCCAACCGGAATGGGCAGCTCACTGGACTGGAAGACTAACATTACTCCAGGCGGGCTCTGGATTAGATCAGCTCTGGGAATTTCACACTGGGACAGAGAGATGGAGAGTAGGAGAATGAGGAAGAGAAGGAGGTAAAAAAAAAAAAAGACACAGAAGGAAGGAAAGATGCACTTTAGAGGGAAATAATGCTTTAAAAACCCTCATTCCAATTAGGATTAAAAGCCGGTGAAGAGTGGAGTTCGTGTAGTAAAAGGAGTAAGAGTCATCTTACAAGGTTAAAGATATAATGCTAAAAATGGAGAATTACAGTATCATAGTCACTGAAGGAAAATGAACAAGTTGTTAAACAGCAGAATATGAAGAGTGAGAGGAGTCCTGCACAAGGGGGAAGCATGAAAGGGAGAAGAAGTTTACTTACTAGGCTCACAGCACACGGTGACACGCAACTTCATACATGGCAGAGGAGGGCCTTCATCTGCTGGTAGAGCTAGACAGAACAAGAAGACTAAGATGTAAATATGCTGCTTATTGATTAATCCAAACAATAAGTTAGTATCCAAAATGCCAGCGTGTCAAATAAAAGAGAACTTCTCATATGTTGAATGAATCCTTCCCCCAACTACTCTGAGAACTTTCCTGCTACTTTTTAGCAGCAAGTTTTTTTTCCCCTCTTTATACCACAGCAATACCTCATGATATTAGTAAACAAAAATTACACAATCTCCCCGTATCAAAAGGACTATCACATTTTACTTATCTACACAGCTAAATAAAAACAATGAAATACCCTATTGTGAGTGGAAGCATAAAAGAATGCAATTGTGCTGATATCAGTCCTGATCGTGGCTCAAATGGGAAAACAGACAAACATCAGCTATAATATCTGTCAGTTTAACATTACTTTGACGAAACAAATCCATCTGAAAAATGCCATTAAATGGCTTTCTATCTGAATAATTCACAAACAGCTGCTATCTCAATAGAGAATCACGAGCCGAGTATATGATCACCAACAGTCCATCCCACTGATAAGATACAGCACAGAAGAACAGTGGGACGACAGAATTAGGTATCAGGACCCGAAAGTGCTCAACACACACACACACACACACACACACGTAAAAACACAGAAAAATGTCAAATGTTAAAAAAAAACATCGTTAAGGCAATGAGAAGATACCCATGATACTAAATATAAGATAATGCATTAGAGAAAAAAATGCTGCCATGGCAGGCAGCACACTGGTGGATCGGTTAGCACTGCCAACTCACAGCTAAAAGGTCTACCTGCCGACTGTGACCTCTCTGTCTCCAGTCTGTCTCAGAGCCCAGGCAGAGAGACATACACAGACAGACAAGCATTCACACCTACGGACAATTTAGAGTTACCACTTCAACTTACTTGCATGTCTTTGCACTGTGGGAGGAAACACTCCCTTTTGCCTGTTATCCCCATGCTTGCATGTGTTTCCTCCCACAGTGCAAAGACATGCAAGTAAGTTGAAGTGGTAACTCTAAATTGTCCGTAGGTGTGAATGCTTGTCTGTCTGTGTATGTCTCTCTGCCTGGGCTCTGAGACAGACTGGAGACCTGTCCACGGTGTACCGAGTGTCTCATCCAAGGACAAATGGTATAGGCTCCAGCCCCCTTTGACCCTTAACAGGATAAGTAGTTTAGATAATGTATGGATGAATGGGTGCTGCGACTGCATGAAACACAAGCAGAGTTGTAATTCTGAATCTTAAATATCAGGAATTTATGCCATCAATGACATTTCCTATTTTGTGACATGAACAACGGATGGGTCAAAATATTGGTGGCAGAAAGTAAAACAAATAAATAGATAACTAAGTAAAAATCACCACAGCTGAAAACAGCAGGTGGGTGGCTGTAGCTCAGGGAGTCGTTCGATTCCCGGTCCCTCCTGGCTACGTGTCGAAGTGTCCTTGGCCAAGACACTGAACCCCAAGGTGCTCCCGGTGGGTCAGGTGAGCATGGCAGCCACCGCCATCGGCGTGAGAGTTTGTGTGTGAAGGGGTGAATGAGAAGCAACATTGTAAAACTCTTTGGAAAAGTGGCCATTTACCATTTAACATGGTAATGACTCTGACATGTGGACAGTTGATTTTTTTTTTTTTTTTTGTTCTGTCAAATAATGGTATGTTTCTCACCAATCAAAACCACTGCATTGCATTGTGGGAATGTTAGCGGAAGATAGTGCCAAAAACAGCAACTTTTCTCTATTGTGTAATTTTTGGCATTAGTCAACATATGAATGTAATGACCCAGAATTTGTCCTCACAAATAAATGACAAAACAAAAAATACACCTACGTGTAAATGTGACTAATTTCTAATGTGTTCATATTCCCTGACCCCTTATTTTATGAGCATTTGTGTTTCCCTCAAATAATCCTTATAATATCAGCATTGTCAAACTGGTAAATGTGTTTGGTTTGTAGGATCTGACAGTGTATGTATTGTCAAAGTGTGTGTCTTGCTGTTTTGCTCTGTCAGTGGGCCAGAAGCCCAGAGACAGTGGGTTGTCAGTGTCACAGTCAGTGGGAGCCGGAGAGAGGAGCTGAGCCCAGCTCAGACTGAGCTAACTAATGCCATTAGTGTTTCTAATACTATTGTAGTGTTCTCCCAGGCTAATGCCATTATACTGTCTTCAGTGCTGCAGGGCCATTCACAACAAAAACCCCAGAGCCAGACATTTGGACCAACTTTACGCCTTATCATTGATGTGGACAAAACACACAAAATCGCTCTGAGCCCGATGTGGCCCAACTGGGGGGGGGGGAGCAGACCCATTGTTACTTTTCTGTGAACTGGCCTGAACAACCACAATAGCCCAGTGTGTGTGTGTGCGTGTACATATATCTGTGTCAGTACTTTAGCGTGTGTAGAGCCACTCTCTCATGCTCTCACAATGCTCCATTGTCCCTCAGACCGCAACAGTAATTTATTTAAAGATTCTTTCTCTTTCTCTTCATCTCATCCATCCCCTTTCTCCATCTCTTTTGTTGCTCTCCATTTTCTTTCTCCGGTGTGGATTCCACTTATCCGGCTTCCTATACTGTCAGACTGTGTCCATCTTTTGGTCTTTCTCTCTCTCTGTCACTCTTCCATGCTTCTCTACCTCTGTTTGCTTCTCTGCCTGGATTTCTTTTACTTCACTGTTATATTGACCTCCATTTCTTCCTCCTACACTTTGGGCTCCCTCCGTGTCTTTGTTATCACCCTTCCATAGTAAGCATTCACTTGACTCTTTCATTCTATTCCTTGTTATATGTCCTCCCCCTCTTGGTCGACAACAGTAGTTGTAAAAACTAAGAAAAAAAAATGTTGACTGATTTATAACCAGTAAGCCATTGTCTCCCTCTATTCCTCCCTCTTCTCCCTCCAGTGGTTTGAAATAAATAAGGGATAGAGTGAAGCTGAGGAGGGCATATTAGAGAAAGAAAAAGAGATAACTGAAACTGTGGAGTAGCCTACAGGTTTAAGAAAACATTATATTAATGTTGTTCAGCATGAATCTATGTAAAACATTAATGCTACAAGCTGAAGTTTGTCAACATCCAGCGCCTCATAAAAACACTTTGGCTAAAGATGCTCTCAAACTTTTTTATCCTTTAGATTAAATTCTCTCTCTTTTTGGCATGTTTTACTTTGCTGTTTGTGTATGCAGAATGGAGAAATCATTTGTTGTTTTACTAGCAAAATACATTTGTGTTTGAAAGTGTATTTTGGATTTTTATATTTTTTTTACCACCACTACTTTTATTACCCATATGTGAAGCGCTTTACATCCAGTCTCAGTACTTTTATACTACCAAATGTACTTCATAAACAATTTGAATGATAAATAAATCAATTTTAAGAGCTTTAATGTTTCAGGGGCTTTTTAAGCAAAAATAATAAACATATTCTAGTTCCATCTTCTTAGCCTTAACTTTTATCAATCTTATGTGATCCTTTACTAAAAAATAGCAAATATTTTGTCCAGGAGAAATTTCTAATGGCCCTCTCAAAATTGTATTATATTGCTTGATTGAAAATATATGATGCACTAATCCCCCCCCAAAAATGATGATGTTCAAAGCAGGTCTGAGCATGAAAAATTGCAGACAACAGTTGATTCAACAATTGATTCTGATATGGACCAGAAAATCCAGTAACACATCTTTTGTTTATTTGAAGACTTTGAATGGCATAAAAAAAAATAAAAAAAAAAATTCTGCATTTAAGAAGGTGGTCCATTTTCAAAACTCTAGTATGGTAATGATAACCCATGGAAACTCAAATACTGTATTCACTACTCACAGCTGTAGTAGTAGTGTCGGCCTGGCAAAAACTCAAATCCAAGTGAGAAGGGTGTGAACCTTTGGACCTTCTCAGAGAAGCGCACCGGTCCAAACGGTGCGAAGGGGGTGTTGCACTCCCATCTTTTGATGGATCCTTTTGTCTCCACACATCCCTGAAATGATGCCTCTGCTACCAAGTAGAGGGCGAGCATCTCTGGCTGTCCAGGTTCCAGGGTCTCCTCACTGGGGTAGTGAGGGCAGTAGATGTCCAGGTAGTCGTTCAGATTCACCTGAATGGACAGATTGCCTGCCGTTAACCTAGAAGGAAGAATGACAACATCATTAATATTTCATGTAACGATTACACAGCATGATATATGACTGAAGGGGAAAGAGAAGTGGTGATTAGTGCACACGCAAGCACACACACACACACACAGACAGAAAATAGACAGATGACAGGTATTCCATAATCTTTTTTTGCCTGTAGGAATGTAGATAATTCCAGCAGACGTATAGTTCATAAATATTCCACAGCGATTACACAGACTGATAAAGCTAAGTTGTGCAGGTGTTAAAGGTTTTGGAATTTCATTTATCACAGTGATACAAAAGTCCATTTTATTGCCAGAGACTGATGTTAAGCGAGAGAACTGAGAGGAGAACAAGTACTTCTCCTATGCTAATTAATACCACTCAGAGGAGTTCAGCGTAAAATAAACTTGACTCCGTCTGCTTTACTTTCTTCTACTACACAGTACGAATATACACAGCCGTGCACTCTCTTATGCAGACTTGCATCATGTGCAACCAGTACTTCAGTCAAGGTTGACTGGCTTTACGCATAACAACAACAAGTCTGGACCAGACAGCATCATTACAACAGAAAAGCTACATAATGCATGCTCCTTTCGACTGCGCATTCTGATTTCCTGTCAGCTACAGTATAAAGAGTTCTACACTTACAAAACAATATAGAGGAAGACAGGATGAGAGGAGGACTGAGAGTACTGCACATGTAGGACAAAGTAACACAAAAGAAATTATAACATCATTAACAGTATGAAGAGGCAAAACAGGAGACAAGAAATGAGGAGAGAAAGGTGTGGCAAATGTAGGGAAGGGATGTGAGTGATAGAGTGACATGAGATGGAGCCCAGGGGAAGACATAAAGAGAATAATGAAAGAATGAGATGTGGAACTAAAAAGAACAAAAATAGCAAAGAAAGTAAGGGGAAACTTGGATGAGCAGGTGAAAAAAGTGGAGTAAAGAGAAAAGAAAGTAAAGTGTTTTAATTAGCGACCCCAGAGTCTGAGTGCAGACTCTCAGGGAGGAGAACAACGAACTGGAAGAAGAGAGGAGACGGACTTTAATTGGTCTCCTCTTCACATGGAGTGCAGGCGAAAAGAATGAGGGGCAGAATGTGGCCTGGGCATAAGGTTCAGGTCCGTCAGTGGGAGTCTTTATAGAGGGGTGACAGAGCGAAGGAGAGAGAAAGGGAGTGCTGGGAGTCAGTGAAGGGAAACATGGGAGTGGAAAAAGAGCATGGAATGGGAAGAGATGGGGTGGTGGTGGTGGTGATGTTGGACATCGGAGTAGTCCCAAGCTAAGTAGGCATACAGAAAAGAAACCAAAAAATAAAAATAAAAAGAGGCAGGAAGGAGAGTGTGAAAAGCAGAAAGAGGAGGAGGAGATATAACTGATGGAAAGCAAAATGAAACAAACAGACATGACAGGGAGCTGGAGACCGAGAAGGTCCAGTAAATCCTTTAGATTAAATTCTCTCTCTTTTTGGCATGTTTTACTTTGCTGTTTGTGTATGCAGAATGGAGAAATCATTTGTTGTTTTACTAGCAAAATACATTTGTGTTTGAAAGTGTATTTTGGATTTTTATATTTTTTTTACCACCACTACTTTTATTACCCATATGTGAAGCGCTTTACATCCAGTCTCAGTACTTTTATACTACCAAATGTACTTCATAAACAATTTGAATGATAAATAAATCAATTTTAAGAGCTTTAATGTTTCAGGGGCTTTTTAAGCAAAAATAATAAACATATTCTAGTTCCATCTTCTTAGCCTTAACTTTTATCAATCTTATGTGATCCTTTACTAAAAAATAGCAAATATTTTGTCCAGGAGAAATTTCTAATGGCCCTCTCAAAATTGTATTATATTGCTTGATTGAAAATATATGATGCACTAATCCCCCCCCAAAAATGATGATGTTCAAAGCAGGTCTGAGCATGAAAAATTGCAGACAACAGTTGATTCAACAATTGATTCTGATATGGACCAGAAAATCCAGTAACACATCTTTTGTTTATTTGAAGACTTTGAATGGCATAAAAAAAAATAAAAAAAAAAATTCTGCATTTAAGAAGGTGGTCCATTTTCAAAACTCTAGTATGGTAATGATAACCCATGGTATAACCCCTAAGTAGGCATACAGAAAAGAAACCAAAAAATAAAAATAAAAAGAGGCAGGAAGGAGAGTGTGAAAAGCAGAAAGAGGAGGAGGAGATATAACTGATGGAAAGCAAAATGAAACAAACAGACATGACAGGGAGCTGGAGACCGAGAAGGTCCAGTAAATCTGCAGAGGGTATCGAAGATGGATGGAGCAATGAGAGGAGAAATGACAAGAGACTGTCAGGGAGAATGAAGCCATTTGGCATGACCAAAAAACAGAAACAGTCTATGTTCTCTGTTAACTTTAAGCCTAAACAGAAGTGTGTGTGTGTGTGTGTGTGTGTGTGTGTGTGTGTGTGTGTGTGTGTGTGTGTGTGTGTGTGTGTGTGTGTGTGTGTGTGTGTGTGTGTGTCATGGGGAGGCAGGTGAGACCCTGGAGGCAGGTTTCACCAAAGCTGCTTCCTGCTCAATAGCTAGAGCATGGAATTGGCGATCTATCAATGGGACAGGAAACCATCGATCCCTCGCTCACGACAGACACACGCGCACGCACACAGAGACACAAACACACACACACACACACACACACACACCTGCACTTACTTACTTGAACAGAAGGGATATTGATCAGGGACTGTATGTGTGTGTGTGTCTGCCTCAGATAGCTCTATTACCTGGACTAATTACTGCCGAACAAAGGCACTTGATTGTCTGGTTAAAAGAACACAAAAGCACATAAGTCAGTGTAAATACACAAACAAACACACACACACAGCTTGCACCACTAAGTAAACAATTCTCTGCCTCAGAGAAATCTCAGAACACACCCAGTTAGTACAAAGTGTGTGTGTGTGTGTGTGTGTGTGTGTGTGTGTGTGTGTGTGTGTGTGTGTGTAAGAATAGACATGTTCTGTGTCAACATGCTGCACCCCCTGCTATACATGTCAGTGACCTAAAGCTCTTCTGTGCTGCTAAGGTCCCGTTTCCTTCACCCAACCCCCAATGTGCATTCTTGCTTACTCCAATCTTCTCCACTTTGGATGACATGCACTCTTCCCCTATCTATTGCTTCAGAAGCTGCATCTCCCCCATGCTCTTCCTCCTATTCCTGACTTCTCCATCCTGCATAACCACTCCTTCCTCCCACAAGCCTCCAACCTCGGCCTGTGCATGCATGCCAGCAATTATGGAGACGGTGTGTTCTACTGATGTCAAACTGTCAGCCCTCTTTTTCTCCTCTTGCCTTCATTCCTCCCTTTCCCTCTCTCTGGCCCTGGTAGGTTTGGATACGCCCTAATTACACTCTGCATCCTCCCCTCATGCCAGGCTCCATGCAGCAGACTGGTGACAGCACAGAGGCATCATGGGACCACAGAGGAACTGTGGGTGTCAAAGAACAGAATGCTGGAGCAGCCTATCAGCAGGAGAATCCTCTGGAGTGGAGACGAGATTTGCTCTGGTCCAGTGCTGAGCCGGGGGGGTGGGGGTGGGGGGGGGAATTCAAAAACACCTCACTCATAAAGATTTAGGCACATGTTTCTCACACACACACACACACACACACACACACACACACACACACACACACACTAAAGTAATTCAGGAGAATAAAACATGCTTTATCCCTCATAGCAGAGGGTGATCAGTGACCCTCTTCTGAGGACTCTTGGCTGGTACAGAAAAATCTCACTGAGGGGCCAAATCAAAAATAACTTGCTGGATTCTTCCTCAGGATGGAAAATCTGAGATGACTAACATTTATCTTTTTTTTTGTTATTGCAGAAAATCACAAAACACTCCTTATGTGTGTCCATGTAAATGTTCATGCACACAGAAGCATGTGTGTGTGCGCGTGTCTGGGTGTAGATATGAAATGCAGGGGGGTTGACTGGGGCTGAGACCTTTGATCCTTTAATATGAGAGAATAATTAAAGAAGCAACAATCCCACAACACAGCTTCAAGCATACAGAATAGATACTCGATCTCGCATAGCAGCAGCATACTACGCATACTGATTACAGTGGGGCACTTAACTTCTTGAGTACTATTCATAAACGTGGTCGATAAAAATATTCTACTACAATGAATATGCTAACAAGCTTACATTGTACTATGCATCCCAAAGGAATGTAGAAAATGCATACGATGAGTACAGTGTTTTTAATAAACACGGGATGCTTGTGATCATATGCTAAGCAACCTGCAGTGAAAGTGTGTTAGTTGGTTGGAGTGACAATGGGAGGCTGAAAGGCTTGGTGGAGCCTCAGTTCTTCCATGGTCAATCCCAGCTGGGTGACCGTGATCTCAGGTCACTATGCTGACTGGGCGCAGCATGCTGTGGTCACTGTGCCACGGCTGGGCACAGCATGACACGGCTTCACCCTCCATGGTGGCTGCTGCAGTAAGACTACAGTAATTTGGGAGGATCTTCTGAGCTGGTATCGTTGATGTTATGGGTTTTAGTTTGTGCGCAAGATGGGTGGGGTTTACCACATGATGACAGATTACTATGTAGTATCACTGTCAATGAATAAAATGTACTAACGGTGACATACACATACAAATATGCTTAATAATCTGGGTGTCACATGTGTTTGGTTCATCCAACTACGACACAGAACAATGGAATAGAGTGGAATTTCACAAAGAGTTTAACTTTGACAGACCAGACACACGTTTTTATGCTGACCAACTCCATGCTGTGTTGCTACTGCTAACTTGGCTTTGTCACAAAATACAAATTTCTACAACTCTGCTCTGTGTATATACAGTTAACGGTTCCAAAAACTGCTTAGTCTGCTGGCAGTCATGTTACTGGAGTTGATGCAAACTAACGATGGGATTTGAAAAGTTCAGTTGAGAAGAACCAGTTCCAACTGTCAATCAGCTGGATCAAGAATGGCACTGGTATCAATAAAACGTTATTGACTCCCAGTGCAAACCTTCATTGAACATATTCTTTTATTTGATCAACAAATTAAAGCTATCAATAAAGTAGCCTTATATGCTTAATTAACTTTGACCCCTACGCTCAGTTTATCAATTGTTGTTTTAAGCAATACCATTTTATGTTATAGTTTTACTGATTGGTGCCTTTGAGTCATGCTTTTGTGCAGTAATAATGTGTAGCCTGTTATAAGTTATATGTTGGAGATGTTTTGAATAACTATATTTACACTGGGAAATGTCCTACATAAGTGGTTCAATGGCTTCCTTCAAACCTCTACAATGCTATGGTGAAATTGTTAAAAATATCTCCACTACATGTATTGGAATAAAGACACGGGTCACCTAGTGGAGCCGTGTGTCTGGCTGATGTGTTTTTAAATCATTTTTGGACCAAACTGAAGGGTATGTTTATTACACATAGGAATCCAGATTGCAGACTGTATGATACCAAATATGAGAATGGTTTTGATGGTTTTAGTGTCTCTAAAGAGACTGCTGAAAATACAATTCATTTACAAAATGACCTTTATACTTTTGTTATTTTTGTGTGAGAATTTAAGCTGATCAAAAAGAATCATGCACAAACATCTTTAGACAAGGATAATAAAATTTACATTTCTGGAAGTTTTACAGAGAGAGAGAAACAAAAACTTTTTATAGTAGAAAGTGGGCAATAATTGTTCAAGGGTATGGAAGACATTCATGACAAAAAGACCTTGAAGACAGTACAGAAGAACAAGGAGAACAAGGTAGTTAACTAAATAGAGAGAACTTTGTTTCCTTGAGCTCTCAGATGCTTCAGTGATCAGCTGCTCCACAGGGCTATCCTGTCTTCAGAGGAAGAAAGTGAAGGAAATAAAAACATGCTGCTACATCCATGAGTCACAGAAGGAGAGGAAAAGAGTTTATCTACTTCATATTTCACCTTTTTTAAAACTTGCATGCCTTAGACCTTATTGTTCACCATTTCCTCACTCCCACTCAATCTTTATATATGTTGACGTGAAATGGACACATTCCTCACCCACCCCAACCCCACTGCCCCCACATGCATGCAAAGCCATGCTGTCTAGAGCCCATACATCAGTGTTGTGTATAACATGGTGCTTACTCCCCTCAGTGCGCACAAACAAGGACTTTGCCCCCCAACTCTGACCATCTGGGCCCCCCCACCGTCTTGCTCATCCAGCTGGTCGAAAAATCCCTTAACCACCCTTCTCCTACCTCACAACCTTGGGAATCTGCAGACCCCACCTCTTAATATTTTCTGTGTCATCATGCTGTGGCCAAAAAGTGATCAGCTGCTCCTCACAGAGAGGAAAGGAGGACTTAATGGAACAAGATGTTGCTCTTATCTACCTTGCTAGTTATGAGCGCACACATTGTATTAATATGCATCTTGAACTTCACGGCTTATCAACCTTAACAAACAATTTCTTCGTGAGAAAAAAATGTGCCATCAGACAAACCAAAATGCAAATGTCCTCATAATGACAGAATGATGAACTAGAGAAAATACGTTGGTGACTGTGCTTGTGGGTGTATGTGTATAACGTAGATGGAGTGATTGGTTGCACCTTACATGCCCTGCAGGCTCCATTAAATGACCAGAAGGCACAGGGCATCCAGACCACTCCACTACTTATTTAAACTGCACGAATCAGCAGGCTGCCTTATGGACCCACGGCCCCTATCAATTTACAGATACAGACAAAAACACACAGATACACACAAACACACCTGCTGCTTCAGGCCCTAAAGGACTCAGCTTCAGGTAAAGACAGATCCTATTTTCTGCCTGTTATGAATTAGGTCCTCCCCCAGTGTGTGTATGTGTGCCCATTCCACAGGACTCAGCAGCAAAACAGGATGTACAGCTATAACCATCAGAGCTGAGGAAATCGCATGATTTAGGCCAACAGGACCCATCAGTATGGAAGGCAATCCATCGGAACACTTTTGATACGGCAGCAGGTCTGCAGAAACCCTCATCCCCTTCTGTGGCTGGGCTCTGTCATGCATAGGCACTGCTCTCCATGTGTGGTCTAGTCTGATCTTAAAATACGTTTTGCAGTGAGTTTTCCAGTAGGTATAAAATTACACTGTCCACAGCAGTGCAGTCTGGGCTTGCTTTTATTTACACTCTTTGACCAAGAGAACTGCATTCTTAAATGTGGACTGACTATACCCACCAGCACAACAGAAGCTAAAAGCACTGCCTGACTGACTCTCACCTGCACTGCATGGAGGTAGGCATACTTGTTAGACAGATGTGAGGGGGAAAGGGGCACAAGAGAGTTTCAGCTCACATGCATACAGGAGTGACGGGGAAAGTGTGTGCTAAAAAAGAACTGTGCATGGGTGAGTCTTCAAGGGGTTTGCAAGGGGGTAAATAAGGTCAGACGTGCCGTTGCTAGGACAACAACCAATCCGGAGCTGGGATTGGTGCCAAGCCAATGCCCCACCCATGCATCCTTCGCTCCATTCGTCTTTTTGCCTGCATCCTTTTGTTGGACAGCCTAAACCTCAGAGTAATGAGTGCTCTCCATGTTTCTGCAGTCTAAATGGAGCTGCAGTGTAAATACAGGGCTGATTTGTACAGGTGCCAGGCTTGGACACATAAACCTGTATATAGCTGTAGTATCTCACCGCTCAGACACTGAGAGGATTGCTGGGGGAGGCAGACAGTGACAGCTATGATGGGTGAACACAAAAAGCCATTATTCAAATTATTCTATCAATATGAACTGCTACAAAATGGCAGCTGGGCTGATTCACAGTGTCAACATAGTTTGTCTCATATTTATGTACAAACTTAGCTGTTTGGGCCGCTCAGCTTTGGACACTGTCCAAACAGACAGATTAATTAATGCTAGGAAAATGTAAGAAAATAACACACAAACATTGGTCAGAAGGTTTTCTGCTATTTGGGTGTTCTATAAACAAAGAGTGAAATGGAGATCTTTTTTCTATTGGATTATAAGGAAATGGATTTGAAAAATGTAATTAAAATTTAGATAAATAGGTAATCGCCGTCTCGTTGTTAACTTCTGTTTTCTGTCAAACATCCAGTTTGGTCAACAGAAATATTCTGCAACAACTTTTGTACCTGACTAACCATTAGGTTGTTTTTTTTTTTTTTTTTACCTCAACGAAAAAGCTAAATGTTCACAAGTTCAGAAATCTTCTGAAATGTACAGATTTGCAGCTTTTCTCAGTTCTTTTTATTTTACTGTGGTATTGACTGACATGGTGAAATTCAGGAAACAGTGATGATGTAGCTGCCTTTTCAGGTGCTGGAGAAATGTTCAGGGTCTTGTGCAGGCAGACTTTCATATGTGAACAGTAGAAGCTGGTGATCCAGCCTGAGCTTTATCTGCTCCACTGGTTGTTCAGCAAATACATTTGGGATTTAGAGAACTGGTCTAACAAGCAAGAAATATAAAGAATTTACTCTAGGACTCAGTTAACCTTTTTTAATGTTCTGATATTTATAGAACAATTAATCAGACAAATAGAATAATCGGTAGTGGTTTACAATATGGTTATGTTCAACTCATCATGTCTTCCCCTCTTTTCGGTCTAACAT
This sequence comes from Channa argus, assembly GCF_033026475.1. Lineage (NCBI taxonomy): Eukaryota > Metazoa > Chordata > Actinopteri > Anabantiformes > Channidae > Channa > Channa argus. The sequence continues at coordinate 11,917,252 of NC_090203.1, read as the reverse complement.
TTGTGTCTTCATATATATGTGAAGTTTAGGTTTCCATTTTAAATCTCACACACAAACGCACAAAAGAAATTGTAAATGGCGGTGTGCAAAAAAGATTCGGCTGATAACTGCTGATGACTGACGTACAACCAAACACAACCAACTATTAAAACAGTCTTTGTAATAACGATACATTAGTGAAATCCTTTGTAAACATGTGGGCTGTTACTGTCATCACGTAAAAAAGACTCACATTCAAGATGTCTCAAGATGTCTCCCTTCCCCTGTTCTCAACAGTGTACACTCTGCACCCTCATATATTATGTTAACCATACTTAACTACACTTACTGTATCTATGTTCTTTCAGTAAGGCCCACCTGTGTAAGTGGGTTAAGAAGTACATGCAACACCCCTTAAAACACACACACACACTCAGATACCTCTTCACTATTGTGAAAAGGGCGCTCACAAAGCAAATACACTCAGCCAATAAATCAGAGTTGGCTTTTAGAATCCATCATTTACTAAGTGGGTCACACTTCTGATGTGGTAGAGACTCTTTCCCATTCCTGTACTCTGTTTATATGTCTCTCCCCATGATCTGAAGGTCAATGCTGGATATGCAGCATAGCATGTTTATCCCAGATGTGCATTCCCTCTTGTTTCTCTGATTATTGGCTGGTTGTTAGTGGAGCAATAGCCAGTTGGTGGGCTCGAGCCATCAGTCAGTCAGTCAGTCAGTCAGTCAGTCAATCAGTAACACACACACAAACACACGTCAAGGTAACCTACCCTAATACAACCAACAGACCTGAATTATATAAACTCAGAGAGGAAAGGAGAAGATAAAAAGTAGAGGTTTGAGAGGCACACGAATTAAGGAGTAAATAGTGTGAAGCTGTCCTCTTTCAGTCCCTCTGACTCTTGGTGAACTTATTTAAAAACTTCTATACTTGGTTTCACTCCCATCTGCTTTCTTTCACCCCATCTTCAGCAGGCTCCATTTCCTTCCCCTGTCAGCGTGTCTGCACCTTCTCATCCTCTCTTCCCTCCATGGCTTCTTCCACCACTATTTCACTCACTTCCCCTCCCTCCAGCCCTCTTCCCTCGCAGTCTCTCTGTTTATCTAAGCACTTTCACGGTCACTGCTTTGGAATCCCAGGAGTCTAAACTGCCCCCTTCGCCTCTCCCTCCTTTGCAGCTGATCCATGCTTTGCTCTCCATCTTTCTCCGTCACAACGCTTAAGATTCACATCGCGATGTGCATCGAGGGTATGGAAGGTCCCCCTTATTCCTCCCCAAGGCAGCTAGCTTTGTCCTGCTCTAGTCACGCACAGACGCCTACCCGCCCCGCCCTCACACAAGCACTTTTTCACGCCACAGAAAAGAAACTTAAAGTCCAGAAATAAGCTTTCTTTAAAAAAAAAAAATCATCCATTAAGTTTCAAGGTTACTAAATACTGTTGTATTATTTCTGAATTAATACAGTATATTAAGCTTTTATATGTGTTAAAACAAAAAGTGCTGTTCACTGCATCGAGACTGAAAACCCCTGGATTTATTTGAAAGGCCAGCTGAGTTCCACATCGCTGATGAAGGGTTTTAACACAATAAGAGGGAAGAAGGGGGGTTGTACTTAAGAGTGGAGAGGAAGGAAGTAGCTTGGGTCAGACGGAGAGGTGCAGACGCCAGACTCAGAGTGCTAGCAACAACAACCAAACTCTGGACTAGGATTAACTGATTAGTTTGGGATTAAAGATGACTGGTCGCTACTTTAAGTAATGAACCTCAATGACCTAAAATTAACTCGCAGGTTGTTCTGTATGTGTGACTGTGGGGGAGTGTTGTTTCTTAATAGTAACACAAAATCCAATGAGAATAAGCTGCAAACATCACATAAATCACCACTTGTTAGCCATTTAGTTTTTACACTTGATGAGGAAAAATGCTGCGGAGCCCATCAGGGAAACTCCTTAAATGTTTACCGAAAAACATGTAGTGAGTAAGGGATTTTTCTGTCTTTCATGCCCAGGCATTTGTTGCTGGGTGTACTTTAGGAGAAATCACACGTTAATTCCACAATCATAAACACGGAGTGTCTGCACCAGTGTTTTGAGAAACGTGCGGTGTACAAGAAGTCCATTTCCAGCTGAATGGGAGAGCAATGAGATTCATGAGTTCCCCAGCTACAAGGCCATAGCTATGGAGATTTGGGACAAGGCTATTTCCCCTCTCCCATTCAGCACCAAATACAACAACCACTTCAGATGCTCTCAGACTATGAATTATAACCATCTGATGATTTCTGATGAACCCAACAAACACATTTGGACAATGACAGAGAGCAATTAATTTTTAAGTGACAGTTTACATTTATATTGACTGACAAAGAAGCAGCTTCGCATCTTGTGGGTTGGGTTTACAGTTTGTACAGTATTTAATTCTCTACTCTGCTTTCTACTAAGTCAGCAGCTGATCAAGTTTAGTAGATAATAGAAGTTTAATTTAAAAAAAACAGTAATATATGTACTGAACTGCGATAAAAAGTGGATACTTATAGTGAAGGATGAGTAGATACCACTCTTCTAGCTGCTTAACTGCAGGCTAATCAGAGAACAAATTCAGAAAAAAGGTCTACATTTCTCAAACTGATCAATAAAACATTTGATCTGCTGATTGGATTGGAAAAAAGAGAAGAAGAGTGAAACAATAACAAGGAAGCAGAGAGAGGAAAAAAAGGGAAAGGACAGAAGGATCAAGCTGCTCTATTGCACACCCCAAAATCATGTGGTAATGGTTATTCCTGCAAAAATAACACATTGCATTATGTTGGCTGGCCCACACACCAAACGCATATCTCATCATCTTACTAAGCTTTAAAAAAATCTGAGTGCTGGCATGGTTAAATAAGCATAACATACCAAAATAGTACACTTTTTATATTTAATCCTTTGTTGCTAAGATGAAGAGGTCCAAAATGAATGAGTCAAATACACACACACACACACACACACACACACACACAGGAAAGCAGCATCAGTTTTAAATGGTGTGGGATTCCTACTTGGGCCCTCTACAGAGTCCAAACAGTCCTGTGTGTCAGTGCAGACAGGGTCGATGGTACCACTAGTTGTGTGTGTGCGCACGCTTCTCTGCACCACACCTGCATATGAGCGTGTGTCTGTGTGTATTGGATAGGTAGGGAGGAGCGGAGGTGATGGTTCGCTCCTCATGCCTGCTTGTGACAGTGATAATAATACCTGCTGACATCCTTTCTTCCCTCTCCCTTCCCCACCCTCTCTAACCTCATCCCTCCATCCCTGGGGGCCTTCCTGAGCAGTTTTGGGAGTTGAAATCTGTTGACTCTTTCCCTACGAGCCTCTCCTTAACACATTCTCCATTCCTCACTCCTTCCACTGCAGGTTTAATGTTTTTTACTCTCTCTAGGGGCTGACGAGAAAATAAAGCAGAGAGGAATTGTACATCCATATGTGGCGTGTGTACGTGTGTGTGTATAGGAATGTGTGTTTCACATCATTGAGGGCTAGAAAGTAGGCTGTGCTGCCACACTTCTGGGAGGGAATGCCAAAAAAATATTAGTTTTTGGTACACCACGGAAAAGTCTCCAAAAATCATACAACAGATTCAAAATTCATTCAAAAAGATTCATAGTGCAACATTTGTCATGTAATCCATCTCCTCTGGAAATCACAATACAAACGATGAGGTGTTTTTGGAGGAACTGGGAATATAGCTGACATGCAGAGTTACAACTATGAGTAATTCTGATAAGCAGAATCTTTTATTAAAACAAAAACGTTTACACCCTCTACGTATCTTTATTGTGCCTAGATAAAGTGTAGAGGAGCGAGCTTTCCAGCAGGTTTATTAGTACATTAAGTTCTTTAGAAGGCGCCTGCTTCTATGTCCAAAAACAGTAAGAATTTAACCAATAAATAAAAAGTGGGGAGTTGCCAGTTCAAAGAAAACAACTAAATGCAGGAAAATTTGAATGATTGTGTTTTTCTTTAAATATTTAAAGACTGATAATTTCCTCCATGAAAGTGGAGGCCTATAATAGAACTCAAAGGATTTTATTTAAAATCCCAGTACTGAGTTTTCTTGATTAATGCATTCTCATATGTTTTCTAAAGTCTTAATACATGCCTTTAAACTACTGGCATGTAACTGGCGTGGGACTTTTTGAGTGTTTATTACAGCACTAAACATTACTATACAAATGCATGGACATTAACCCTTGTAGCTTTTAACACAATTGGTCAGACAACTACTACACAAAAATTTCACTACCAGGATCTGAGTATATCCAAATATTCAAGATTCATGTTCATTTTAAGAGCGATTGCTTAACAATGTATCATCCCAAAAACAAAATCAATAAAGTTGAACTATTTTTCTTGCACACAATTCATAAGATTGGTCTCTTGGAAGCTACCGATACAAAACTCACGTAGTGGTGGATTTAAATACAAACTCATGGACATTTTCTACTGCAGAAACTGTTGTGTGTTTTCACCGATAGTGTTGACTGTACATTAAAAAAAATATTTAATTAACAAAAACTTTTGAAGTGACAGCCCTTAAGCACTTTGAAGACTTGTATGGGGTATGATGGTAAACATGTATCAGTGTCCTTCTGGCAGCGAGGACCTTGTACAGTACAATAATCCAGGTTCTTTCTACAGCCTTTTGCTCTGCCTGGGTCAATACTAATTCAATTTCTGTCTCAGGGAATTCCCAGGTTGCCTCTTGGCAGGATTTCTGGGCTGAGTGGAAGAGCATTGTAGGTTATATGTACGTGAGAGTCTGCCTGGTACTGCTTGCACGTGTTTGTGTGCGTATGTGAAATTTTAAAATTCACATATTGTCAAAACAACAAGCACATTGTGTTATTTTAGCCTAAGATTAAGTTCACAGTGTTTCCCACATTGTGAGTTTACATCTTCTCATGCACACACACACACACACACACACACACACACACACACTCACACACTCACACACTCACACACACACAACTTAATTGCTGTTTTGTATGTCAGTGAAATGCACAGTAGGTCTGGCACCTACAACAAAGCCAAAGCATTGTGTGCCATGAATGAATGCATGTCCTTCCCTTACCAACAGCCCTTAACCACCATAACCGCCCTCTTCAAACGCATAGGGCAAAGCAGCCATTTTGTGCCAAAGCCTGGCTGTGTTGCACCAACCCAGTTACAGACGACACTGAACATCATTTCATTCCACAGCTGTTTCACCACATGTGGAGACATTCATACAAAACAACTTATTACATCTTAATGCAACCTAATATTGATGTATGTGTGTACACAGAGAAACAGGGCAGCATGGAGAGAGAAATTGGGAAAGAGACGGGTCCATATGCAGTCTGGCGATAATGCAAGAAGCCAGCGATAATATCTGGGTGTTAAATTGGTATCGATTGACTAAATATCCTGACCAGGAGGAGCGAGCGGCTGTCCTTTCATGCTTGTTCACCGTGTCTGCTCCAACGGCTCCAAGCTGCACTGTGACGATCTGATCCATTTTAATACAGACATCCTCACCACCGGGCCTCTGCCCAAACCTCATTTTAAACACAGTGTGCTCGAGTCATCCTGTGTGTGTGTTTGTGTGTCTGAGCTTTCATTTCAATTGCAAAGATTGTTGTGTAATATATTTTTATGGTAAAATATAACTAATGGAAGATTACTGATTTCACACAGGTACATATAAAAAGCAGGAGACAGTGTTGGTTTATAAGTAATGTTTGTGTGCAATAGTTCTCCTGAAAACCATTTACAAAACGAGGCCACAAGACATTTTAGAGCTAAAGACACAGTTACACAATGCCCCCCCCAAAAAAAACAACAGCATCCAAAGGCAATAACACGCCTTTTCCCTTGAACACTTTAGTCACACCTAAAATCAACTAACAAGTGGAAACAAAACAATGACCTATTTAGACAAGAGGCCGGCACAGCGGTTGGTAAATGTTCCCACAGAAAAACAACTGGCCAGAATTGAAAATTCCACTGAAAAAGCCACTCTCACTCCTTGTAAGTGTAAATAAAAACAAACAACTAATAAAACACATAAATCATGTGCAAGATTATAAACGAATGAAAATCAAGTGTTTTCATAGTTCTGTTCAATATATATATATATATATATATATATATATATATATATATATATATATATATATATATATATATATATATATATATATATATATATATATATATATATATATATATATATATATATATATATATATATATATATATATATATATATATATATATATATATATATATATATATATATATATATATATATATATATATATATATATATATATATATATATATATATATATATATATATATATATATATATATATATATATATACTAAATATTATATATAAATATTATATTATATATATATTATATATAATTATATTATAAATATATATTATATTATATAAATATTATATTATAATATTATAATATAATATTATAATATAATATTATATTACTAATATATTATATTACTAAAATTTATTACACTCCATATCTTTTCAAGGAAACAAAGACTTCCCTTTACGGAAACAAACATTGTCATTTCCTATAGCACACACGCATACGTGTATGCGCACACACACACACACACAGAGAACTATTGTTCTTCTGAAGAGAACTTCAGCCAACAATAATGCCACCAAAAGTCAGTCATAGGCTTACAAATCGCTAAAAACACTGCCCTGCATTATTTTATGACAGACAGAGAGAAGCTCAAATATACACAAAGTTAACCCATCCGCACTTTTCTTTCAGATAACACACTAGCACAAACACAACACAAACAAACAGACAAAGCACATTTACAAAAGACAGATAAGGTACACAAACACACTCGCAAACATCTCTGGATCTACACAAGCCACAGCAGCTATTGAGACAATAGGAAAAGAGAGAGAGACATTGATACAGTCTGATGACAGATGAGGACAGCAAAAGAGAGAGAGAAAGACAGACAGGGAGAGTAAGATAGTCAGAGACAGAGACAGAGAGGGAGACAGAGAGAGAGAGACAGAGAGAGAGAGAGAGACAGAGAGTGAGAGAGAGAGAGACAGAGAGAGAGAGAGACAGAGAGAGAGAGAGACAGAGAGAGAGAGACAGAGAGAGAGAGACAGAGAGAGAGTGAGAGAGAGAGAGAGACAGAGAGAGAGAGAGAGAGACAGAGAGATACTGCTTTGTTAGCAGGACAGGGAATAAAGTGGTAATTACCTCACTGTGGGTTTGTTGATTATAGTTCAGCCAGGTTCTCTATGTTAATCATTTACCAGGGGAAGACAGAGATTAGTACAGAGACAGACACAGAGAGGAGAGATAGCAGAGAGCGAGAAAATATATCCATTTGCATGCACGCACACGCACACGCGCACACACACACACACACACACACACACACACACACACACACACACACACAGTGTAGACATAGACTGGCGGGTAAAAAAAAAAAACAAAAAAGGATAAATAAAGATAAATATATCAGCCTATAAGTACAATCATTTGCCTTGTCATGATGGTTGTGGGTGTGTGGGTGGGTGTGTGTGCGCATGTGTAAAAGGTATCGTATGCAGAATGTGATTTACTTTGGTATTTAAACTAGATCATTCATGAGTGCACACACAGGGAAATGGTGCATAAACACGGCAGAGATTACATGGAAGAGTTATGTGGGCTGCTTTCAATAAAGATACAGAAAAGCAATACAAATATTCATCTTCTCACGCGCCGTTTAAACATGCTCCACTGGCTCAAAGCTCAACCTTAGTCTTTTGCCAGAAAAGGAGAGAGAAAGAGACAGAAAGAAAGCGAGAGAGAGTTCAGAGACCAGTCCTGGGCTGGTTTGGTGTTGTTTTTAATGCTTTTAAACGTCCAAACTTGCAGAGTGAATTCAAGTGTCCACACAAGAGGATACAGGTAAGAAAAAAAAAAAGATATTATGGAATTCCTATTGTGTATGAAATTATACAAGACTCATCTGCAACCTAAATACTGCTGAAATGCTGCTCTGTAGGAAAGAAAGACAGAAACTGTGATAAGGGAAAGCAAGGAAATTAAACCAGAGTCTGAAGTTTGAGCTATGATCCAGAGGAACTGTTGCAACAAGTTTGCCTCCTGCCATGATGGATGAAAGGGGAAAAGGAAAGCTAGAGGCGTGAGCCAAGAACAAGGGTAAGACAGAGGACAAGAAAATGAAGTAGGTAGTTAAAGGCTCAGGTATGGGTGACATTTATTCTTGTTACAGATTTTGGAGCAGCTCATATATACAGTATATGGTAAAAGCCTTTTTCAAGCCATCTCGCCAATTCAATCTTTAAAGTTTTAGTGCTCTGGGTAAACTTAATGACGGATTTGAGTGAATTTATGAGGATGAATGTAGCACACTGTTGTATCAGACACTGTTGTATCAGCAAGCAGGCTGGTCAACTTATTTGGTCCAACAGGTTTTAAAGTGCCTTGTGGCACAAAAGAGAGAGCTGAATATACCAATAAACTAGGTTGAGCTGAGCTGAAGTATATTGTCAGCACTGGGAAAACACAAACACACACTGAGACCGAGAGCACACTGGTTATAATATTTTACTAAGCTTTAACTGCTCCAGGAAGTAAAAAAATAATTTCTTTTCTAATAAAGAACTATCGTTCTGAGAGACACACGGTTATAAAATTGAGCGTGATCGTAAACTCCGTTCATACGATCATAAAAGAGGGCAATCGAACCACTTCAGCCTTGCCAAGAAAGATGCCTGGGTATCTAATTTCATGATGTTCAACGTTGACCCTGCAGTTCGTCTATCACTTCCATTTCAGAGCTACATTCTTCAATCCGGAGGGTGCTAAATGTGTGCAAGTTAAAAGTGTTTCACTGAGCCTTTGTTACAGCCAGCGAGGAACAGTGCAGTGAGGCCCTACAGTCTACACTTCACTGCCCCTGCTTCATTAAAACCATAAATCTAGATGTCGAAGGAAAGGTGACAGCCAGAGAATGTCTTCTGTCATCCGTATTATAAAGAGCCTGTTTGCTCACCAGCTACGCTCAGACTTCAATGTAATGCCATGTAAAACAGCATCTATAGCTTCTCTTTAACCGTTTTTTCTATGTCTGATGTGGCGGGAGTGATAAAAGTGGTCTGCACGTTTAATTTGCTTTTTGCTGTAAGAGTGGCTAATAACTTACACAGTTCAATTTTTATTCATGACCTTTATTTACAACAAATTTAGGATCAGCGAAAAGCTGTACAATGACCAAGTCTATAACATTCTGACATTACATTTATGTTTGTGATAGTTAAACCAACCATTATTGATTTTTGGAAACAAAACAGACATATTAGCTCATAAAGTTGTGGTGTCCAATATTTGCTTTGTTTTGTTCTCCATCAAACCCTGATAGACATATCCAGTTAATGGACTACTAGTCGCTAACTTTGTGTGCAGTTGTTGATCAGGCAGCTTACGGTGGGTGTCGAGGTGCAGGTTTGCTATAAACACTGTCAGTGAAAGCAGGGAAAATTATTTGAAACAGTTGCTGGCTGTTCAACCCAAATTTTTGTTTGGGGTGTTCAGTTAAAAAGTAAGCCGGAAGATGCTAAAATACTATTTTCACATCAAATGTAGTCAATAGATCCATTGTTAATATAAAATGTTGATTAGAACAGCTTAAAAATTGAGCCCAAGTTTGTTATATTTACCAGTGAAGAATATTTGGTTACTGTGACAATTTTACCACAAATAAGTCAAATGATGCACTTTTTGTGATCTAGAGTGTCTTCTGTACTATGAACATCAAGTGCAGTCCTGCACCCTACAGTGCTGCTTCATGCCAACAAAGGTACAGCTCTCCTGTCTCGATGCTCGTTTTCCCTCACCAGGTTACATTTACAGGCCTCAAGACAACCTGGCTGGCTGACAGCTAATAGAAAAGATGGTATGGGAAAATGAGTAAAGCTAGACTAATCACAGTGCCAATATCCATCACTGGCCAGGAGGGAGTGGTGAGAAATAAAGGGGGTGAGGGAGGAATGGGGAATGCAGACAAAAAAAATAAAAAATGAGGAGAGGGAGATGTAACGAGGGATCAAATGAAGAGTGAAGAGAGAAGAGAGAAAGAGAGAGGAGCAGAGAAATGGGTCCAGCAGTAAACTCAGGGGATTCTGGTCTAGGTGCAGCATCACGGCTCCACTGATGGCTTTGTGATTGGGTGGTGTTGCTGATGAGAGTGATTCTCTGTCACAGCGGGTTATCCTCCGCCATGATGCTGATGGCATTGTGACTGTCTGGTGTTGCAGTGGACTGTGTGGTCCTGCCACAGGCTGTGACCATTCATCCCTGAATCTCTGGGGAGCATGAAGGTGCTTCCTAATCCTCACAATGTTCCCTTCCTACCACATTTCTGTAGGGTCCTAATTACAGGACATGGTTTTAACTGCCTGGACACACTGGACACGTCCTAAGTTGACTCTGTGAGTCCTACAGATCTGACAAAGGAGCCCTTTGGGAAATTAAAACTCCCAGGTCTCATATTTTTGTCATTTTTTGGTGCATCCACAAATGTAAAACACAAGACAAACCTGCGACTGACAAAGTGGTCTCCGTAGCCAACGGCTATTAAGTAAAAGGGTCATTCATCTGAAAGACTGTTTAGGGAATCTGCGGAGCGAGATCCTCTAAATAAGCAGTGAGAGAATAGCAGATGTGTTATTTTGGCCTGTAGCCCTACTGGCCCTGCAGGTCTCCCACCTCAACCCCTCAATTAACCAAACTGGAACACCTGGATCAGCAGGTGAACTTCACTCTGCCTTGCTAATGGCCCCAATCAACCCATTACACACACACCTTCCCATTACCCAACTACATATTTGCTTGTGCACAGCAGCACTTTAGACTTTAATATACACCTGTGTCCCCAGAATGCTATCTAGGGCACTATTGAGAACAAACACTTAAGAAGAAACCCTTACTTCTGGTATTCTGTAAGTAGCCTAATCACTAACTCCAAAAGGCAGTGGACAGGTGAAAGCCAGGCAAGGTGTCGTCTGTAACTAAATCAGCGTGTGATAGCTTTTACTTTTGATCAGGTTTGTTTCATACCTGCTCTGCCCACTCAGACTTGACATGCGGCATAGCTGAGATTCTTTAAACCAACGTCTGACTCATTTAGTAGGAATTATTGTGGTCGTTAAGCAATAGCAGGAAACTGCAAGTTTAGACCGGCTCCGTCCTGTGCCTTCATTTGTCCTCAGTGAGAAGACACAACTCTGATTTGTGCGCATCATTAAGCGCAAAGTGTTTTTTTTTTTTTCTCACCTTGTGTTTGTCGAGTTCCAATACACGACGTGTCTTTTTGCCACAGCAGCTGAGATTACGTTGAAGAGGAAAATCGTGGCTTTCCAAACAGGCAGAGTCCCCGGTGTCCACATCAGGGAGCCCATCCTGACCACCGCAGACTGTCTCTGCACCGGCTACAAGTGGCGTGTGAGGTCAGGTGAGGTGACCCGACAGAGGAGCTCAGCAACCAACTTTCCCCAGACACTTCAGCAGCTCATGAACAGAGACTTGAAACTTCTCCGTCATGCGCTGCTGCAGTTCCGCATGGTCTCTGACCGTGAAGTGATTGAAGTCGCTCCACACAAGTTTAAAAAGTCACAAGCAGCAGAGCAGAAGGTTTGCACGTCCACAGATAAAAGGTCTTAAGAGTTTGACAATGTTCCGCATGATGTTGTGCTGTGAGATCTCTGCTGAAAATCAATAATCTAAGAAAAGGTCACGGTGTATGATACATTAATTGGTCGGGATACAAGTTGAAGGTACCAGCTGGTTTGGCAGCAACAAGCAGTTAAGCGCTGCGAGGGCTGGTCCGCCGGGCAGAGGGCGTTGCCGAGAAACTTTGGACCAATCAGTGGAGAAGGGTGTGGTGGCGGGTGATAGTCCAGTGACAAGTTAAACCCTTGTGAGGTGCGCCGACGCGTGGGGAGCCAGTGTGTCACTGCTGAAAATTTCAAGAGTGTTTGCCATCATTTCTCCCTCCCGAAATAACGCTTCTGGATCTGAGTATTCACTTGTCATCATGCAACAGACTCCCGCACACGATTTACAGAGGGCTGTCCCACCTTGAGTAGCTCCCCTGAAGGTGTTTGGTATTTGTCTCATATACAGTAGGTGGTAGTAAGAACTTGAACTTCCCTCCAGCTGCACAAGTGGGACTGAGATGGTGCGTTCAGGTTCCCGACACAAGATAATCAAAGAGTTTGGAGCGGCTATCTAAAAGTGTGTGTGTGCGATAATTCTTTGGTTGTCGTCAGCCGCCTCAGGGGATAGTGTAGTGACAGTAATCACGACACCTCCATGGGTGAAAGCCACTGGTGGTCCTCTCTAATTATCTGATCTCTCAGTGTATGTGAGATTACTATCCCTACTACAGTTCCAGCACTATCACTCATCCAAAGTTCCACTGATAGCTTGGTGTTATTAGCTGCTGCAACTGCACATTTAGCTACTTCCTTTCTGCAGGACCCCCTCCTTCTCTTGCTTTCTCCATCTTTTATCTTGTGTATATGTGTCTGTGTGTGTGGTTCATGGTGTACATGTGCATGTGGCACCAGGACTCATTAGCTCACTTCCTGGAGGTCCAGATCATTAATTTCCCATGATGCCTCAGCGCTCCTGTGTAGCTAATTCGTCCCTGGTGAGCTACCGCTCCCTCAGCAAACGTGGAGCAGGCCTCGGTGGAGTAACTCTCTCTGCAGGGGTCTCTCTCTCTCCCTTTCTCATTTTGACGTGATGTATAGGACGAGGCCCTGCCTAACATATTTTCTAAAAGTGCCAGGGGTTAATAATGCTTTGTGAAAATTCATTTTCTCCCTTTCTTTCTCTTAAAACCCTTTCTAACTTTCTATTTGGACTTGTCTTCAGAGAGTTTTAAGAATTCAGCAGTCCTGCAGCTGTTGCACACTATAAATTGAGCGGTTTCCCCCCTTGACTCAGGTCAGATTGGAGAGAAAAGTGGTCTCATTTGCCTCATGGAGCGTCAATTGACATCCACAGTTATGATGCTCAAAATTAGGAGCCATGTTGATTACAGAGCTGATGAATTTTGCACATACTAATGGTCGTTTAACTAAACAGATAGAAAAGGAAATATCACGAAGTTTTTACCCTCACTTCCTTTCTCTTAAAACTCTTTTCTTTTGTTTCCTGTTCTATGTTTCAACTCCAGCGTCTCTGCTATTTATCACTATCAGCACTCTTTCCAAAATCCTTTCCCTCAGATTCTTTCCATCATCCATCCTAATCGTTGCTCTCATTGATCTTCTCATTATTGGTCAAATGTTTTTTCCTGCCTTCTGGCACAGCTTCTCAGTAAATATTCGGTTATATCATAGGGTTTTGTCATATCCATGTAAATAGAAGAACATGTTTCATTTTCATTAAATCTCCTGAAACTTTGAAGTTAAACATGCAACAATTAAAGTCTAAGTTTGGGAGAAAGACCTTTTTTAAAAATTTTATATATATGAAAACAATTTCTGTGTTTGTGTTCATGTAGGAACACATAGACAGCTCTTACTGTAGTAAGAAGCTGATTGAAATAGCAGGTGTACAGGGACTTTAATTCACCCTAATCAAGGTAAAGATGAGGATTTTTAAACTAAAGTCTAAACGTATTTATTTCCTACAGTTTTCAGTTTCAGCCAGAAAGAAGAGTGTTCATCTGCATGCACAGATCGGTGACCAATTATAAAGATATTCAAATTAAAGTGTTAGTAAATCGATCTAGTATTGCCCTGCTACCCTGACGATGACTACTATATCATTGATCAATGGCATCAATTCAATAATGTTTTTATTTATTTTTGTAATTGTCTGCATTTCTCAACATTTGGCAAGAACTTATTTGTTACTGTCATTTAATGTTTTATATAGTAATTTTCCTGTGGTTCCTTCTCTCTTCATTGCTTTTGTTAGGTTTCCTTTAATCCTGTTATCTCCACATATACAGGCTGACACCAAGCCACTCAACAAAGCTCTAATCAGCTATCCTATACACACTAGCTTTTCCTTAGAACACACAGACACACACACAAACACACAGAGGGACTGGCCCCATTCTCTGTCCATTAATAATTCTATATACAATAATTCTGTATAATCCCACTATTTTTGGTCTCTTAATATTTTGATCAGCCACATGCCTGCCTCTTTCATGCACATTTTAGTCTATCACCCATTGTCCGAGTGCCACTACTTCCCAAACTATCCTGTTATTGCCCGTCCTTTTTCCGTCTCACTTATCATTTTCTCCATTCTTTGTCTCTTTACATGTGAACCTTTCTCCCTGCAGTTGCTGTAACATTAAGACTTATATCCACAAAGCCAGTGTTGATGTTTGCTTGGCAGAATACTCATTCTTAATGTTTTTTTTTTTTGTTGTTGTTGCCATAGCTCCATGAACAAATTAACAAACACCCCCCATACACAGGAAAAAATCATCTCCTTTAACAAGTTTCTCTTTTCCTTTATCTATGTCACTTTATAACATCTGAAGCTGCTTTTATTTATTTATTTTTTTCTTCCGTACGCCTACTTCACTTATTAGCAACAGTGCCAATTTTGTGGGGTCATCACTTTACTAGTGTGTTTCTCATTGCCATCTTTTCCTTTTGTCGAAGTACATTGTGTGCGACTCTTTTCTTGTGTGTACCTCTGCTCTTTTCCTCCTCCTCTCTTGCTGCGTCTCAGTTCCATAATTACAGCTCTGGACTCAAGCAGTGACGGTAAAATGCTTTTTTATTTCCTTCTCTCCATCACTCTCCCTCAGTCTCCACCGTTCTTGTTTTCTCACCAAGCAAATTACATCTTGGTTACTATAGAGATGTGTTTATCAAATGCTTTTTTTTTTCTCCACACTTTTCTTATTTGCTCTTAAGCCCTTTTCACCTTATGTCCCCTCTTTTATCCTGAGCTCCACCCGTCTTACTCAGTTTACTCTTTTTTTTACCATCTTATGTCAATATGTTCATCTGTGTCTTCTCCTAATTTCTCTCTTTTGTTGTCTGGGGAACCGTTTCAGCTTCTTTGGTGACTAATAGTTGCTATTTGTAAAGAAAAGATGAGAATAAAATATGTTGGATAGATTTTCAATGCAGTTGCTGGGGTTATTGTTGTTGCCATGTAGTACATGTAAGGAGATAAAGAAGGCAAGGTCTTTTATTGTACTCATATGGCATATGCTATCCGTTACTATTGACTGTGTAAGTGGCCCCCACTGAATACAACACTCTGCATTGCAAGCAATCTGCCTGCACCTCTTGTTTTTGCTCTTCACAGATAGTGTCCATACTGCTTTTCTTTCATTCTTTATTGGCTTTTCTTTTTCTGTGTTGTTCAATACTGTTTCAAAGCTGCTGAGCTTTTAAGTTCTGCTGAGATTTTAGTAAAATTCTGTAGTATGAATAGAAATAGGGTGGGATTTTTTGTTATAAACTCAACTTTTCATTTGTAAGATAAATTGTGACATTTCTTGCATATTATGGACAGACAAGACACAAAATCAACTTGATTTCAGACATTTGTACACATATAAAAATGTGGTTGGCAGAAGCCCTCTATACACTTAATACAAACACAAAGCTTAACAACAGTAGCTTTTCTGGCCATAGGGAAATGGGTCATTTGATCAAAACTGACCCTTTGTCAAACTCTAATCAACATGAGAAATGTGAGCTTCTGGAAAGCGACTAAATGGAACCTGAGTTAAACAAAAAAAACTTTGAACTTTTTTTTTTCTTTTAAGTCTTTCAGCAGATCATCTGGAAAAAAGGGCTTATCTCTACTTAGTATTTTGTGATGTCATATTTTGCATTTTGTCATTTATTGTGTAATAACTGATTAAAATAAATTCTACCACAAGGTGTTTTATGGAAGTACTTGTTTTTGATCTATGTCTGTATGTATATAATATTTTGTTACGTTTTTGCAGACATAATGTCGACTTCCTTTTCTGTTTCGGCCTGTGTTATCTTTTGAAAATGTGATGTCAATGGCGGAAACTGCAAAATCATCTGGTTAGTTTAATGTTGTGTGATTGATGTGTACGTAAAAGGTTAGGGTTAGGGGGTTATTGTTAGTGTAAACAGAATGCATTAACACCCAACTGAAAAACATAGCAGATGTATAACTGTTATAAAAAAATAATTCTGCACAGTTTTCTGATGTAGCATTGCAGTGCAAAGAATTAATTTACTGGACTTAATAATAGTTATGTTGACTTTATATGCAGATGCAGTTTATGCCTAATCTTTAAGAGATCTTTTCTTTAATCTTTAATCTTTATACCTGGTCTTTTCATGGCAGGAAAAGTGCAAGTGTTACTCATAACATTAAGAATGGCTCTGACTAGCATCACAGTAAGAAATGACAGTGAAAGTGAACCAGCACGAATGGTGGAAAAACAAGTTCACCAACTGAAGCATTTTATTGTAGTATTTCTAAATTGTTCTTTTCATGTTGTAAAATGATTTTTGACATTTATAGGATTAATAAAATGTGTGCATAGTGAGATGAGTAGATATTAAAGTTCTTGTATTTAACAAAAAATAAATCTTTACACACCGTATAAGCTACTGCTGCTGCAGTAGTATTGAAAATAAACAATCTCCAGTGCCAACTTCCAATCTTTGATATGTTTCATTTCATCCCTACTATTGTTCTTCTTTCTTTTGTCCCTTGCTTTCTGTCTCTCTTGTCCTCTGGCATCATTTGTGAATGATTAGTAGAGTGAGATGGAAGCAAGACGAGGACATGCGGCCCGCTCTGCATATTCATCTGTCCTTCTGTTCCCTCCGTTGACCGGGCCACTCACTGCATTCCCTTTCTCCCTCTGCTCTCCGTCCACTTTCTCTCCATCTACTGTGTGCCAGCAGTTGTCCACTCCCCCAAACAACTCCATAATTTATCCTCTCCTCTGCCTTTCTTTCCCCCACTGTACTGTATCTCCCTCTGCTCCTCCTCTCCATCCCAGATGGACAGAGCACACCCTCTGTAGTAAAATTAACTTTGAGATGAACGAGTGTGTGCAGTATGATTTTTATGCCAAAAATGCAGTGAAGGTTATGTCTTGATCCATTTACTGCCAAGAAACTCCACTTTTGTGACTTACAGCTTCCCTATTTCATGCACTGGTGTTTAAAGAGAAGTAGTTCTTGCCAAAAGCAGATTTTCATTTGAAACCAGATCCTCCTAAGAGGAGGCACTGGAGCAAAATAGTGGTTGAAGCATCGGTACCACTACAATACATTCAAGTTCGAATGCCATCAAAGTGCCTTTGAGGAGGACACAAATCCCTCACCTGCTCAGTCATGTGGTTCTGAATGAGATAAGAGAATAAAATGTGAATGTCTTCTTTGTGTCTTTAGCACCTGGGCTGTTTGACAGGAGAGGCCATGTGTTTGCATGAATGCAGAGAAAAGTCTCACAGACATACCTGGATATGAACATTGAAGTGGAGCCATGCTTGTATCTGCCCAGTTTGAAGATACAAGAGCCAAACAAAAAAAACTCCTTTTAGTGTCGTCCTTATTTTCAACCTTTATATTCACCAATTTCTTGCTGTTGCAAAGCTTGTAGCTTTCTTCATTAAGCACACACACACAAGTGTTTCCCCGTTTGTGTGTTTGTGTGTAATCTCAGACTGTCAGTGTGTGTGTTTTTGTGGGCAGTGAACTGATGGGGATTTGGCAGACATGCTTATGTGGTAGGAACTAAAAGCAAGTTAATTGTTCCCTTAGGAAACGTTCAAACAGGCCGGACCACTTAAAATTATGGGCTGAAGATAAAAATGCAGAATTTTTTTCTCTCTCTTTTTTTTTTTTTTGCTGTCAATGACATTTTCCCCATCAACGATTTTTCCTGTGAGTTATTACTGCGGAATCAGACACAAGCTCTCTCTCTGTGTGTGTGTGTGTGTGTGTGTGTCTATTGTGTGGAGAAATTTCATTTCAGGACCATTTTTGTGGGCGGACAGTCTTTCCAGTCTTTACAACCTTGTAAGTGCTGATCAGAATTGAGGGTAGAACTGGGGTTAGGGCAAAAGTTGGCATTAGGCATTTAGCTGTGATAGTTGAGTGAGAATGTAGCGAGTGACCAACTGGAGAAGGTCTGTACATATGTGTATTAGAGTGTATGTATTTGTATTATCTGTGATCCTTCTTGTTGTGGAGATAAAACAAGTTCTGACAATGCAAATTGTCAAGTCCTATGATGAATAATTGGTTTAAAGTTAAGGTCAAGTAATACTTCTGGTTAGGGTAAGTCTCCGTGTGTGTGTGTTTGTGTGCAGAAAATGTTACACACACACACACACACGTTTAATTGAATGAAAACTGAACACATTTTTTATAATTATCTCACTTCATGCTATGTAAGTAACTCTACATATACTTTAACCTAATTTACTCCTGGATGAGATGTGCTATAAAACAAGCAATACACACAGTTTATTGCCAAGATAATTACCACAATCAGATAGACTTTAGTCTGATACAGACAAAGAAAACAAGATAAACATGAAGGTTCTGTTAACAGGTTTTGTAACTCCCAGATGTCCCTCTTTGGCTGCTACCTTGTGATTTGAATTATTAATTGCTAGTTATTGTCTTATCACTTGAGGATGTGGATTCTCAGACTGTATCTGTCAGCTGTGCAGTTCTTCCCCTCATCAGAAGTGGGGTGAAAGTGATATCTTCTAATGATTGCCCTCTCATGCTCCCCTCACCCCCCTCTCCCTCGCTGTCTTTCAGTAAATGAGGGAAAGTGATACAGTATGGTTCTCTAATGACCAGTGTGAATAATCGCCATCTAAATAAAGGCTCTGTTTGGTGCTAGAAATGTCCCAGTCTGTCTTTGTCTCACTCATCCCCTCTTTAACTCTCCACTGGCCCATTATCTGGTGAACATATGTTTCCAGCCTTGCCTTCCTCTGTTTTCGCACCTAAAACTCTTTGCTTTTCCTACTATCTTGTATTGTGTATCTCCTGACCAGAGTGCTGTCACTCTTTCATCATTGGTCTTCAGGTTAAAGTCTTTATATTTTTTTTATTTTTTATTTTTTTTGAGTCTGGGCTTTCCTCTACCTCAAACCAGATAGCTCATTTTTATGTACTTGTCAGTTTTCAACTCCTCTGTCCATTACAGGTGTTGCGTGTGTGTATGTGTATTTTTCACTACACAGATCAGAGAGGAGCTCAAATTGACATCCATTTCAGCTGCACGTTTAGCTTTTATATCTTCAGCCTGAGTGAACGGTGAGAGGGACCGGAAGACATGAAAGAGTAGTAGAGAGAGTGCTGGGGAGATAAAAGAAAAGCACTAGAAAAACCTTGCTGTCTGTCTGTACGTTTATTTTGTGCTTACTAAAGTTCTTCCCGCACATTCTTTCTCTCTTCGTTCGGGTGAGGAGGAGCTGAGTTATTAAAACGCCAACCTTTCCAACAAGAGGCAATAAATCAAACTAAATATCCAGGGGAGAGAGAAGGAGAAAAAGGAGAGAGACAGAAAAGGAGAGAGAGGGAGTGAACACAGAAATGAAAAATAGGCAATGTACAAGTCGAGGAGCGGGATTTGATGAGCAGAAGGTTTGGGACAGAGGGAGAGGAGACGCAATGAGAGAGCTGTATTATACATTGATGTAGGTGATGAGAGAAGAAGACAGTCCAGAGAAAAATAATGAGAGTCTCATCCGGCCGTTCTGATTCCTGCTTTGGCCTCATCCACTTTGATTACTGACAGACAGGCTGGCCAATCAGGGTTAATGCACCATCACTGCAAATCAGTCACTGAGCAACTGATTTTCAAGGTAACCATAAATATTTTCTCAAGCTTGTGTCTTTGGTGTGTGATAATTATTATGCAGAGATCCAGTCACTGAATACTTTGTTCCTGTAACAGTACAATATACAACCTCATCTGAACCTTTGCACAATCTAGACAAGGAAAATATTAGACAAACTGTAGCAAACCTCGAACATACACTGTAAAAAACTTACAATGAGTTAGGAAATGCTAAGATTTTCTGGGCTAGCTGTGCTGAAACAAAACAGATGCTGAGTCTTCAATCCTTGCACTAATGGTGTAAATCAATCTTTATGGTATACAGGTAAATAGTAAGTGTATCAGAAGTTTAACATGATTTGTCATTTTCTATCAACAGAAAGTTTTACTGACCATGCAGGTTTAGATGTCAATTAAGTTCCTGTTGTGAGCGTAATACATAACCCGAACCCACTCAGAATGTAGTTTGGTTTGGTGAACTGACTTGGGGCTTAACTGTGGCGCTTTTAACAACAAGCAGCAACACTTCTGTGATGCGGCCTGGATAAAAAAATGAGAGTCAACTTTTTTTTTACCAAAAATAAAAAATAAATTCAAATACCAAGAGTCTGATTCACTCTCAAGCCAAAAATAAATGTAATATTTACTTTGGGGAAGAAACTGACCTTGTCATAGAATCAGCAAAATCTGTCAAATCGTGGCACAACCCAAAGGAAATCCTATCATTTATTTTTTTTCCATTTGAAATTCTTTTCTGTGGTTCTTAGTATTAACATAACATTCAAGGGCTGAATACAAAAATCTCATCTTGTTGAATATGTTGAACTAATATTTTTTAATTGTCCATCTTGGAATTTTTATCTTTCCATTTTCCATTAGAATCTATCTCATTGCTGTTCTAAAGATTTCGATTTATATCGCACTATTTTCCTGAGCAACCAGTTTTCCAGTTGTTATAGTATTATAAATGTTGAAATTTGATATCAAGAGATTGTGATGCTATAGAATGAATAATCCACCAGCACAGAGTTTTAACTTTAATGGTTTGTAGTTCCTGCATCTCAAATGTAAATTTGTTTGTGTTTTCCATATCAATATAAACTCAATATATTTGTTTTTGGACAACCAATATTGTACTTACTTATGGCCTTGGTAATAAAGCGACTTTGAATTTTAAACAGATGTATGGAGGAGACAGAGGACAGAGGAGGCAGGTTGAGAGTGTTATTGACATGGCTTTGAGGTTAAGTGGTTAAATGGTTTGGGGTTTCTTAAGTGGCTTTTGTTTTTTTCTCTGTCATGCTTTGGCCCCTTCCTCTACTCAATGCATTTTTAAATGCCTAATATGAGGAGAGAGACATCAATCCAAACTGCACATGCACATCAAAAAAAAAAACAAAAAAACAAAGTACACACACTCATTATTCCTGTCCACGTGCATATATTACACACTTTTACAGATGAACACTGTGTGTGTTTAAGAGATTCAAGAGACTTTCAGGGTAATAGAGATTTTAAGAGAGCATGAAAGAGAGATGGAGCAATAAAGAGTAACACTCTTGTTCTCTCTCCCCCACCTCTTCTCCCACTGGACCATGAGATGTGCTGTATGTCACTACATGCATTTAAAATAGAAAGCAATTATTATTTGCCAAGTCTGAGAGTGATTATGTATTTTTTTTAAACAAGCTTCCTCTAAGGGTTGTGTTTTGTATGTTAAGTGTTGAAGTCCTTTTTTGTAGAAGGTCTGACTTTTTAATGTATGAAAATAGAATTTAGGAATCCCCCTGCTGAGAGCTAATTTAAGACACTGAAAATAAGGGGGAAAAAGAAAGCAGCTGCTCACAGCAGTATTTCACAAATTGAGCAAGATTACTGCAAAATTCCGTCAAGGGTCTTGTCTGAGGATTGTCACAACGACAAATTCCTGCCTCCTCATGCTCAAAGATTTTGTAAAAGACGGGAAGTCACCATGTAATGCCACACAAGGTGGCTTCCCCTATATGCTACTACTAACCTAACTGAAGCTCATATTATGTTTGATGGGAGATTAGTTTAACTCGTGAGACTGGCGACTGGATGGGCTAGAAGAAAGTTGGTGTTTGTGCATCTCTGTATGTATTCTGTGTGTTCACTGGGATAGGTAACCTACATATCAATAATTCATCCTCTGAGCAGCTCAGTCAGATTCTCAGGCATCCAGCTCTTCCACTTTCTCACCTGCAGGAATTACAGTGTGGGTGAGGTGTGGTGATGGGACATTCTTTGGTGGTTTGGTGGTTTCACAGTAAATCGGTATGCTGTTGCTGTGCCAGCCATGAGGAACTGTGAACAATGGTACTGGTTTTACTGGGTGATTTCCTGTTGCAATAGAGTGCCACAATTTCAACCATCAAGACCTAGAAGAGGGCATATGAATAATAAAAATCTACTCTCTGAGTGCATATTGAACAATGATTCAAGCTATGTTTCTTGGTGAAACATGAACATTTATGCTCAGCTTGGGTTTAAATTAAGGCCTGCAAATGCTATACTCAGATATACTATTTATTTAATACTCTTGCAAATAACTTTAAAGCAAATCTTTATTGCCTATGAACAAGATTAAATATCTGCACCCATGCTAGCCCCTCTGTCAGGCTGAACTTGGGTGATGCTTCAGTGCTTTGAGCCAAATGCTCACAACAGAATACTAACATGCTGATGTTTACCAGGTTTGTTTAGCACATTTAGCATCTTGGTTTAGCCTGTTAAAATGGGAACATTTACCAATTAGCACTAAACACAAAATACAGCAGGTAGCATGTTGTAGAGTGGTTAGCATTGATGCTTCACAGCTTGAAGGTCCTGGGTTTGAATCCTACTGCTTGCTGTGACCATTCTATCTGGAGTTTGCATGTCCAAACTGCGCTTGTCTGGGTTTCTTCCCAAAGTCCAAAGACATAAAAGCAGGTTAACTGTTTACTCCAAAATTGGCTGTAGGTGTGAATGTGAGTACTTGTTGAATGGAAGGACTACAGCTGAGGCTTAAAATGTTATTTTTCAACTATTTGGCTATATACTCAAAGGTTGGATGAAAAATAAAACTACAAAAAGGTAAATTTCACAGCAATCCTTCCAATAGTTATTAAGATATTTTATTACTAACCTGAAATGTCAACCCCATGGTGGCAAGGAAAAAGGCTGCTCAAAGTGATTAAGATATTGTTTGGGAAGCATAAATGTCTGCATGTCTTCTGTATGTGATCTGCCTGCTGCCAGCTGTGCTTGTAAAAGCTTGAATATTTGTTGCAAATGTCACAGCAATTCCACCTGTCAGTGTCAAACTTGCAATCCAATAGCAATTCACCTTAAGAGGTCGACTGACAAACTGACTAAAAGTACCTCGGTGTGTGTTTTTTTTATTTTTTTAATTTACAAATAAAATTTTACTTACAATCCTAAAGCCACTGCTTTTACACAGGTATTTTGTATAGTAAAGTATAGCCTTGTTGCATTATTATGCTATAAGTGTCCTGGGGTCATCTAGGCACAACACGCAGGTGGTAGCTTGTTAGTAGGCTCTCGCTGTGAGCGAGCTGCAACCTTTGTGTTGAGTTTGAGAGATATTATATATATATATATATATATATATATATATATATATATATATATATATATATATATATATATATATATATATATATATATATATATATATATATATATATATATATATATATATATATATATATATATATATATATATATATATGTATATATATGTATATATATATATGTATATATATGTATATATATGTATGTATATATGTATGTATATATGTATGTATGTATGTATATATATGTATATATATATATATGTATATATATATATATATATATGTATGTATATATATATATATATGTATATATATATATATATATATATGTGTATATGTGTGTATATATATATATATGTATAATGTGTGTGTGTGTGTGTGTGTGTGTGTGTGTATATAAAATATACATACATACATGTCAATGTTATATTTGGCTGTGCTATGTGGATGTCTGTTTAAGGTCTCTAGTCTCTGAAGTTCCCAAAAGCACCAAATCTTCTTACTATTGTATCTAGATTAAAGTACATTTAACTAAATGTCCACTGTGACACATTATTAATGCCAGGAAAGGTTCATATCTTCAAGTTGATTATTTTTATACAATACTGAAATTAAGTTAACACTTGAAACCATCAGCTCTGTATAAGGTGAATCATAACAAATGTGTACATTACAGAACTAAATGGTACCAGATTGATTCTTAAATCTGGTGCTGTAAAATCAGCAAATATTCAATTTGCTATATACATTCAATTACATAATTGCAGTCAGTTACATTATGACATAATGTGCATATGGTATTATTTTGCTTCATGCTGTGTGTATGTATATGAATACCAGAAACAAGAACTAGAATGGACCACCCTCAGCCCTATCCAAACTTATCCCTCCATCCCTGCTGGCTCTTGAGGGGAAAGGAATGCAGATGAAGACAGTGAGAGGCAGAGAATGAGGGATGAGCCAGAGCAGGACAGTAAAACGATAAAGAGGACAAGAGTAGTGCTCAGAGACTGTGGGTAGGGAAAAAAAGAAAGAATACGAAAGAAACAAGATAAGGAGAGGTAAGTGGTTTACAGTGCTGTGTATACTATATGTAGGAGGGGTGGAGCAGGGCCAGCTAGACTAGAGAGGCATTGACTGCCTTGGAAAGACAATAAAAATAGTGCTGACATGGTAAAGTTAATGTGTGTGTTTGTCAGCATGAAGTAGGGAAAGGGAGAGAGAGAGACTGGAAATTAAATCCTTCCTGGAGCAGTGTTAAAAAAAAACAGAATGATGGAAAAGAAAGACCAGAAACCAAACAGAAGGAAAGGGAAGAGCACAGGTTTCTTTGATTCTGATTTCAAATGTTAAATTGCACCTATTTAGTTAACTGCTGATAAGACTGATAGGAGAAATTGAGAAGGGAAGGGAAGATGGAGTGGAGAAAGGGCTGGATGAAAAGTGCCAGAGGAGGAGTGGAGATGGTGGGGGCAACAAGGAGAACTGTGGAAAGAAATATGGTTGCCATGCAAAAGCAAAAGCTGTGGAGAACTGAGGTAAAGAAGGAGGGAGAAAAGAGGGATGGAGGGTTGAGATGATCGATGTGCTGCTCTCGTTTCGTGCCCCCTAACAAAGACTCTAATTAGTGTTTGTGTAATTCCACACTGTCTCCTCCGCCTGCTCATCTTAATTAACTACATTCATCTTCCCCTCCCTCCATCCATCCCTTTCTCTTGCGCTCCCATCCTCTGCCCTCCTAAAATAACATACTGACTGTCTGAACCCCACCTGGACCAGACCTGCTTTTACTTACTCACTATCTCTGCCACCCGCCTTTCCTCCTCCTTTCTCTCCATCCTTTCCTCTTACTGTATGCCTACTTCTGCTGTTTGATGTCCCTTCTGTTTTCTCCCTTTCTCACCTTGAAAAAAATTCCCTAGTCTCCTTTTCTTTTTTTTGTTCTGTCTCTCTTGCAGCTGACTCTGTTAGTGCTTGGCCAGCGTAAAAAGCCTGCCCACCCCTGTGAGTCTCCAGAGCCGTGTATTGTGACGCCCCATTTAGTCACTCCAGTCATTAATTTCATCAATAGGCTCAAGAAGTAGCAGTGGCACCACCAGAAATACATGGCTACTCCAAGTGAATCATACATTAAAGCCAAGTGACACCCACCCTGCCCCTTACTAAAATAACAAGCCAATAAATTCAGCGGTAACTTTAAAACAAATTGAGGATGACACGAAGCAAACAAAACAAGGAAACAAGGGAAAAGAACCCACACAAATGATTTCACTGAATCTGGCTCTACTTCAACTATGTGAGGGACAATTGGGTTTAGGGGACAGTTATACAAGTGTTTGAATGGCAGCCTGAGGAGGAGGGGAGATGGAGAGGCTGTGCGAAGGGCATTTACAAATGGAGATGACAGGGCTGTTGATGACTGGTCTGTATTGTGTTATTGTAGTAAGCAGCGGATGGATCGGAGTACCTGTCATCATTTAGCTCCACAGTCTGAAATGGCTTTCCTGCTTTCAGCCTTTCAGCAGTCAGTCAGTGTGACAAAGGACTGGTGGGAGTCAGAGCACACCATCTCTGCACATATATGTGCATGCAGAGTTGTAAATATTCTGCGCACATGGGTACCCATGCACACAAACCTAATCAGACAACCTCCAGAAAGGGGCCCTAAGCACTCACTTTTGCACAAATCAGGTGCCATTCAAGGTTGTTAAAAATAGAAAAAATACATTTCATTTGTATTTATGCCTTTTGCTGTATATGTGTGTGTGCATTTGTGTGTGTCTGTGTTCGTGTATATAGATGCTCTGGACACAGCAGTAAGCTCCTGTTTGCTGAGTGAAGCAGAAATTACTTTTTTTGGTATGAACACCATAGACTTGCTTACACCCATAATGCACCATCACAACCCAGAATGCATTTCACCCTTTAAATTTGATGGCTGCCTGTGCTGTGCCAGATAGCCATCATAGCACCCAAATAGAGAAAAGACACAAATGTGCTCACTTTACACCCACACACATGCAACATTCATAGCAATTACAAGCCAATTGGTCCTGCCTCCTGCTGAGGGTCAAAGGTTAATCTACAAGGTTTTCACCTGACAATGCTCCCTCACACGAGCCGAGGGAAGGAGGGGGGAGTAACAGGCAAGAGACGGAGTGAAGAATGAGGAAGCCAGGAGCAATCGGGTGATAGAGATAGCAGTAAAGACAGAAATAAGGGGATTGAGATAGAATGACAAACAGGGCAGCTACAGGCAATAGAGCAAGAAATAGAGAAAGAGGAAAGAAGAGAGATGGTGAGTAACAGACATACAGCCGAAGAGGACAACAACTGCCTACCAATAGTCCAAATGGGCAAAAATCTCCCAGCATCCTTTTTAGCTGCCTGCACTGATCTGATGACACCAGAAGCTCTGAGAATCCTGTCTTGAAGGTGCAAAGTGCCTTTAGGCATTGATCTCAGATCAGCTTAGCCACTGGAATATCTAACCTTTAACAATAAAAGGAAAATGCAAATCTGACCTTAGATGACAGTGTAAGTTAAACCTCTTCTCACTTTCCTAATCTCAGTGCCCACTGGGCTTTGGTGTCTTCTGTGCTGCTGCTGCTGCTGCTGCTGAAATGTAGATGTTACAAAGAACTGGTGGCAGCTGGCCTTTTCAACCTGCACCTGTACCTTTTCTATGTGTGTGCATGGGTGCGTGTTTAGAGGAGAGGATCCGTCTGTGTGTGTGTGTGTGTGTTTGTTTGCATACCTGCTGTCTTCAGTAGTTTTGTGCTGTCTGCAAAAGTACACTCATGGGAGATGATACAGTACTGAGAGCTGTGATGTATGATGCGTCAGGAACATTTGTCTAAATAGCCCCAAAGTCAAAATACTCTTGCACACAAGCCTGCAGCCAATCACACACACACACACACACACACACACACACACACACACACACACACACACACACACCTTTGCTTCAAAAGAGAAACAGACACACAAGCACATATCACTAAACCTCTACTTTAGTGGTGTTAACTTTATGATTTCTTGTCAGGTGATCTGTAAACATGTAGACATTTTACAGATTACAATAAAGACTGAATAAATCAGAGGAGACACATAATAAATGCAGATGCTTCACACTTGCTTTATGACAGGGCAGTTACCCAATTTCCACCAAGCTGAACCAGCTGAACCTATTTAGAGATGCCTGCACCAGAAACTCATGCCCGCTCAACTTAATATTTTTACTTTAATGTAACCTTTTCTCACATTTTCTCTCACATCTCACTTCTGCTGTTGCCGTGATTTTGTTCAGTCCTGTGTGTCATTCGGTTAGGTTTAAGTTTTCAGTTTCTCCAGTTCTTTTGAGTTCAGTTTGCTGCATTTTGCATTTAATTATGTTTTGTTCAACTCCTCAACTCTTTTAGTGGACGGTTTAATATCATATTCACTTTGGTTTGTGTTTTCTAAGTCCAGAAATCCAATTATATAGTCAATTTTAAAATCTAAACCAACGTCAAACATCATGGCCAACATCAAACGAGAGAACATCTGTTGAAACAACTGTGCTTGAACCCAATAGTAGAATCTCAGAGACTTATTTTGCCAAAGAGCTCGGTCGCTTCCTTTCATTTGTCACTTATACGTGTATCACACACTGTGATCTATTACGGTTTGTCAGAGGACTTTTTCTTTCTGTGAAGCAAATATTACTAATAGCATTGTTGTGTAAAATTAAAAGAAGGAACTCTGAACTGTAAAATTATTTAATCACCTCAATAAACAAATTAACTATATGGACATCAACCATTTAGTCCTTTATCTGTCATCTATGCATTAGCTTCTATTTATGCTCCAAAAAAAAAAAAAGGATTTGTACTATTTGAATAAAATGTGTAAACTACTTCTTTGTAATTCAGAAGTTAAGTGAAGTGTGTTTAGGTGTCTTTACAAACCAGTACCTCCCCAGTTATTACTGCAGCTCTTGTTCTTTCTAATTTTCTTTCTTCTTCAGCTGCTATAAAACCATCTCCCCGTTCACTGATGCGCTCTATTTGATTTATGTTGATATCTTTAGTTAAAAATGCAGAGTAAGTGAATATGTGTCTTTTTGTGTGTGTCTGTGATAGTGAGAGAGAGGAAGAAAAGACAGATCTTGATATTGTGCAACATTCTCTGTATATGATGCTAGTCAGATATTTCTATCAGTGCTATTGTTAAAATGATAGGCCTCTCAGGCTTAGCCAGAGATTAACATTACCTGCAGGGCTGCACAGGCAGAATAAAATAAAATCTACATTTATTTGTCCAAAAAGAGACATACAAACAAACATATTCTGACAATTTAATAGCACTTGATGGAGGCAGAGGGACTGTTGACTCATCATTTTGAGTTTGTGAATGTGTGAGTGGTGTCTTCTTTAACTATTTAGACTTCTTCACACTTTTCCAGTTTCCTAAATAAATTGTTCATGGTTCTATTCACAGAGATTCCCTGCTTTAAAAATAATGGGTCAAATGAGAAGCTCAGCTGGTTCCCGTTTTTTGGATAAGTGTTGGATAACAATCTCCTCTTGTTGAAATTTTGGATCATCCTCCTGAGGCTACTGACACCAACTTCTGATGTTTAAAGTTAAATAAATAAAATCATTTCTCCATGGTAATTTTTGTCAAACCTGCCAAATGCAGCCTAAATATTTGACATGGAAGGGGAGAAGATCAGTGAGAAGTGAGATCAAAGGAAGGGTGTGGGTGTGGGGGTGGGGTGGGGTATGTGGGTATGCGTGTGCAGGCGTGTGTGTTGGGATGGTGCAAGTAGTGATGAAACGTATTCTGCAGAGTGATATTTTATAACACCACCAGATTCTGTTCCATCTCCTCCACACATGGGAGTAATCTAAACTCAAAGCAATGTGTGTGTGTGTGTTGGTCATCAGCCACTAGCAACTATTCTTCATATTCCTGTCACCTACTTTCTCTATCATCTTCCTCTCTCTTCAAAACAACACACACGCACGCACACATGCGCATACACAAACACACACACACAAACACACACAAAGCGATTGTATTTGTCTTTATCAGTCCCTCCATTTTCCTCGCCCCTACTTGTATTCTGTCTCCTTCATTCAATATTTCATGCCGTTGAGTGTATCTATTCTGAGCTCTCTCTCTCTTTCTCTCTGCCCTCTTCTCCCTCTCTTCCTTCATCCCTCCCGTCTTCTTAAAAAAAAACCTCTGTGTACATCACTCTTGCTGTCCTCTTCCTCTTTCTGTACCTCTATAAATCTCTCTTTTCCCCTCACTCTCTATATCTCATTGCGCTCCTAATGTTTTGTGCCCCATCTAACTCATTCTCCCAACCCTGACTTACATTCTTCGGCACCCTTTCGTTTCCTTTTCCTTCCCCTCCTCTCTCGCTTCTTCCCCCTGTCCCCTTTGCCGGCTGAGACTATTCAAAAGTATCAGCAACTTATCTTCTTCCCATAACCCTTCACTCCTTGTTTCTCCTGTTTCCCCCTTGTATTCCTCTACCACCAAAACACAGAGAAGCCCTGTTCGTTCTTTTTGCACCTCTTTCGTTGTTGCATCCCCTCCCTACCTCCCCCGCCCCCGTCGTTCTCCGTCTTCCATCCAGTCTTAGTTGCACCTCTTCTCCTGATCCTCGTCTCCCCCCTTTTTTCTCCTCCGACACACCATTGTACTCAGCTCCATCTCCATCTCCCCCCACCAATCTCCTCCTCGCTCTTAGCCTGTACCACTGTTGTTTTAGGCACAGCAGTGAAAGGTAAACAGAGAGATTGAAAATTCGTGTCAGTCAGTCGGGTGAGAGAGGGACGGGGAGGGAGGGAGAGCAGCAGAGGTGGTGAGGGAGTGAGAGGAGGTGGGGGGAGTGTCAGTACAATTTACTAACACAACAGTGAACAGCGAAGCAGGCCAAGACACAGAACGAGTGGGAGGTGGAGTGAGAAACAGACTCCCAGTTGAAGAATGCCATTGAAATGCAATGTACATACAAGTGTACAAAAATAGCGTTTACCATTTACATAATGCACATGCAACAGTCCTGCTAAATTCATATGTACACTGTTTACTTCCTGGGCCCTAGAGAGGGATGTGCACCCTACAGGGGTCTAATATCTAGTTATCGGTGCTATGAGAAAGCTCCGATTAGATTTCGAGGTTGCAGAAAGGAGCACTTGACAGATGTGTTGTTGGCCAGCTCTGTGTTGAAAATGTCATAAGAGCCTCAGTGTCACCGCATGCAGTCGGCCCGGAGGTCGTTTCTCATAATAACCCCAATACAAAAGTAATCCAATAGCACTCCAACCCACGCCTGGAAAACTTAACGTGAATGATTGGAATTGACTGGGGCATTTGCTGAAACACAACATGTCATTGTCTGTTTAAAATAAACCGAATGGAAAAGAGGGAAATTGAACTTTTGTTTTTCAAAAAAGTATCACAAACCTGCTTTTGTAGGTGTTCAGTTTCCAGCTTTTTCTTGCATCTGATTTACAGTTTCCTTTAGCCATAGACTATATTTACAACCCAACCTTCTGTAGCCTTGATACAGTCAATCATCCATACGCGATAGGCTGAGATTTCAAGGGTCATTTCACGTAAATAGAAAAAATGGGTAGTGGTCTTGTTTTCACATGATGACTCTTGTGGAAGTTTCTTGAGCTAAAGAACGCAGCAGAATATGGTCTCAGGCTCCAGTGCAGGTAAATGCACTTTGAGTTGGGAACACGTTGTGTTCAAGGTCAGGAATTAAGCTTCTTGCTCACATACTGTAGAGTATATTTTGTCTGGTGAAACCATATTTTTCTTAAAGTCTTTTTGACCTTTTTTGGGACAAACACATTTACGTTCTTGCTGATGATTATATGACAAGATCCATGCAACTGTCATGTTTTTACTTGAAATAAGTGAAAATTACAGGAAAAGGAGTTACAGATAGTCTGGCTCTGTGTGTAAATCTTTTGGAATTATACCTTGTTTGTTTTAACCAAAGTATGAAGATGATTAATTGTGATTTTGTGTTTTTTTGTGTCTGTGTGCTGTACTTTATCTTGAGCAGAGCACAATGATGACAGGACATCACACATGTATTAACTGTTTCACACTGTTTCCTGTCTTTAAACTAATCTGCAATCTGTCTTCTGATGGTACAGAAATGAGTATTGCATCACTCGTCTTATCTTGGCAAGAAAGCAAATAAGAATATTTGCCAAAATGTGAAGCTATCCCATTAATTTTTTCACTGCTCTGATCACCACAGATGAAATTCCATTTATGATATTGCATCATATAAAACCCAAACAAACAAGATTAACTGTGTGGATCTCACTAGGGTGTTAAACATAAAATATATATTTTATGATTAGTGTGAACAAACCGTTTAAAAGCCACGAGAGTGTGTGATTGTGTTTATGCACATGCATATATCAAGGCATGTATATTTCATTGCACCAGGTGTTCTACCCTACTGCTGTGATACTACACAATGTAGTGCTGTGACACAAGGATGCAACTTGCAGACACTGAGGAGAAATGATAGACAAGGAGAGAAGGCAAAGGAGGGGTGCTCATTAAAAAGTTGCATTGCTGCTGTGACAGAGAGAGATGGAGAGCGAGGCAGAGGCAGAGGAGACCGGTGGACCACCAGAGACAAAGCTAACAAAAGACAGAGGCAAAATAGCAGAGCCAGATAGCAGGGTTCGCTGAGTGGAGAAAGTTTGCATTGGAAATTGGAAAATAAGGTGAGAAGAAGAGAGAGAGACAGAGAGGGGATTAAATGGATAGCTTGTGAGAGGTGGTGAAAGGACCAGAGAAGACAGAGGGATTCCCCGATGGCATCTCGTCTCTCTTTCTTTCTTGCTCTCCTTCTCTTTATTTCCCTCCTTTTTTTTCTCCCAATAAATCATTCTGACTTCTCCTTAACCAACTCATTCCCAGCAGGCGGAAAGAAAACTGTAACAGTCTTTCTTCTATCTCCTATCTCTCACTTTTTCTCTCCCTCCTCCTGTCTCTTTCCCTGTCTGGCCTCGTCCTCTCTTTCAAACACGCACAAGATGCACAGTTTGTGGCAGTGAAGGTGACAGAGGGGGGCAAATTACTGAACATTTTACCACTTCTCTGCAGGACGGAGCTGATTCATTAAATACGAACTCTGAGCCCCATCACACTTGCTTGAAAACACTTAAACTGTATTACAACTTAATTGCTTTAATAAAATTGAGATGTAAAATTAATTATATATGCTAACTTGCTAAATAAAACAGCAAGTCTTTACAAAACTTTAATAAAGTCAATCAAACGAAAATCACTGTGTACAGTAATGCATTTCTTTATATTAAAAGAACGTGTGTGTGTGTGTGTGTGTGTACCTGTGCTGTAGCTGTAGGAGGCCTGAGATGATAAAGGTGCGGTGTTAAACGGACTTACAGTGTCTGGGAATAGAAGCAAAAAACTGGTGGTGGAGAATATGTGTGTGTGTGTGTGTGTGTGTGTGTGTGAGAGAGAGAGAGCGAGAGAGGGGGAAAAGAGAATCTATGGGTGGTCAAACAATGCAAAAGTGTATGAGCGCGTGTGGCTGTGGAGAAGGAAGAAGGGTGTTAAAACAGGCTGCACATGGGGACAAACGTATCTGGGAGGGGGATTCAAAGTAGTGTACTTTTTAAGCGGCTGTAGACGCCAAACCGTTGACACAAAAAACTTCCATTTGCGGTGATGCCTGATGTGCTGAAGCTCGGCCACAATATCGGAGGAATGAGCTTTTTGTCGCTCGCAGGGGGTGGAGTTAGAAAGTGAACGAGTGCTGCCTACCAAACAGAGAGAGGCGAGGGAGACGAGAAAGAGAGAGGAGAGAGACGGGTGGGCAGACGATGGTTGTCGGATAGAGACTTAAAGAGCTAATGAAACTGGCTGGTTGAACTGTTTGCAGTCGCATGGCGTGCTCTGCATCTTTCGGATCCTTGGAAGGACAATAAAGAAAGAGGAAAAAAGAGAATAGAAACTGCAGCAGAAAGCAGATAACAAGAAGTGTTAAAACAAAAGAGGGCTCGTTTGACATATCTTATTTTCCCACCGTTTACCCAGCCTTCATTGCCTCTTCACGTCACCCTTCCCCAGCGGACAGGAGCGTTTCATGCACGGAGAACCACCGACTTCCCGCTTGGATCCACTAACACGCCGGCCTCCCAAGCTCCTCTGGCGGGCTCGCAAGCAGCAGTTCTCGGTGAGATGAGAAGACCGGACCCAGATTAGTCATTAAAAGGACCTGCTCAGAAAGACTTCCACAAACCCTGTTGTTTGAAGCCCCAGGATTTGTTGGGGAGGGAGGCTGAGTGCAGTGCCTGGTTTATGGGGGAAGGGGGAGCATCAGTCACTTCACACCACAATAGACTTTTGAGTTTTACAACACTTATTAACCTGAGCAAGTATTACAGTCTTTGACCGGTTGTATGCATGCATGAAGCTTTTGTTCTCCCCCTCTCCCGTCTGTTAGGCATTTGCTGGGATGTTTGAGTCGCGTTGTTTGGTGGGGTGAAGGGACCGAGAGAGTGGCCGGAGAGACCAAAGGGACGGTGGCGGAGAGAGGAGCCGGGAGCATGGCTCTGGTAGCGCTGTCTCTCTGGGTGCTAACGAGTCTCACCTGGGCGAACCTGCTCCAGGTGTCAGCCAACAGACATTCCGTTTACTGGAACAGCTCCAACATACAGTAAGACCCCCACTCCTGTGTGTGTGTGTGTGTGTGTGTGTGTGTGCCATTTCGTTTGATCTCTATTCTCCACCTGTTAAAGTTAAGGGAAATGTCCTGATTTGCACTCTCTGGGCTGCTACTTCATCAGTGCTTTATTGCTGTTTCAGACCATGCATGTGTCTCTCCGATGCTTTATCAGGATTGGAGCAGCCACCTTATTCATAAATGGAAGAAATTATTTTCATCCAAACAGGGGTCTCTTGTTTCTCTCTAGGGCAAAGCTATTTTTGAGCCTCCAACAGCTCTGTCAGACCCCTACTGTGAAGTCAAGGTGGCTCCAAACCATCATTTAAACATCTTTTCTTGCACAGCTGGTCAAACATATTTAGTCTCTGTTACTCAGCCAAGCTGCAGTTTATGCGTCTAACTATATATTCAGTTTCTTCCATCATTTTTCTCTCCCCTCTCCCCTATCTTTATTCATTCTTATTGGAGGAATAGAAAGATAGGGAAAAGAATCACATGTGATCCACTTGCGATCCTCTCCTCTTCTCTCCATCATGTGGCTCTCCTCTTGCAGTCTTCCAGGGCTCTTTCTCCCTGTCTTCTCTTCTATCTGGTTCAATTAGGAGCACTTCTTCATCCTGACCTCATTGTGTAGTAGCAGTGTCACTATTCAATCTTTCCTTCTTGCTCCCTCTCCAACTTGCTCTCTCCTTCCATCCTCTCTAACTCCCTTCTTTGTTTACACTCAGTCAGTTGGCCTTTTTGTTATCCTCCCAATCCCTCGGTCCTTGCTTCTATCTCAATTCAAGTAAAAAAGCTTTTTTTTCCCCAAAGCTGCAATTTTAATACCGTCCTCATGAGTCCATGGCTCTGCTACTGGATTTTTAAGAATGTCGAGTCGGTCTGCACCAACACACTGTAGGTTTATTTCTCCTCCTACAATTCAGAGTAAAACATTGTAAATTTATGTTGTACCAGCTTTTCCACCATGACTTAAACATGTGCATCCAAATCTTTATTAATTCCACATCTCTTTCCCTTGCTCTAAATATTTCAATTATAATTTGCAAATTTGCAACTGAATGCATTCAATATTTACTGAGCAGGTCAGCGAGTTGTGATCTATTATGTGTTTTCGATAAGGCCACAAAATGATGCTACAATCAACCCAAACTGTAGGTTGTGGAGGTGCACAAGAGCGCATGTCACACATACACACCTTCCTTCTCGTTCTCCATCTTGCAGTTATTCCTCCCTTTGTGTAAGCCATGTTTCGGCTGCCAGGCGTCCCTCAAAACATCTCAGTATGTGGCATTTACCGCTTCAGCAGAATTTACTGGGCTCCCAAGATGAGCAGTCAGATACATAGCAACTCATATTTTATGACTGCACTTATTAAAGACGTAAACAATATAAAAGAAAATACGCCGTTGTTTTTGCACGAAGAGGATGAATAGTCCTGTTTGCAGACAATAACTCTAGGCCAATGATTTTAGTTTACAGCGTGAAATAAAAACTATGAGAGGCAAGTGAATTTATACCCACAACAAAATTACTATACATGAAGTACTGCGTAAACCAATAGGAGCGGAATACATAAGGTTATTGGTTGTGGTTGATTCTGTAAACAATATTAATATTCCTGAATGTGAGAAAATTATTTCCGTGCATTTTAGAGAAACTAATATTGCGTGCATAGTTGCTCATAATCAATTTTAGCCAAGGTTTTTCTTAACCTCTCAATGTAAGTCTTTTGTGCTCTGTAATAAATTCATAATAAACACTAATTAAACTCCTATATCAGAGACAGAAGTTGATTTAGATAACGTGAAAAAAACACACACTAAAACAAAGGAAATAAATGTTAAAGATGAAAGCTCATATATTATAATAAAAATAGAACAATCAGATTTAACCTTGATAAAATGTATAATTAATAATTAAGTCAGACAATGTTTTCTGTTTATAAGTGTTTTCAGTTCAAAAAGCAGCAGTTGGTGTTTCTGGAAAATCAGAGGGAGGAATAAAGCAGTCTGGATCAGACTAACCTTTAACCTGACTGTCCAGGACCTGAGTACCGCAGAGCCTGCGGTCTCTCTCCTCTCTGGTTCTCTCTCTCTGTCTTTCCACACATGTTGACTGGAAATACTGTTTTCATCCCAGCGGCAGAATGTTCTTTGCCCCTGCAGTGTGTGTCTTGGTGTGTGTGTCTTTTTTAAAAGACTGTAGTTAATTAAAGAACAGTGCATCTCAATGGACTTGCCTCATCCCTGATCTTCCCATGTCTCTCTTTCTCATTCTCACTGCACACGTACACAATGACAATGTATGAGCAGTGAGTGGGGATAGCTTTTTCAATTCAGTCTGCTTACTGAATTAGGAGACAAAAGGGGCCATGGACAGTGGTGGACAAAAGGCAGATAAACTGCGGGATAACCTGTCTAATTTACTCTTTGATACACTTCTGAGCCATTTTTCTACAGCACAGATCCTATTGCCAGCATTTATTTCAATTGCTGCCCTCAACACCACAACATTCAACATTTGCAGGGTTGGCTGGCGTGCCTCTAGCCATTGGCGATCAGCCTCTATGGAGTTTCTCTAACTCGCAGAACAGTGAAGGTTTAGAAGGCCAATAATAACTTGTAGTATAGCTGTCAGTTTGAGTGGTAAACACATTGTAAAGCCTCAGGACCCTATAGTTTCTCAACCAGCTTCTGACCCCAAGCCACTCATCAACCACAAGAGACAGGTTTAGACTGTTACTGAGGATTAACTACTTTACACACACACTTACATGCACCCACACACTAATGTACATGTGCATGAATGCATGCATAAATCTGTGTATGTGCACATGATGGCAGGCACATATATTTTTGTACGTACATGAATACACACAAGCATACATGCCCCCACAGTGTACTTTTTATACTTTGAGAAGACGGATAGTTTCCTGTGTTTGCAACTTGCACAAAGGCGGTTGCCACTGCCTATCAGTCAATTGTCACTGATATCCCCGAGCATGAATGTGTGTATAATGGTGTGTTTTATGTGTGTGCTTGAAACCTAGTGTATGTGTGTGTTTGCCCTGTTACAGATGTCTCTGTTCATCGATGAGTGACCGAAACAAAAACAAATCCATCAGTCCGTTAAATCACACATTATCTTCCACCACCTGGCAATTAACCACCGCTGTGTGAGTGAGTGCGTGCACGAGTGTCTGCATGCATAGACATGTGTATGTGTGTAATTTAATAACGCAGCAGTTAGCTAATTTGCATAATGGATATCTGGTGATATCTCTAAATTTATCAGTGGTATATTTCAAAAGTGATTACATTTAAGATAAACAAACACATCATCTAAGCGTCTTTTGACAATCTATTTGCCTGTGTTTGTTGTTATGTGTGTGTGTCCATGGCATTCTCACCTCAACGAATGCCACTGGAACGAAGCCAGCTATTGCAAGCAGAATTTGCTTCTCATATAAATGCACATGTGTGGTAATCGATGCAGAGGT
Organism: Channa argus; assembly: GCF_033026475.1. Classification (NCBI taxonomy): domain Eukaryota; kingdom Metazoa; phylum Chordata; class Actinopteri; order Anabantiformes; family Channidae; genus Channa; species Channa argus. Next base: position 11,879,512 of record NC_090203.1, on the reverse strand, counting down.
GGAACTTGTTTAATATTCATCCATCTCGTCAGATTGCAAAAAGACATGTCATGCAGGGCGGGTGAGAAATAATGCAAGAATATGTGAAGAGAGAGACAGTAAGACAAATACTATGGGACTGGTGAGAGGAGTGAGGGAAATCGGTAAGAATACAGATGCACTTTGTGTGGATTCATAACAGAGCAGGGGGAGGAGGGTCATCATAATAATTATAATCATGCTTGGCCGATGCCCTCATACGCACGCCGAGTTCTCGCATTAGGTACGAAGACACAGACCTAGTTTGTGTGTGTGCGTGTGTGTGCACGTGAGCGAAAGAGAGGAGGACATACACACAGACAGGAGGATTGAACAGGCCAATCAACCAAGCCTCTGGCACCAATACAAACCTATCTGTCACACAGTCCCACTTAGGACGACAACAATTACATTTATGAATACTTGCACAAAGGCGTGTGACTAGTGTCTTCACAAGGCCCTCCTTTGTGTGTGTGTTTGTGTGTATACATTTAACCCATCCATCATAGACACTGCCGCTGCATGTGTCAGCTACCCCTGTGTGCACACAAAAATAAACCTCACACACAGGCTCAGTGATTATCATGATGGCTATATGGCTACAGCATTCACACCCATCATTAGTAATGAATATTAAGGCCACATAGTGTACAGGTGAATGGATTCTGGTTTGAGTAGTGATGTGTGGGTGCGGTGTTAAGGCATTTGCAGAGAGATGTCATTAATTAAAAGCAATAGGGAACACCTGTATGATGGATGACTTCTGTTTGCACAATAAGATCCAGTGGTCTTCTGTCTCAGTCTATTGCGCTGTCTTTGTGTGTGAGTGTATGTGTGTCTGTGTGCGGGGGGGTTAATACATTTTTCTGATTAGACAGTTATTGTCTAGTAGGTAAACAGAGCATTAAGGGATACACACAAGGAGAGGTGGAAAAGAATTAAATAATTTTTTTGTCCTCTATCTTTTTTCTCTTTGGGGCTGAGCTAGATTTCAAAAGTGTGCTCCCACCCCAAGCACTCATGGGGTAGTGGTATTTTGGGAGCGGTGTGGTTTAATGTAAATGTTGCTTTATCTGTCAAATTAACTTGGACTAAATCTTTCCAGTGCTAGAAAATATGTGGCCTTTGTTTTGAGGTCTGTTTTGAGATTTTCTTTTTTTTTCTCAACACTCTTATCTTCTCCTCTCTTCCCACAAACTTGTAGGTTTTGACAAAAGCTACTTAATTGGCATTCTTAACACACATCCTTGCAGATGTTATAAATTTACACATTCACTTAAAACACTGACATTGATACTGAGAAAAGGACAAGCCAGAAATATCCAGCTTAGCCTTTTTTCCGCATCTCTCCATTGAATCTTTTGTAATAAGAGCCATCTGTAAGAAAATTGAGTATTGATGTTCAGCCCTCGTGCTAACTTTGTCTTTAGTCAAATGCTAACTGGTCACTGTAATAGTCTGGAGGCATTAAGGCATGTGATTCTGCTATGACCAAAATTTTTGAAAGTCGTGTAATTCTGATCAAGCCTGATCTAAAGTAGAGGTATGAATGTGTGGCCTAAGATTGGTATTGATTCAAGTGGCTGCTGATTCCATGCTGATTGCTCAGTGCTTAGAAAAGATGCTTCGCCAGCTTTACCAAGATTTTCAAAATCTTTGCTAGGAATCGCTTTGACTTGATTTAAAAACATGCCTACCACAGAAAAGCATTTAGCCGGTTTTTAAATGCATCTTCCTACACATAATAAGCAAGTACAATACATTTTCCTTTTGGAAATGTATTGTATCCATTTTCCTGGAATCACAGTCATAATCATAAGCTGAAACAGCCAGTGATTAGTTATTTATAGGACTTAGGATATGGACTCAACACAACTCAGCCAATGTTCCCATGATGTAGATAGAGGAGAAATATAATAAAATACAGAGAATGGCATCACTGTTAGTGTTTTTCCCACAGGTTGAGAATTTATTTTTGTCACCAAGCTCAAGGGAGGTGGAGGTGTAGCATGGTGGGCTGCAGAACTGCACATAAATGCTTGGCTCGTCAGTCTTTTCACTCAATGCTCAATTACATCAGCATTTTCTCTCAAACTTTAACATGAAAAAATAATAAACACCAAAGTACAGAAACAAACCGTTACAGTGAATGGACATCTGTGGATGGGCCACCCACATACATTTTGTTTTTGGGAACGTTTTGTGTTCTGACTTACTGTATGCACTTATGCACAAGTGAGGCTAGAATGTTTCCTGAGTGATAAATAAGGCATACAAGTTATATATAATTGATTTAGGGATATATTCCTACACATGTGAAAATGCCTTGGTTAAAATATTAATGTAGATAACATTTTTGGTGCTGCTGTCAGTCTGTTTTTATGGCTTGTACTCATCTGTGTGTCATTTGGCCAAAAAAAAAAAAAAAAAAAAAATCAGGGCTAATTGATGCAGAACCAGTAGGCAATAATAAAGTGATATGGATTAGCTTTTAATGTGTCCTTATCAATGCTTGGACCAGTGATTCATGACGCTGACAAATCCCTGAAAGTAATACATTGAAGCAACATTTTTTTTTCCTAATGTCTGGAAAATGTTTGGTATTAGGGCTTTGAGATGCAGTTGGTATGTCTAGTGTAAAGTCTGTACATCTTGGTATGTCAGGATGGATGTTGTGGATAAACTCACAGTAAATCTGAAATATTGAATCCAGGCAGCATCTTTGGATGTCGCATAGAATGACATTTCTTTTAAGTAAACTGTTTTGAATTCATTATTTGTGTTCTGTTTATTAATTTATTTACATATCTGTGTGCAGGCATGTTTATCATATCATTTGCCACCTGCTGGGGGATGCTCAGAATAGACAGACTTTGTCAGTCAAAAAAAATAATAAAAAAAAATACAAAAGTTTTATATCAATGCTTAAAATGTTGACCAAATCACTCTGAGACTTTCTGGTCAGATTTCAAAATCAGATGTTTTTGAAATGTTGGATTGCAGGTGTGATTACTGTGTGGAATTTGCTTTTCCAATTATTAATTTCATACACCATCAGTTTCCTATGCCATCCGTTAGATTGGACAGTTTAAACTACCCAAAGGTGCCACTGAGAGCGTGAGTGATTGCTTTTTGCTCTGCTTTGTGTTAAGTCCATTGTACACCCTCAGAAGTGCTGTATGGACAGTCTGAAAATGATTAAAAGCTCCTCTCAGGTGTTTGGACAAGGCAGGCCTCTGTTGCCCAATTATTATTATTTCCAAAACCCGACAATCTGACTGCCACACCTGTGTTCTGGCCAGGTGTGCACAGGTGTGAAAATGGGGTGAGCTCCAAATGTGGTGTAATTTTTTTTTCACCGCTCGACCGCACCAATCTCTTTGGTGTTGGCAGAAACACAGAGGCTGTTTGCTTTCAGAGAGAAGACTGGAGGATTGCAGCCAAAACTGGGATCAACATCTGAACAACAGGCACTAATAAGAGCCAATACTCTTCACCTCATGTTTTTGAATCAGAGTGGCTTTGCTCTTATTCTCAATAAAAACCAGGATGATGGTCTGTATATAGATTTATTTTTTTAATGTGCTATGACAACTTCTACTTTACAACCACCTCTCTCTGTTGTGTAGCTTCTGTACCACCTCTAAGATCCGGTTTGTAAAGCATCATCAAACCATTTATGAGAGACATTGTAGGTGTTAGATTAACTTGCCACCTGTCCACTGTGGATCAGGAAAAGCTGTACACAAACAGATGCACAACAGAAGCTGAAGGAGAGAAATCTTTTTTTTTAACTACAATTAAGTGACTTTTGTTTGCAAACAGACACACAGGAGTTTATCATATTGGCTTCTCCATTTAGTGATGTCAAGATTGGTGGTCTTGGAGGTTATCCCAGGACAAGCCAGTTGTAGAAAGTAAAAAAAATAGAGCTCATTTTACTGTCACTTAACAGATCTTTTCAGGACAGTTTGTTTAGATAACAACATTCATTGTTGAGTCTTTCTTCATTGGATCTTAGCTAAAATTTCTCACTTTACAATAACGAGGAGCTGTGTCAGAATCGTGTAGTGTTTGTAATGATTTAAGATAAATCGGTGCCATCTGAGGCATACGATTTGCCTTTTTCCTTGACAGCCAAATTACTGAATGACAGTCTTCCCTCGTTACCTCTACATTTTGGGCAAAAACACAAGGCAAAACAAGAATTTATCTTCCCCACCCATGTGTTAAATTTGAACAAATTGTCCATAGAGAACACACCCACAGTGATGGGCTGGAGGCTGTACACACAAACACTCGCATATACACACACTAGACACACACACTTGATGTTGTTGATATTAACAATATTCTCTGAGCCAATGCCTAAGCTCCAGCAGTGTAATCAGGTGCTAATAACAAGACTGTGATGTTTACAAGCTGTTTCAGAGTACTTTATGAATCTGTTTGTGTGTGTGAGTATTCTCTATGTGTGTCTATTCTCCATCAGCTCAGTTGGGGCTTTGGGGGGTACTAATAATGTAGACTGTCAGCTAGTGTGCACACACACACATGCACACACACCAGATGCTCATATGGTGTGTTTGTGACGTGGCTAATGATAGCAGCGTAGCGGCAGTCTGAGACCATATGCTGAGCCTGATCACAACAGAGCAGAGTGATCCGGTGTTAATAAACTCTACCGACGAGACAATTAGAACTCCTCCACATAAAAACAATACAGTCGCAAAGGAAAATGCAGCTGTTTTCATTAAATGCACACACGTGCCAAGAATCAACTGTCGCTGGCCATAACAGGACAGAGGAGCAGCAGGGAGGAGAGCAGCTGCGTTGACTGGAAAAGTGTCTATTGTTACAGTTTGCAATGCGAAAATGATGCTCATTGTTGAGCTTTGAATATTGTCATCAAGATGTAAACAACTTCACGGTGTAGAAGATATAATGAGCAGTTCTATTCTGGAGGAGCCAAATTTTATAAGATGAAATTATGACAAAATATGGGAGAGTCTTGATTGTGAAGGTTGGATTTAGCAGCCTTGGGGAGTGTGTGTGTGTGGGGGGTCCTTTCTTCAACAAACTGCAAAGGACACAGAACTGTGCTTATTCCATCCACAGAGAGAGCACAGCAGAGAAGCAGAGAGTCTTTAATTGAGGTTTTATCCATTTAAGCTGTCACTAAGAGGCCAACTCTGAAACCTTTTAACCACTCTCCTCTCAGTAATGACACAAATCAGAGAGGAAATGTGTTTTTGTCTAAGCGTTGGTGTGAATGTGTGATGGTGCGTGTGCTCGTGCGTGTTAGTGTTCGTGAAGCGGGAGGGTAATTATGCGGAAATTGGGAAATGGCTAAGTGAATTATGACCTTGTTTCACCAGAAGGTTTTAATCAGTCCCAGCCAGGCCAGGGAGGGAACAGCTACACAAGCACTCTTTTCCTGATGGCAACAGCAACCAGTCAGTAAAACTGACAGTCAACTGGTCTGATGTGTCAGTGAAAACCAGTTAGTTGACCAACGATTCACAATCTGATGGGCATATCCAAAGATGTATGTTTGTGTTTTTGGTGGTGCATTGTAAAGTGTTATGTCTTTGATTGTGTTGTTTCTGCACACTAAGTGATGGGTGGAAAGAATTGGCAATAATTAGGGCTGCAGTGGATGATTATTTTCATTAATGATTAATTTACTTATTATTGTCATGTTTAATGGCTTTGTGAGCAAAATGTCTGAAAATAGGAGAGAACAATATAATTTCACCAAGCAAGTTTTCGATTGAAATAGTTTTCCTTCAATCCTCTTTGAAATAGTTGCATTGATTCATTGAATAATCCTATCAACAATAGCAATTTAAAAAATCATGTTGATTTTAACGGCTTTCAGCTTGTCCCTTCAGGGGTCGAGACAGCGGAACATGTTCCACATATTGATTTGGCATGTGTTTTTACGCCCGATGCCCTTCCTGATGCAACACTCCCATTTTTTTTTTATTTTTTTTTTGTCCAGGCTTGGGACTGGGTTGGGCAACACCTGGTAAAGGTTGATTTGAAACCACTGAAACTGCAATCTTTTTGATTTGTGTTTCCTATTCTAATCACTAATTATTTAAATGAATACATTTACCGATGCAAATAATCAATCGATTACTAAAAGTTATGAAAATTGCACATTATAACTTCGCAGACTCATCCTATGAGTGTTATACATATATGTCAATGTTAGAAAATATATTAGATTTAATATTGCAATATGGATTTTTTCCTTTATTGCTTAGTGGTTGTTTTGTTTCCATTAATACATCAGCGTGTCTGAATCTGCCGCCAGTCGTCTGAAAAAGTGAACCTACCACTGCGGTGGAAACAAAAGATGATGGAGGCTAATGTCACCTTTGACTAACATGTGATTATTGTCAAATTATAAGTGAGATAAATTAGTTTTTTGGTTTCCTGCTGCTGGGTCTTTTGTCTTGTGCTTTTGTGCACAAGTTGTCTGTAAGCTTCAGGAGGTCAACATTAGTAGTTCCAGACTTACATAGACTAGAAGTCCAAATTACTGAACACACTCACCTTATGAGTAAATCAAAGAGGAGGATTAATGAAATGATGTGTAAACAAAGTAATTATGCCGTTCAAATGACACATTTAAGTTATTAGGTTGATGACAGTTCAAAGCTGTACGATTCTGCCAAGCTTAATATCATCACTCCAGGCAACATGTCATTTTGGTCTTAAACAGGTCAAAATGTGCAAATATAAAATTTGTTTCAGCAAATTGTGTTTGCACGTGTGCATGCTTGTTTATGTATGTGTGAGTATCTTGCTGTTCGAATGTACGCAGGACCAGCATTGCTGGTGTGTGTCTGTGTGTCTCACAGTGCCTCTGTCGGTTCTGGTCCGGCTGTCTATTTCTGTCAGTGCTGGATCGATGGCGTCCTACAGACATCACACTGCACTCCTTGATGTTTGAGCCTGTTCCTCTTCTCTTTCTCCATGTATCTGCCACTCTGCTCTCTCCTTCTTCCCTCTAGCTCTCCATCTCTCTTGCTGCATCTCCCGTTGGCTCGGCCTCTTGGCATCACTTCCTCTTCTCCTCCTCACTGTCCTCCTCTGCATCATCATACTACTCTCAAGTCTCTCTTCAGATCAGACAATGAGATGTGTATGTGTGTGTGTAATTTTGGCTGCCTGTTTATGAGGAATTCCTCCTATTGGCTTCACTTCTTTGGCAGTTTGTGTTTGTGTCCTAAATGCCAATATATGCTCCAGCTCTTCATAGGTTTTTAAGTATTTTTAAAGGATTTTTTTAGCTGTAGGCAGCTTAGGAGGTGGATCTGGATGAAAATTATACTAATTCGTTTAAATGTTGATCAGCTACAATATGCACAATTTTGGGATTTAACTAGCATCACTCTAGAATCAGTCAGTCCACCCAGGGTGTCAAATACTGAGGCTTTGTCACATCCTTCCCATCAGAATGTGACGAACAGTGAGCCTTGCTTAAAAAACCCTGTAGAAGTTAATATCTTAAGACTGCTTCCATTTAAGTTTATAGCACAATATCGATATGATTTTCTCATGTGCCAGAACTTGTTACATGCTGAAATTGATTTGTTAAGAAATCATCAGTGAAACACAAGTTGAGAAGCCATTTAGGAATCGCCACTATATTTAATATCTGACAACTCCAGGTGCCCTATCATAGCTGTGCAAAAATCCAATACTTCCATAAAGCAGCTGCAGTCATTGATTTGCAAAATTACCTGCAATGTCAATAGAGTGATTTCTGTTTACTCACATTGTCAGTTGTCACATATTGTCAGTTCATCCAGTATTATCTGTAAGTGCACCGTGTGTGTTTGTGATTTCATATGCACCTTTTCATTTTGACCTTTGGTGTGCAATTTAGTGAGCTTTTTTTATAACGTGCATATGCATTTACATGGACAGCTGTGTCTTTGTGTATTCTGAGCACAGTCAGTGGCTGTCAAAGGAGGTAGATAGAAAACGAGGATGGCTGAGAGCTAGGAGAGCTAGTGATGCTGGCTGGCCTCAGTGCTAACACCCACGCTGTCTGTAGGCTCTGCTCTCTGCTCCTATGCTTTGAGGCACAGGAATGCGCTAGAACTGCTGTAGTAAGACCGAATATGAATGAGTGTTTACTACCTCACTCAGCCAACTTCTCTCTTACTCAACCATCGTGTTCTTAATGAAAGTCCAGGATGACTGCTGGAGGTGGATATATGCACTATCCTTTTTTTCTCTTGTATTATAGGGATGCAGAAAGAGAGTAGAGGATGGAGATAGGTGGAGAAAAAGAGGAAAGGGGGTGTATGGTAGATGTGGGGGTTGCAGGGTTGTTGTAATGAATGTACTGCAGTTAAAAAGATTTCTGTGTCACTTCCCGGGAGAGAGAGAAATAAAGGTGGTGGAGGGGGAGAGGGAAATGTGGGAGGAGATGTTGTGAAATAGGATGTTGTGTTGATGGAGCAGGGTTCTTCGCAGCCAGGCAAACTCTCCTCCCATCCTAGTATGTGTGCATGAGTGTGTGGGGTTGGTTGGTGTGTGCGCACACATGAGTGTGTGGGGTGGGTTGGTGTGTGTGTCTGTGTGTGCGTGTCTGTGCGTGTGCACATAAGTGTGTGGGTGGGAAGGGGGGTTCAAAAAGAATGTGAGAAAAAAGGCATGTGAATGCTATGCAACCCACAAGCATACTTCCCACAAGCGTTATCCACATCTATTAGAAACATACATATGCATACTCCATACTTCTGACATGTGTTCATGCATGCACATGCACACACACATGCACACACACACACACACACACAATCTTTCACTAATCCACACACACATATGTAGAGAAAACTTGTTTCACTGGGACAATCTCTGTCATCACCTCCCACAGATTCCTCAAGGGAGAACATTGTTATTTTCCTCGAGCCCAGATCAAATAAAGTGGAGCAAAGAGGGAATACACACACACAGACCAAACATGAATTTAAAGAATAACACACTATACACTTCTATGTTTGCTAAAGTGTGATCGAATAAAACACAGACTGATGACACCCTTCTGGCCGCTCTTTGTGTGTATTGTAAATTGACGCTCCCACAATACATGATGAGTGTTTTCCCCCCTGAGGTGAATAGCATATGTATTGTATCATATATTGCAATTTTCTACTGTATCAGTTCAAATAATCAAAGTCTCCATGACACCCTCCTCTTAGAACAGATACTGCTGCAGAGGTAAGAGGGGTTAGGGAAAGAGACCAGTTTAACTCCGCACCAGCTATATCTGTTGGCCTCTGTTGTTGCAAAAAAGACGAGCGAGCACACAACAAGAAAGAACAGACAGAGAAAAAAAATCATTGATGAAGGTTGGAGGGGACGGAGGGGAGGGGACCAAAGAATGGAGAAAGAAGGGTTCTGCAGAACAGTGCTGCCAAAACCGGGGTCAATTGTGATGAAAATGGCTGTTCACATGACCACAATAGCGGCTGAGTGACAGCACTAAAGCAGCATGGATGGGCTTATCCTGATCACTCAGGGTCTTGACTGGGGAAATCACAATGCCCTGGAGATGTGTCCTTTTTAGGCTTGGAGGATCACAGAGCGCCCACGGTCCAAAGCTTTGGCCCTGAAATGTCCCTGACATTACCATATCAATGCTGCCCTGGCTATTCCGCCAAGGAGCAGGGCGGCTAGCGATAGTGCTTCCCGTTAGCATCGCCCTGTGCCTTCGCAAGGCTATTCAGCAGGGAGTCAATGCTAACTCAATGCTAAGTGTGAATGGGAAGACGTGTAAGCTCACTCCTGTAGTGTGAACCCATGTCTGGAGGTGCATTCAGACCAGTGTTTGTGTGTCTCGGTGTCCCTCATTCCTGCTTTATCTCTCTGTCCCACGCTGTTTTTCACATTTCTAAGTTCTCATGGAAAGAGCTGCGCATCATATGGTTGCTCTTCGCTTCTTTTTGGTCCCAGTTTTATTTTGGAATCATAATTTTAGATTATTGAATTTATTTTTCTCTTGCTTAACAACATTTATCACTGGATTTTATTGAAGACATTTCTTTAATTAGACACAAAGCAGTTTTAAAAAAAACTGCTTTACTATTACATGATAACTAGGCGAACAATAAGTGATGTGGCTAGAAGTGGACCAGTGGACCTGCTTACTTGACCTTGCTGCAAGATTATTCTCCCCTAATAAAACCCAATGTAGGGGGAGGCCATAGCTCAGTTGATAAGGCAGTAAAATTTAAACAATGTCACAATAGAGGCTTGAGCAATAGATTTTCAAAAGCAAGGAACAGTTTTAAGAAGCCAAACTATACATTACTCTTCTCTGCCAAGTGTTTTTCCTAAACGTAAAATTGACTTACTTTTAAATACTCTTTCAAAAAGTTAGCAGTACTCATGTATTGTGACTACATTAAGCTACTGAATTAATTTGTTAATGATTTCTTAGGAAAGGCTCCTGCCCTCTCATGCACTTTTTCCCTAAAAGAATAAAGCATTGTTTTTGTCATATCCGCTCTAATATCATCCTATTCACAAACTTAGACAAATTCCTTATATAATAGAAAATGGATAAAACTGCAGAGTTGAGGGTGTGTTTAAGAAGAAAGGGTGGTGTGAGAAGAGTCTAGAGTGTTGCTAGGGATATATCACATGATATTCGCATTATATGGCGTTTGATATCATCACAATGCAATCAAAGATATTAGCCAGCAAGAGTACAAGCCACAATGCAGTGTTAATGTAATTATTACACCATGGGGAGGAACTAGATGAGCTGGAGAGGAAGGGCAGGTTTCTAAATGATGCAGAGGGAATGGACAATGAGATGGAAAGGAAGGAAGGAGAAAATCGATGGCTAAAAGTAAAGGATGGGAAACTAAAAGGGCAATGAAGAAAGCAAGATGCAGAAGACAGGTAAGATATTGGCCCTGGACTTCTTGCTTTGTCACTGGAAATCAGAGCCACAGGGCAGGATGCTGTTTGATTTGCTGTACTTGTTTTAATCTGTGTGTCAGCGCGCACACACACACACACACACACACACACACACACTCTGAGTTGGCCTCCAGTCTGTCTATGAGTATCGGCAGAGAGCTGAGAGGTTATCATGCGTCGTCAGGTGCCAGACCGACTCTTGGTAGCAGGTTTGTCATTTGTAATTAGAGAGAAAAGGAGAGCTGGCTTGTTTTTTCTCTCTTCTCTCTCCTATTCTCTGGCTGAAGGCTGTCTCTAGGTATCGACAGACAAGTGACAAACACGCACACACACACTTTCACACACACGCACACAGATACAGATGCACTGACACACGTTTGATGGGCCAAGTTTGATTCCATTAAGTGGAGTTTGTCAGTTAGTCAGTAAAGTGTTAGGGTGAATGCTGATGACCAGACGGTGAATCCCACAGAGCTAAACAGGATCTGAAGCAGCCTGTTCAGACACTCATAACACAGAGGGTGACTGAGCAGTGGCAGGCCTAACTATGGCTATTTTATGTCAGTCACACACACACCCTATCTGGTGTTGTATGGCTATGTGGTCACGGTCCATGCAGCTCTGAGTTCTGGTCACGGTTAAAAAGGCTTCCTTCTGGAGAGGAGGGGGGAAAGTAGAGTCTTAAGACAGAGAAGGAGATGGGGAGTAAGGGGGGATAAGAGAAGTGGGAGATAATAGGAGAGGACTTACAGTGGGGGAGGAGGGCTGGGATGGACCAAAGAGGGAGTGAAAAGGGGAAGATAGAGGCTGAAGGTGGGTTTTCGATGTATGAAAGCCTGCATGCCTCCATTCCTGTTCTATTGATGTATTCTAATGCTAAGTGTGTAATGCTGGGACTCAACTGGTCTCTGGGAGAGACGAGCCTTTGATAGGCACAACCAGGCTCTGGGACAGATCCCTTGCATGCCATTCATATGCATATCTCTCTCTCTGTGTATATGTATGTGTGTGTGCATGTACACACAGTTTTTTTAAGCCATTTAAGTAACTGTTTTTTGGCCATTTGTGCCAGTGGTAGATTGGTCTAATTTCCATATCAATGTGAGCGTGTTTTAGACTGTTCAGAGCATCATACACCCTAATCCTAAATTACCCCCTAGGACCATGCTCATGGATGTTTTTATGATCTGGCATCCTATGATTCTGTGTCTTTTAATTTTCCATGGTAGGAGCATTTGAATATGCAGTGTTTCGTGTGTGGCCACGGTGTAATGCAGCACATCTGATCATGTAATTGGCCATCTGCAGAGGAGTGCAAAGTGCAGAACTGCAAAGCAGACTACATCTCACTAGCCTGTCCAGGAGGTGTGTGTGTGTGATTTATATGTGCCCCCTGTGAGCTGTTTGTGTGGAGAAAAAACATTCTTGCGTGAATTGCTTTGTTTGCCATGTTTTCCGGTCCCAAAACGATTATAGCATGAAATTCCACACGCTTTGTATGGCAAAGGGGGTCTCACATGTGGACAAAGTCACACACACCACCGTGACACACCAAAGCCAGAAGTCAGGGAGACTGGTTAATGACTGTCGGGGTCAGAAAGGGAGAATGACTGTGGTAGTGTCAAGGTTTTGTGACAGATGCTGGTTGTAAAATGCCTTGCTCACAGGTTTATTGTTGTGAAAAAGTAACGATCAGTTTCAGCAAGATTGATGCCATTCCTTGTTTCTTTCTTTCTTTCTTTTTCTCACACACAGACATGCACACGCACACGCACACACCCTGAATCTTTAATCGCCCTCTGGGTCGCTCCCACGAGTGACCCTCTTTACACTTGAGCACTTAGGTAGGTTTCCTACTTGAATTTGTTCCTCAACTCCAACCTCCTTCGCTGGTTGTTCTGACTTTACCTCCTCTAGCCTGCATGCACCATGGAAAGCTGTTATATTTACCAGCGTGCATTTGCCCAGTGCATGTGAGTATATGTGTTTTTATGCCTGATAGAAAGGGAGGAGTTTGTCAGAGTGCATAGAATTGGATGGATGTTTCAAAACAGAGCAAAACCTGAATATTAGTGCCAGCCACTGATGCTTTCACCTCTCAGTGTGTGTGTGTGCGTGTGTGCTTAGAGGCACTGGAGGTTATTTGATCTCATTGTGTTGTTGGAGAGTAGGCTGCTCTCTTGCTTTATGACCGGAGCTGTAGGGAGATATTCAGCTTCACTTGCCTCCCCTCAACAATCCATCATCGCTCTCTCAGCAGACAAACGCACTCCCATCATCCTATTACTTCCCCTCACACTCAGAAACATTTAAGACTTTCTCTCACTACCTCGCACTTGCATGCACCTTAATGTATGCACATATTCTCACACTCCCTGCACAGTTTTTTTCTTTAGAAGCCGAGAGAAAGGAAGACTGTCTCCGTGTTTGGGTGTTTCACAGTGTATAAATGAGTGACAAAGTGAGCGTGTGTGCCTGTTATAATTGTGATAGTGTTTCTGTAAGTGATTATAAGCTGTTGCAGTGTGAAAGCAATGCGACTCCTTCGTTAAGATGTTAAGTGTGTGGTAAACTGAACAGGGACGTGGACTCAGCTAATGACTGTTTCTGCACACTTCATCAGATTGCTCGCCTGCAATATTGCCTCCTATCACTCTCTGGCACCACTGGCGCTTAATAGCGTGTGTACATTTGATGGTGTTTGTGTGCCCGTGTGTACGTCTGATCACGACATATATTGCTTTGTTGAGCCATTACAGTTTAATAGGCATAGTGGAATGTGCGACGCGTTAATGCTCCGACAACATGAAGTAATGACACAATGAAACAATTAAATATGGTGGACGAGAATTACTTTTCGAACAAGCTGCACCTAGAAGCAATTTAGAGTACAGATTAGGCTTATTAAGAGAAGAGAGGGGGAACTCTATCATTTACAGTCTCTTTCGTCATTGACTTCCAACTCTCTGTCAGCATGACTTTATATCTGCTGACTCACAGACCGGTGAACCACAGAGAAATTCACCTTGAAATTAGAAGTTTTGTCTGAGTGATTATATGCATGTTTACATGGGTGTATTAAGAGGTGGTATATTGGCCCAACAACACCTTATACTTTGCAGACTTAGGGCTATTTCCAGGGATGTCCTGATGCTGAAAACCAGTATTGAGCATCAGACCCGATACTGCCCTTGTGTACCTGTGCTCGTTCTCAGGTGCTGCTCTCAATACCATGTTAGTCTCTGCAGGTAGGCAGAGGGGAAATAATGTCTGTGGTTTAGAGCTGTTTTAAGATAATTGATGGCGAAAAAAGTAAATGCGACTGCAAGCTCTGCTCTACTAAGGTCTTAAGATCCATTTACTGATAGTCAAGTTTCTTAAGATTATTTTAAGAAACATGATTATTTAAGTGTTTGCGAGTGACATTAGCGACAAGCGAGGGAGATCCATAGTAACTCGTGTTACAGTTTTATCTGAGTTATTTTACCAACATATCCCTCTGTTGACTCTCCAGTCTGTGTTGTCTGAGCCTCTCCATTCAATCTCACTTCAAATATGTGCTTTGTTTTTTTTTCTTCTCAGCGAAAGTTAGTCTGTTTAGAAAAACCCAATCACTCCCAGAAGGACACGTCTATCCTAGATCCTTCAGTCACCTGGCGTGTACTTTAGACTGTCAGAGATTAGAAGTCTGTGACAGGTAGTGGAAACAACTATTAAGTATGAACTGTCCAGTCTTCAAAAGTCTCCATGTGTGTCCCCACTACTATTTAGACCAGTGTCTCTCACCAGTGCCCCTCATCTCTCATCTGTGCAGTGAGTTGATGAGGATTTACAAGTTGCTGTCCAGCAACTTATACCAGAAACAAAGCAGTTTAGTGCCAGTACCAGTACTCTATTAGTATTAGTAACTATTTGCTCTTACACTCATCCTGGGAAGTGTTATTTGGACATCTCTTGCTATTTCTGCTATTGATTAATTGTGTATTTTCTGTCCGTAGATAAATGATAAGAATATAGCATCAAATTTAAAGCAAAATAAATGACTGAAACCAGAGTTTTTATATTTACAGATGCTAAACATGTATTTTTTCTCTCTGCCTTCTTTGAGTATAGGACTTTTACTGTCTTTAAGGGTTCCTTGTGAGTTTCCTCTGGAGATTCTGGTTTCCCCTGACAGAGGTTTCCTCCAGAATTATGCAGGTCAGATGAACTGGAAACTCTTACTTGTGCTTGACTCTGAATGTATTGTCCAGAGTGTATTCGACCTTACAGCCTCCCTGTATTGAGTAATTGTCAAAGACATGAATGGATAGATTAGTGGTTGTTCTTTTTCCTTTTCATTTTTATGGTTGCAGCTTTGTAAAATCTTGTATTGTAATATATATGTACAAATATGTACAAATCTTAGGCTGAGCACCCACCTCATGACCAATCTACCCTTGGGTAGGTGAAACCACTAGTCTGTAGCAATAAGTAACTCTTTCATAGCCAGTTAGTTACAAACTTTTCCCTATTTATGTCTGTGATAGTTTCCAAATGCTGTTGAGATGCTGTTGTTAAAATCTTGTCAGTATCAGACAAACTAACAAACATAAGGAGACGAATAGGGTCAGACCTCCAAGCATATTGAGTGTGGGCACAGATATACACAGCCGTATGTCTATATCTGTGTTTAAATGTTGATTTGCTTATGTGTTAAGCGTAGGAGTCAGTGAGACTGTAAATTGTCTGACTCATCAAGCACACTGAGAAACTACTGGGAAATTCTGAGGTGATTTGTCATTTTTTTTATGTAGGTGTTGTCTACGTTTCCCCATCTTTTCTACTTCTCTGTCTTTCTGTTTTTGTCTTCTCTCACATGTGTGTCTTTATGTAATCGTTTATAAAGATCTGTTGAGAATTAGAGATCGAAAACCCATTTACAGAGGTTACCTACGTAAAGTCTGCCTATTTGTCTGCTGTGAAATCGAAACCTTACCCTCTGCCGTTCCCTCCGTTTTATTCCCGCTCTTATTCCCCTCACTCAGGCTTGTCTCTCTCGCTCTTAACCCCTTTCTCTCGGGGGGTCACAACTCTACAATGGAGGAGCGATAAGAGGAGAGATAAGATGATTGGGAAGAAATGAGGGAATTTGTTAAAGATAGAGGGATGGACAGAGAGGTCATTGGTGAGGAATAAAGAGTATCGGGGTAAAGCCACATTTGATGAAGGATGGAGAGTGAGCCTGCGTACACACAAAGGCTGTTGAATTTTCTGTTGTTTAACAAGAATGATAGTTTGAAGTTTGATTTACAGACATAGTCAAGGACTGGAACAGTTAAGTAATGGTGTATAGTTTTACATACAAACATAAAATAACATTTACAGTTAATAGTTGTAATGTTTCTAATCGCTCTTTTTTCCTCTGCTGTGCAGCGTATGTTCAGTTTGCAAATGAGTGTGAGATTTGTCTGCTGCCCATTTTTGCCCATACCCATTTCATTTTGCCCGTAAACATTTTCAAAACTGGATCCAATTACAATTTACTGTCACTAAAGAGTAAAATACTAATTGATCAAGGAGCAATGATAGACACAACCCAAGATGTAGTTTGAATAAATGGACTACTTGAAATTGGTGCAATGACTTATGTATATCTCAATACTTTAGTAAATACCACATCATATGGACCTTGAGGTAGTGGCATTATAGTCATTGCAGCAGCATTCATTTTTTCCATATCATACGCCTTTCCATCAGCCAAGCAGCAATAATAGGCAGCCAACCGACTTATTCATTCTGAATCTTGGTTCTTGGTTTAGTAGCTGCTCGCCTTCTGACGGATCCGTGCCCACACAACGGATGTGTACACGCTTCTATTCATACTACAACTTGTGATATAAACAAACATATTTTCAATTCTAGAAAAGAGCAACAATGAGAAGAACCATTTCTTTGTGTGTTGTATTTGACTGAATTTCATCAAAAAGTGGAAAATTTTAAAACGATGTGTAAATGCTTCACATAAGCGGTGTCAAGGATCTTCAAATGCTACATGCCTTAAAATTATGTGCACTAATTTTTGACCTCGGTGTCACATATCTAATGATGCAAAACAGACGTTATCATTTACATCTTTATATTCATGTCAAATGATGGACTAACGTCAAAATAGTAGGAATCATCCACCCCCTCGTTTAACAGCTTCCCTGATCCAATCAAAACGCTTCTTATTCCGAGAAACAGAAAGACATGGAGCCTCACAATTGTTCAAGCAGGTGCAACAGTCACATGTGATGTTCATTTGAATAAAGTTACAACCCCAATTCAAAACAAGTTGGGACGATGTGTAAAATGTAAATTACAACTGAATGCAATGATTTGCAAATCTCATCAACCCATATTAGTCATAATAGAACATAAACAAATCAGATGTTGAAACTGAGACATTTTACCATTTCATGGAAAATATTAGCTCATTTTGAATTTGATGGCAGCAACACATCTCAAAAAAGTTGGAAGAGGGTGATGTTTACTATTATGTAGCATCCCCTCTTATTTTAACAACTGTCTGTAAACATCGGGGAAGTGAGGAGACCAGTTGCTGGAGTTTTAGGAGAGGAATGTTGTCTCATTCTTGGCTGCTGCAGGATTCTAGCTGCTTTTTGTTTTCAGATGCAACAAATGTTTTTTATTGGTGAAAGGTCTGGACTGCAGACAGGCCAGTTCAGACTGTTTTCCTGCAAAGCTATGCTGTTGTGATGGATGCAGTATGTGGATCAGCATTGTGTGGCTGAAATATGAAAGTCGTTCCATGAAATGAGCTAATACTTTCCATGAAATTGTACAATATCTCTGCTCCAACATCTGCTATGTTGTTTATGTACTATTGTGAATAAAATATGGGTTGATGAGATTTGTACATCCTTGCAATCTGTTTTTATATACATTTTACACATTTTCCCAACTTTTTTTGAACTGGGGTTGTAACTTTATTCAAATGAACATCACATGTGACTGTTGCACTGTTGTATTTCTGTTATATTTTACATCCTTCAATGACATGTCTACAACCTCTCAATTTCTAAACGTTGTCCATACAAACATTTGCATAGAAAAAGTCTGAGTTCTATAACCTTTCAGCCACTTCCTTTCAGAAATGTAGCATCACTTGGGCAGAGTCACTCCACTGCAAACAGATGTGTGTTTTTGTAACAAATGGTTAAAACCCTCCTGAAATGTTGGTATGAACGTGTCTTGCGTTCACCTGTACGTGAGTTGGACACTTATGAAAGACAAAGAAAAACAGAGAAATCTTTAAGTTAAAAATGATCTGCCAGTATAAAATTTGTCTGTATGCCTTACCAGATAATGATAGTGAAGCATAATTTTATGACCAAATGAAAGAGAAAGAAGAGGTATTTAACTGTGCTTCAGTCATTTCAGCTTGAATGCATAACCTTTAGAAAAATACACACAAAAAATCCAAATGTGGATGGAAGCTTTTTTCTATATATTCCTGCTTTAGTGTGGTCATGGCTGAAGTGAATAAGGGAGAGGGTGATAGGAAAAGATGGGTTGGAGGGGGGTGAGAGTTTGTTATTAAATGATGCGTGCTGAAGGGAGGGGGGGACGATTCACTGTGAGAAATGGCATGATGTGAGTGTGAGAAGAGAGAGGAGAGTGTGGAATGATGGAAAACAGGATTAGATAGACAACGCCGCAGGGAAGTGGTTTGGGCCTGTAGCGAGGAGAACTGTGTGAGTAAAGTGACAGAGAGAGCCAGTGTACAAGTGAGAGAGCGAGAGACAATTAGAGGGAGGAAAGAAGAGGCAAAAATGAGTCAAGGTAGGGAATCAGAGTGGATAAGCTGGAGCTGGGTGAATGAGGACAAAGGAGATGTGTCGGGAACGCGATGAAGGGAGAGAGACAGAGGAGGGAGTCACAAAGTCCGTGTAACTGTAACAGAGTCTGACACAAAGCTCCAACCTAAGCTAATAGCTTGTCTATTAATATCTCCTACTAATGACTGTCACCCCCTGTCACGGTGGCAGCGAGCATAATCCTTATCAGTCTTTAACTTTTACCTCCTGAATAATGATCCTAATAAAATGTTTAAATGTGGAGGAGAACTGAGTGACCTGCTGTGTGAAGGCCACGAGCTGTGCCCGAACATTTCTGTAACTTTCGAAACAAAATACCCGGATATTCCCACTGGGCACACTGTGATTGGCACAGTGTGTGCAGGTGAGAAACAAGCCAATGTTTCAACTTCATTCATTACACAAATGTATCTGTCACTTTTCATGTGAGCGGCCGACGGCAACAGGAGGAGAAAATGTTTAAAAACGTCTGCTTCTGTCTCCGTATATTCTCACTATGAGAGCTGACTTTTCACTCCACTTTACAACGCATGACCATTTTGAATGACTATTAAGGCTTTAGATTTCAGAGACGATTAGACATATGCAGTGGTCTGAAGTAGATCTGTTTGAGCGTACACCAGCCTGTCCCTGTTTGAGATGCCACCTAGTCATCTCGTCATCCATCCTCATCATGCTCTTCTGTTGTTTCCTAGTCATCTCTTACCTGCCCACTATCCATTAAAGAATATGCTATTGTACCTGAAATACGGAGCATAAAGGCTTGAGGGGCTACTTTAGTGCAGACAAGTATAACCAGCCACAGCTGAGTCCATAAACACTGTTTTTATTAATACAGTTGTGAGTTATGAGGCTTTCCAGACAGTTGTTTAAAATACTGTGAAGAAGGATATTCTTCCATGAAAGATTTTTTTTTTTTTATGTATTTGATAACTTTATGCAAAGAGTTGCCAGATGACATAAAGTGACCATCTTAAAGCTTTTTGTATTAATACCCCTGCAACATAAGTCAGTGCTATTGTTGCTCTATTCTCACTTAGAAAACACTGCTTTTATGTCTCTCAGCAAAGTGCTTAAAAGGTTATTCTGATGTGGAATTTTTTTACTCATATTTTACATTTTTGCTGCCCATTCATTGTTGATTCTGTTTTAATTCACTTGGTTAAATACAGTTTTAAGTACATACCTCTCAGGCTCATTAATTCCGATTCAATTGCAAACAGCACAGAAAACCCCAGGGACATGTAATTCAGCCAGTGAAGGTAATCAGTCAGTGTGAATAAGAATCCAATAATTGTTTTTAAAGTGTTGCATCAGCACACTGGCATCAAGCTACAGAGCTTTGTAAACAAGTTCAGTTTGGCTTTTCATGACTTTATATCATTCAAAGAATAACACAACACATCAAAGAAACTTAGTTAAGAGATGGTGGACCTCAGTTGTATACTGTGTCACCGGTTGGACAAGGAAGACGAGGAACCAAATGACAATCTACAATTGTATATTAAGAAAAAAGTCTTTTCTTTTTATTGATAGTTGTGTTAGAGATGGCCATCTGGAAAATCACCCAGCAGTCAGACACATCAACAGACAAATCAAAGCAAGATGCAGCTAATTAAATCTAGGTTTAACAGCCCACAAAAAGAAAATGTGTTACAATATTTAGACAGTTTTTTTGTGGTAGTAGAAACTATTTTGAATATGTGACATAGAAAAACAATTGTAATAATAAGACACAGGAGGTGAAACAGTCCTTTTTATAGCTGTGCCAACCCTATACAGTGACCAGCATTAGTCTGTTCAGCAGAGAGTAGAGAATGCATTTGTCCCTCTAAATATAAAATTGTTACTAGAAATGAGAAGGCACCTCCGATGTTTCTCATCAGAAAATTTCACTCTCAAAAAAATGTAAAGCTAATTAAAATCTCCACAGCAGATTAGCCAGGACAACAAATGGAGGAACAGAAACTTTAATTGCAAAATGGGAGATTGCACATGGTGCAGAGAAAATTTATTTCACGATTGACAAGGGGGACAATACTAATAAAGAGTAGGCCTTTCTTCTCTCACGTTGTTTGTCTAACTTCTTTCACTTGCATTCCCTTCTTGCTCCTTAGTTTTGCTCACTTACAAAGTCGGGAAGAGTTGTTAAGCGAGGACAGATGAGTTGGTGCATCACATATTTATTAAGTGGGGTGTCTGCTCATTCAAATCCTTTGGAAGCCATCACACATTTCAATTAAACACTTCCACTCATGGTTGCTAAATTGCAAATTGTGTCTTCGGGCTTCCCTGAGAAGCTTCACCCTCTGAGCACCAGTTAAGATGTCCTTGAAATCAGAGGGTCTCGATCGATTTTCTGCACACAGGCTGTAGGATGGAGTATTGTGGAAATGAAGAACCAAATCTCCTCTCACAGTGCCTGTGTCTCTCCATTTCTTTAATGTTTCTCTCCCGGAAACATCTCCCTGCCAGTGTGACCCCTGACACACAGAAAAAAACACAAAAAAACAGTGCATGCAAAAGCCAGAACAAACACTCTGTTTTGCTGTTTCTGGTTGTCCCACTTGTCTCCTCGCACAGTGGCTATGTAAAGGCGAGGCTGGTGTGTTCTCACCGCTCGCACTTAACACACACACACAGACATAACCCCATATACGGAGTAATATCAGCTTTGTCATTCTTAAATGGTGCGTTTAAGTCTTTGTAACTGATGCCGAGGGGAGCAGTGAGATGCGTAAACGACATCATATAGGCACAATCACACTGGGACATCACTGCTCCTTGTCTGCTGTAATGACTGCACAGAGAGAGAGATGGAAGTGAGGTAGTAAATAAGCAGAGAGGAAAGTAAACAAGTTGAGAAAGAAAAAGGCAAGAGACAGAGGGGTAATAAAGAGAAGGCAGAGGCTTGAAAGCTGACACTGCATATTCGTACTCAGCGGGAGATCTGAAGTCCTATGAAGTTTCTTTGTTTCTACCACATGGACATAAACACTAATAGGTGTGTTCCTGTGTTTGTGCATAGGACTGTGCCTGGACTATCTGCTGCTACATTCACTGGTGTGTAGAAGACATTTAGGACACCAGGGACTCACACACACACACACACACACACACACACACACACACACACACACACACACACACACACACACACACACACACACATCTGCTACATATAAATGAACAGCAATCTTTTCCACATTAGAGCTTGCATGACTCATTGTAACAGAGCCTCACATATACACATTAGCCCATTGACATTAGCCAAGCTTGTAGGTTTATGTCACTGGAAACATCTGCCCGATGCCCTCCCTCCTCTTCATTTTCTCCCTGACCTTCATGACCTCTCACTCTGTCTGCTTCTGTCTCCCTGACCAGCCTTATTTGCTCGCTCCATCTCTTGCCTCAATGTTCCACACGATGATGCTCTTCCTCCTAGTTTTTGCCAAATTCCACACCAGCTTGTTTTTGTCCCTGCAACACACGAAAAATAGCCAAGGATTACTTTCGCAATCAGCACACTAACAGATCTGACAATAGCCACCCAGTGGTATTGTGCACACATAGACACATAACATAAACAAGAATTTAATTTGTATGTTTATGCAAAGCCAGCATTTGCTATTCAAACCAGCCAACCACAGCCAATTACAACCAATCCAATTACCTTCTATATGCAACACTTGATATCAAGAAAAGGTCTGCTTAGTCTTAGTGAACAATGCTGTGATTCAAACAAGCACATGCTGGACTAGTGTGTGTGTGTGTGTGTGTGTGTGTGTGTGTGTGTGTGTGTGTGTGCACTGACCTGCAGGTTATTCCCTGGTTGGCTCTTTGTCATGTTTGATTGGCTGCCTGCCGGTTTCATCACATTGCACCAGAGACAGAAACAGACCTCATGGCTTCTCACCCTCAGGTCTCCCTCTTTCTGTCTATCTCTCTCTCCTTCTTGCTTTCCATCCTTCCCTCTCTCTCTCTGTTTGTGTTTTAGTCCAATTGAGCTGAGTTCTAAGCCCAGCGTTGGCTGACTTTGGTTTCGTCTGGTCAAGCTGTAGGGAAGCACTTTGATTGAAGAGACAGAACAAAAGCTCACACTGCCACGTTTGAAGCAGCTGTCCTGTGCATGACAGTCTCACAGATAATACACACACATGCCAGCCCAAATGAGCAGATACACTAACTGACTCACACATGTACACACACAAGTAGCCACTGACATACGAGGCCAAGTTGGGCTGCAGGAGCAACTCTGACCCCGCAAATGTGTATGTAACCTGCACGCTGCTTACCTGTATCGGCACACCAATGGCTATTTCTTTCTTACCCTCACATGTGTACACACACAGAGACCTTGAGTTTATTATCTCTACCGTAATTTGCCCCAGATTTACATGTATTTGGTGTAAAAAAAATTAATTTTAATCTGCCAAATTATACAAAGACTTTGTGCAGGTACAGGTGACTCAATTTCAATTAGGCCTGCATCTACATAATATTTTCAAATGCATCAATTTACTTTTTGATTCATCAATTAATCATTAGGAATAAAACCTTATAAAACTGAAAAAACGACCAAGGTAACGATGTCACATGCTTTATTTTGTCCCACCCACACAGTAATAGTATTTAATTGACTTAAATCTAAGATCAAACTAGGAAGAAGATTCTCACATTTGAGACCCCTGAAAACACACACTCATTGTGCATTGTTGCCTTAATATGCACTGAGGTGTAGGACATCAATTTCTGTATAAATATATTTCAAATCATCAGATTGTCAGATATATTACATTTTCTGATGGCACTGGTGATAACTCAAATATCAGTATTATAAAATTTGTATGAAAATAAATAACATAATATTAATGTGTAAGATTATATTGTGGGTCACCTGACTCACCTGACTGTGATGCAGCCTTGAAGATCAGAAGGTCAAATCATAATAAATAAATCTTACATTGGCCAGTACTAACTTACACACACATACACTTATCTTAACTATAACCCTTTACTCTTCTGTTCTCATCATCTCTCATTTTTTGCTGTTTCTGCAACAAGGGAAATAAGGAGAAATGATTGGGTGAGCACACCAACAGCAGAAAAGGTGAGAACGATTTGTAGAAAGGAAGAATTATTGGAGAATAGATATAGATGGTGGAGAAAGGCGACAAAGAACAGAGGTTGCTAAGAGTTTAATGCATGAGTTGAAGCATTTAAAGTGAGTTAACTGTGTCTGAGACAAAGAAAGTTCAGAGTTCAGACTGAAGAGCGAGTGCTGGCTGGCTGCCGCTTTTAGCTCTATGGTAATGATAAACATTACAGCAAACTAATGGAGGGACGAGTCAGCTGCGGCGGCCTCTGATGTTGCTTTATCTTCTCTGTTAACGCCCAACACCAGATCACTCGCAACCTCCACTGCCTCGGACAGGAATGCGTGCTAAGCAAATCACCGACCACCTGGACCAACAATAAAGCTCGGGTTTGAATTTCAATCAGTCTGTGACTGGGAGGAGGGATTGAAAGATGGAGGCAGGCAGCCAGAAGGAGGGCGCTGATGAGAGGAGGAGAGATAGAAGGATGGAGGGAAGGACGGGAGGGATGAAGGGGTCAGCCCAGCGAGATAAGGGAGGGCAGGGAATGAGAAATGGAGTATGAAAGTGAAAACAGATGGAGATATTTTACATAGAGGCAGATAGATGGATGACAGGGTGCAATGAGGGGACAGAGCAGAGAGATAATTACTAAGATAGAGAGGGAAATAAGCGACAGGAGAAAAAGGGGGAAAGGGATTACAACTTTACACCAGGGTGGATAGATTGACAGTGACAGACAGCAAGAGGCAGGGCGAAGAGGTGCAGGAGATGAGGGGAACAGGTGATGTCAAACTGAGACAGAAAAGAATGAAAAAGAAAGTATATTTGAAGGGGAGTGAGGACAGCAAGTGAGGGAGAAAGTCCTTGCCAGAGGGGCAAAAACGTCCAAAAGCAAACACTTTTGATTCATTTCTCATGTGTTATTTTGTGATGTCAGCTGTGCCCCTTTGTCTTCTTACACACATCTCTGCAGGCGTACGCGCACGCCTACTCACTTGGCGTCAATCCTAAGCCAGATGCACACATACACACCACCCATCCATAAAGGCACGACAAACGGCCTCCCAAGAAATAACAGCATCTTTTCATATTCTTGAAATTGGCTGAATCAAAGCGCTGTTAACAAGGCAGGGAGCCGGTCTGTCAAAAGAGCTGCACAGCAACCGAGGTGAGCAGGTGGCACATCTGGTTTCAAAAGAGATATTTTTAAATCTCAAACCGGAAGGCAGAACTATACCTATGACAGTTCCTGTGTAAACTGTAGCTGCATTCATATTTTGGCAGCATCCAGTGTGCTAAACTATACTGTAGCAAACTAGAGGTGTATTGTATGCCCAGAAGGGCGGTAAAGTGAGAAATTGAGCTGTGAAGTGGGAGGAGATATTTTGGGCGTCCACAGTGCCAAATCAAGTCCTGTTCAGTTTGTGCGTAGAGCAGTAGTTACATGACCAGGAGTTTGCTGGGCTGATGTAGAATGATTAGCACAACAGTTGAACATATATGGAATTAAAAAGTCAAAGCTTTGGTGCATTTAAATAGTGAGAGAAAAGTGAATTCTCCCAGTCCCAGTGGCAGTAGTGAGTGAAAACTAATTATGGAAAGGTTATAATTTCTCAGAACAAATTGTAATTATTTGCAACCGTTTCACTTATTTACATAAACCTATACTATAGTTTCATTATCCAGGACACTCCTGTGGTTCTATAGTAATTAAATACGTATTGAGTGTAGAAACACTTCTATAGAGGCTGTTGCAGTCCCTTTAACTTTGTGCCTATGAACATAAAGAGGTTATACCTGCAGAGCTAGATGTAAACAACAAAGATTGAATTTTTAGATCGCTGGCCCTTTACAGTGAAGATGAAAACAAGTTGGACAGTGTCAAAAAGTACACACACATTTGGTCCAACTTTTATTTTTGTCTCATTCTATCCATCTATTGTCATAACCACTTCTCCTGTTCAGGGTCACAGGAGATTGTCCCAGCCGTGGCCGGGTGTGAGGCGGGTCGCACCCTGGACAGGTCTTCAGTCTATCTCAGGGCCAACGCACTTCACACTCACATTCATTCCGGCAATGTGGAGTCCCCAATTACCTAACATGGACATCTTTGGACTGTGGGAGGAAACCCACAAAAGCGGGGAGAACATACAAACTCCTCAAAGAAAAGCTCCAGCCAACAGGTAGATTTGAACCTGTGACCTTCTACCTTCAAGCTGTGAGGCAGCAGCGCTAACCGCTCCATGCCGTGCTGCCCTCTTGCCTTATTCTTAAAAGTGAAACGAGAGCTTTTCAGTGAACGGGCTGGGCTTTCTAGGCCGTAGAGAGCAGTGCCCATTAGCAGCCTGATGTTGGTTGCACCTGTGCTTACACATTTTTTGGGGAAGCAGGATGGAGGGATGATGGAATGAAGGGCTGAAGAGGGCAAAGTGATTAGATAAAGATGAAACCCGTCTTGTAGCTGTCCTGTTTGTGTGTGCTCCTGTCTCTTTCTGCATGGATGATAGAATATGATGCTGACTTAGTGTCAGACTCTTTGCTGACACATACAGTAGTTAGAAAGAGATTAAAGAGATGAGAGAAGGGAGGTGAGGGATGAAGGAAGAGTGAGAGAGTGAGTGAAGGAGAGGCTGATATGAAGGAGGACAGATGGATAGATGCAGACGGAGTGGTGCACACTCAGTGGTTGTCTGGGATATAAGTTGTTAAATGAATAGAAATGTATTTCCTGTTTGAGTTCTGGTTTTATTGCTAAATTGTCCCACCTTTCCCTTATCTCTCACCTTCACGTTTCTTCTTTGTCTCCCTTTATATCTTTCTGTGTTGTTATTCACCTCATCGAAGATTGTTTTCCTCTTTATCTGTAAATTTGCTGTTTATCTGCACATTTGTTGTTGCTCACTTTAGAAGCAAATGGCCACACATTGGGCTCTCTCTGATTTAATGTCACTGTGACACTGTCTCACTCTCACCCCATCTCTTCTCTCTTCCTCTCTCTCTCTCTCCCTCTCTCTTTGCGTCTCATATTAAATTTTAATTCCCTGCAGTGGAAGGCCAGAGAGCCTGATAGTGACAGAACCTGACAGAAGTGTGCTAGAGGAAATACAGACAGTGACAGCTTAGAGAGGTGGCATGTGCATATGTGTGCGTCAGTGTATGCAATAGAGGACATATGTTTGTGTTTGCGTATGTGAATACTACCTTCCACTGCTAGTATGTGACAGCTGTTTGTAATGTCTTTAGATTAAGACTATAAACTTGAAGTGAGCAAATGTACTCAAATGTCAAATCTCATCTTTTACCTAAACCTGTTTGGATGTGTGTCTATGTGTGCATGCCTTTGCTTGTTATTGAGTGTGCACTGTCAGCAGAAAGTTGGCACTGAAACTGATAAACCATTATGCACAACTTGGGAGTGCATGTTTATGTGCCATTTTGTGCGGACGTGTGTGCGCGAGCGAGCCTCTGTGTGTTAGGTTTAATGATCTTTTTTGATGGTCTGGTGTAGCGGATATTGAGATAGATGGTCCATATGCTCTTTATGGTCCATGCATATTTCATATTCCAGCAGCAAAGCAGAGCAGAGCAGACATTGCTTATATGGCCAGGATGTTGCACTGGGACGTGGGCTGACTTTATGAGAGCCCATATACACATCCCACCTCTTTGTCCCCTTTGAATAAACGCCCATGTATGAATAAATACAAAACATTTCATAGCACTTTCAAAAAGACACTTGCATATCTATAAACCTTTGGACAGACAGATCAGATCTTAAATGTACCTCTGTGACCACCTGCTGTTTAAGTCCCTGCCTATGTCAGTGGTGCATGTTTGGATGTCGCTCACTGTTAAGCACAGTACTGTGGTTGAGCAAAGTAATAACCTGAAGTGTCTTTAAAAAAAAAAAAAATTGTTGCTAACTTTGCTACTTTTCATTCCCATTTATATATGACAGTAACTTTTTTTGGTGGGGGTGGTCAGAGGGTTTACAGTGCCTACAGTTATTGGTGATTGGTTAGCCTGTTTCCAAAATATTAAAAAACAAAAAACGACGGTCCAGGTATATTACCATTGAAATTAAACAGTGAAATTGCAGCATGAGCACAGGAACATGCAGTACACCCACTCACAAACACGCAGGAAAAAAAAACCTTTTTGCACAAGGTGCAGTGGCTTTATCTAATCCATGATGCTGTATAATACAAGTAGTTTTTAATTCACACAACCTCACTGAATATGCAAACAATTTAATGTATGGGCTTGTGTAGAACTTGGGAATGTGTAAAACCAACCATAAGAACACAAACGTCATTCTGAGGTCCGGACTTCTTGATGTATGGGAACATTTCATTTGGTATTTTATTTACTACAGATGCACTTAGAAAAGTCACCACACATACAAGGTCCATATGAATGCACATTTTGCTGACATGCCATGTGATGATTGACAAGTCACCACCACATGGAGAGGCATATTGACTTCACAAGAGTGTGAAAAAAAGAGAGAGCGGGCGGTGACGACAGATTGACAAGCCAGCAGAGAAAGACAGAGAGGGAGGGAGAGGACGTCAAAAAGATTGAACCTGAAATGAAAAATTGAACGAGAGACGGATGGAAGGACGCTGATAAGGATGGAGAGACAGAGGAGGAGGGTAGAGCAGAGCGCGTAATAGTTGGAGGGAGTAAGAAAGAAAGAGCAAGGGGAGGGGAAGCAGGAATGGGACGTTCTTCTGATAGACTGTCGAGTCTGACAGACTCTGCTCATGCTCAGTGGAGAGAGTCAGCCACATCCCGGCAAAATGACACCCCCAAAACACACACACACACACACAAATACATAAGCTTGCAAATCAACTTGAGTAATCATAAACTAACACATTTTCCAACTACACCTAAACGTTTTTACACTTGATGCACATGCACAAGCAAGATATGTTTTATTGCATATGATAAGGTTTTTGTCACTGCCTCTGTGTTTTTATGTCGTATTGTTCGTTTCAACTGTAAGAGGCTTTGCAGAGCCGTAGGTTTCTGACAGGTTTCTAATTTACTAGAGTTTGAGGTTGACATCAAGCCACAGGCCACATGCAGAGCCCAGAGTTAACATTTCTCTGTTGTGTTTAGGAGGAAAAGACTAATGGAAGATAGAGAAGCGGTGCTTACAGTTACTGTAGCTGCATGTGTAAACCCACCAACACACACACACACACACACACACACACACACACACACACACACAGACAAAACACGCAGACATATACAGATTGTCTGATACATTACACTGCACAAACTCAAGGTTTCTGCACTAGTTATTTGTAAGCCTGTTGTGTGCAGAGGTAAAATCTGACATTGATAGATTTGTGGCTCATTCATCACTCAAAATCTTTTTGCTTCTTTTATCACTTTGGCTCATGCAGGGTGGAAGGTCTTAGTGCTGAAACATCTGTGCTCTACTTGTCTTTTATGTTCTGCTTTGATAGAGAATAAAAATAGAAAACTCTTGAGATGAAATGAGTCTGAACATTGTGTTTCAGAGTGCATGAGTTTTTTCTCCTTTTCATTATTTTACTCCATTGACTTCATGCAGCAAAATTATTTTCCTAAATGCCTAATTGAGCACTTATCGCTTAGATTAGCATTGCGTCTCAATCTGCGTGCTTTAATTTCAGGCCTTTGTGACTGAGTATATGTGAATACATTTAATTAATGCCCCGTGCCACAGTGCATTAATAGGACATCCATAATGCTTGAAATGTTACAGCTCAATGTTTTCTTTTTTCTGACAAGAATACCCAGATGCATTTAAACACTTAAACACACTTAAACACAATGCTGGTGCCAGCTTGTCCTATCTAGGTCTACTACTTATCTCACTGCCCTTGTGTGTGTGTGTGTGTGTGTGTGTGTGTGTTTCTTTTTCCATTTATTTATCTGTTCCACCCTAAAAGAAAAACTGCTATTTGCCCCTTAACGCATGTTTTTGTTTTTTCCTGGCCTAGTAGCAATGCGTTTTGTATCTTTCTGAGCAAATTAGGAGGCTAAAGATGAATTTTAAGAAGTTGCAACTTGTTACTCAGTTAGAGGATCTTAGGTTTTTAGATTGGTGCTACTTTACTTCTCATAATAACATACAGTGTTTGTATAGCTAGACAAGATAAGCCACACAGCCCTGCCCATGTAGTTGGTCATACAGTACATGTACAATCCAAATTTTGCCCGTCGCCCTTAGTTACACACCCTCTGCTTTTAGCCTTTACTCTTTGTTCATTTTTGTAGCCAAACTGAGATGTAACAAAAAAGAAGAACTCCTTCTGAAAACGGTGTGAAATACAATTGGCCACAGTAATAGCTGATGATTTGTGATGATGTGGAATAGTAATAAGTGGTACTTAATTAGCCATTAGAGAGACAGAGGAGAGATGGTGGATAAAGAGGGCATAGATGGGTTTTCACACAAAGCAATGAACCCCTGTAGCCCCCTTTTTTTTGTGGCTACAATAGATCCAACGCTAGGGCTTCTTCTGTCGTCATGGAGACTAATGTTGAAAGCCAGCTGTGGTTTTGTCTTGGAAGCCCATTAGTCTGGAGCTCAGTTGGCACCCCTCTCGGTCTCGCTTTTCTTTCTGGCTTCGCCTCCTTGGACTTATAAAGGCGAAAATATCCTATCCTTGTTTGACTAGTCTTTGACATTGGACATGGGTCAGATAATGGTTACAAATCATTTTGAGCCTTTGTTTTAGCTTGTTTGAAGCGCCTGATAGAGGATATTTTCGCCACCACACACGCAGAGTTGGCACCAGCACAAATGAGAATCAAAATGCGTTTCAAATTATTTCCTATAGTAGTTGATATTGTGTTCATATAGCATATCCCGCCTACCTTGCAGTTTAACTTGGTTAAAACAAGGGCAGGCAGAATTATATGCAAAATACTATCTGACCTAGGTCTGCTTAATGGATGACACCACTTCTCATGCCACGTCCTTCTGCTCGGCAAGCGCTGTTTCTTTGCCCGGATTCCTTATTAAAAGTGGCTCAGGAGAGGGATCTGAGTAATGTTGTTGTTGTTGTTGAGAATGGTTTACCCCGGCCCTGTAGCTCTTTTCCCGCAGCTCTGATATTCAAGCCTTCAGACCCTGACCCAAACACATCAGTCAGTGAGACATGGGTGCCATGTGACTCGGCCAGGAAGTGAACTCAGACAGGCAGGGAGAGTGATTGTTATGCAGCAGATTGATCAGGTTTCACAGGACACTGCCAAACAATCAGTTTGTAGGACTGTACACACAGGCGAGAGTGTGTATGTGTGCGTGCGGTTTATATCGCACGGGCAGGGTCATAGCTAGTGTTGTGTGTTTGGGGCAACGAATGTAAGAATCAATAGCTGGGTCAGAGGGTAATGTCTCACTGAGTGCTGAGTCTATACACAGCCATCAGACAGGATCACTATCAATCATGGAAGAGCTTAGGGAACATACACTCTCTTTCTCTTCTTTCCTTGTCTCTTTGCCTGTGCCGGCCAAGTGTCTGATGGGCTATGTTACTATTGCTCACGTAAGGGCTTGGGGAATAAGACATGGGTAGGGAAACACAGAGATAAAGCGCACCAGTAAGAATTGATGGGAACAAAACAAAATAATAAGATGCAGGAATCGGTTGATATTGGCAGATACCTGGTAGATGAAACAAGCAGTTTTGAGAGGCACAGAAGAAGCCTCAAAGTTAGGAAACCATTTGGAGCGTAAAATAGGCTGAGTGGGTGAGATGGTGTTAAAACGGACAATAAATTAAAGTTGAAAACAAAATCAATGAACACGCAAATTAAGGTAAAGACCACAAGTCCCGGTCTTATTCAGAGGTTAAACAACATTTTTCTTAATTGAAGTGTTCTGTCTTCCCTCTTTCCTGTTCTTGTCGTTCATCCTTTCATCCGCTCACATCTCTGATCTCCACTTTTGTTTCCCTTGGTCTTTTTATTCTGCATGTGTTTCATGCAAAAGGTTTATAGGACACATGCATAATGGCTTGAAAGTGTGTCTGTCGAATGTGGCTCTGTATAAAGAGGGAGGCAGCTCAGTTCAAAGTGATAATAACATCTGCCATTAGGTTGTGTAGTGCTGGAACACTCCTTCTTGTACCACATAGTCAATATCCACAAGCAGAGAGGAAAAGGATGAACAAGGGAAAGGATGATGGATGGAGGAAGGAAAGAGAGAGTGTTTAAGAGAATGTGAGGATGACAAAGATGTAAGAAAAGGTTGGAAAGAGAGAAAGGGAGAGAGGGAATTGGAAAATACTGTCCGTGTTATGGGATCATGTCAGTGCTTGGCAAGAAACCCTGTTAGTTGTAATAGTTTGATCAATTACCAACGATGAACCATTGTTCTGCTGGACTGCATGAGCATGAGAGAGAGAGAGAGTGTGTGTGTGTGTTTGCGCGCACGTACGTGTGTGAGTGTAAGCACCCGTGCACATGCCTTTGGGTGTGTGCACGTGAATGTGTGTGTAGCAGCCTTGAAAGCAGCAGTGTTGGACGCACTCAAGACAGGTATTGATTTCAATGGGGAGAATTTAAGACCTACTCAACCACTACATCACTTACACACACACACACACACACACACACATATGTTCTGATCTATGGAGATATCGAGATGGTGAGGAACAAAAAAAAAGAGATTCACAATGTGAACAAAAGAAGATGGCATTCATCACCAGATCACCTGAGTGTTGACTGACACTGAAACACTGTATACGCTCACATGTTTTTATCATGAATTGGTCCCTCACATAAAAGCCGAACTTCAACAGAAACACAGAGAGAACAAATGGAAGTAAGGAAACAAAGGAGTGAGGGTAAGGGAAAGAAAGTAGGTAGAAGAGGATACTGTAGGAAGGACTCCTGTCTGTTTGATGAGGGCCTCATTGATGCTACAGATCTCTGGGAGTCTCCATTCAGCAGGTGAGCCATTCAATTATACCTACCGCTCCGCTGGCTGATTGGAGTCTTCCCGCAACAATGTTAGCATCTCTGCACCGAACTGAGATGGGATTGAGAATTCTGGCCTCAGGAGGCAGAGTGGCTTTTAAGTCCTGATTGGCAATCATTTGTAACACTGCTGGACAAGTTTTAATCCAGCCTAACCTTGTGCCCATCAGCAATGTCTCTTTTGATTTCTTTAACCTTGATTTATCTTGGCATGCATGTTTTTTTTTTTTTTTTGGCAGTTCGCTCATGCTCACACACACTTTATATCCTTACAATCCAGTCCGTCACTTGAGGTCTCCTGCGTTTGATCAGTGAATTAATCAGTAGTTAAAAATAATACCAAAACGTAGACCCCTAAATTAATCGTGTCCATGTGCACCTTGTAGATGAAGACCAGATGCTCCATGTGGACAGCAATTAGCATTTATTGTATTATTATAAGCTATTAGCTTTAAAAGTCTTCACTGAAGCAAAATTGCAATTTTGTGTTTTATTTTTTTGTATTTTTTAAGTAATCAAAGCCCCACAAGGTTGTGTCAGGACATATTGAAGGGTGAGCCAGCATGCAGCAGCTAAATGGAATTTAGCCATATTTACACGTGTCTTATTTGGAAAAAGTCCTAGTTATAAAAATGTGTTAACCAACAGAAAATGCAATAAAGTTATTAGATATTTATTAGAAAAAGTTAACTGGACTGATGTGCTGGGATAATTCTCCCTCTTTGGCAGATTGTTGCACTGTACTGCTTTACACTATTCCTTCTGTTTTAATGGCACCTCATTTTCCTACATTTGCTGATCTGTCCTGACACAAGCCTATATTAAGGCTTGTGCAAAAAAAAAAAAAATGCCATCCCATGCCATGTTTCCCACATGGCATGGGATGAACATGCAGACTCCCCAAAGAAAAGCTACAATTGGCCGACAGGTTTGAACACGTGACCTTGAGAGGTGACACAGTCCTAACTATCTGCTGTGCCACTCTCAAAGTAAGCATGTTTATCAATGAAGAGTGGATGATCCATAGGACATACATGAGTTTGTTGTCCTCGCTGCTCAGCATATATTCAGTATACCACTACACTGGGCCTTTTTTTTATGCTTGTAGTGGAAATCTGTTTTCACTGGTTGGCTTAATTCTTTGGGCTTTGAGACTCCCTCAGTGCCCTCATCTTTACAAAATCTACCATCTCACCAATAGAGCAAAGCACAGGGCACAGCTCCTGTTATAAAAAGGAATGATTGCTCTTACTGTCAAAGTGTTTTATTGATGCTTGGAGCTCCAACAGGCCAGGCAGATAATAGTCAGGCAGGGGGTAACTTTGTGGCATTACGTTGCCTACGACTGATTTATACAGGCAACATTCTCTCTCTCTCTCTCTCTCTCTCTCTCTCTCTCCAACTCTCTCACACCCTCGGATGTGATTTTACAGTAGTGACATTGATCCAGGCCTGCTTTGATCTTGCTCTTAGCTGTTGCTTCTTCTCCCTCCTGCTATCACCCTCTGCTCCCCGGTGGCCAGACTCCACAGCTTTTAACCCCAACTACCCCTCGTCTCATCCTATAAATCCCGCCGCCCATCTTTCTCTCCATCCTTCCATCACTCCTTCTCTCTTGTGGATCTGTATATACGTGTACTTTTGCTCCAATAATCTCAGAGTTGTGTTGCTGATGATACGACAGCCGCCATCTCTTGACTCTCGCTACTATCAGGCTCAAATAGCCAGCTATCAATTACAAGAAAAGAGATTGGAGTGACAAAAGGATGGACAGGAAACAACACATTATAACATCTTATAAGCTTTGTTACGTCAGTTTTCAGGCAGCATTACGTTAAAATGAAAACTAATATAATTGAGGAATGACATTTTTTTTTTTTATAAAAGGAGAAATGTGATTTTCGCACAATGGATTTGTTCACAGTTCACTGGTAAATTAGTTTTAAAACTAAATTGTTTTGCATTTTCTTTTGTCTTAAAACACTTCCCAACGGTTTATGTCCCACTGCTTCACTTAAATGATGAACATAAAAACTTAGAGTTGAGTCTTGGTGCATTTAGTATGTGGAGTTTTTGCAGGCATTCTGTTATTATTATCAAGGAGTAGATTCATTAATTTTCTCTGTACACATCTGCGCATAGAGCATCTTGATTATAACAGTAGTAGTAATAAAATGATGTAGCAGTGCATAAGCAATGAATTAGATATTTATACATAATAGATAAATGTGTTTAGTGACCTGTGTTGTTGTTAAACTCGACAGAATTTTGCAGTTTTTGAACACATTTTACTGCACATAATTTAAATTTTAACGAAGTGAAACTGTAAGCTAAACAACAAGCTTACAGCATTCTGTTATTACACTTTTATAGATTTGGATCCTGTTTAATAATAATAATAATTAAATAATTTGGAGAAGTTTCATAAGAGAAGTCAATGTAGTCATCCGAACTGAAATCTTTGTCAAAACATCAGCAGATACATTGCATCAGAAAACACCTGAAGCCTAAAGTCTAGTTCAAAGGGAGGAAAGGGGTGGGGTACAGCAGTGTCCTTCCTAGTGGCACGTAAAGGTCGTAACAGATCAAGATGTCCCAAAAACATCTAGTAACATCTGTAGTGTCTAAGAGATAAATTTCACTATTATTAGTATTAACAGTATTAGTTCAGTTTCACTTCATCATGGCATAACACGTTTTTTCTTTTTTTTTTTTGTCTGGTCTCATACAGAACATGTGATGTGTCATTGTACGGTAAATAAAACAATTTGTGAGGGTTAGTCTGATTGTTTAATGTTTTATTGTCCTCCTCTGACATCTTGTTATCCACTTTTCAATCGTTTGTGAAGCACTTTGAATTGCAATAACCTGAAACAAAGGTGCAATAAAACAAAGATTGATTGTAGGAAATAATAAACCCGTGAAAATGCTGCTACTGAGAAACATGCAGGACTTATTTTTATTTCTGCCTCTTTCACTAAAGTATCATTTGTCACATAATTTAATACTTAATGAAGAATCATTGTCAAACATGAAAAAGACTTTGTAAGTAATTCTAGACAAAGTAATTCTAACAGTCAAGGGTTCTGATGCGACAGGATTACATGATAGAGAATAATCTGTGGTGATGCTTTTTGTGTATTCATCCTATTTTGTGTTTGTATGTCAGGCACAAACTCCTTTAAAAATGCCACATTATCAAATATAAAGGTTGGCAGGTCATGTGCTTTGATGCCGAACATAGAAATGCACATACACGCACGCACGCGCACTCACATAGGGATTCCTAAATCTAGCTTTTATCTTAGAGAAGTGATTTGCTTTCAGATTACTGAAGATGCTTTGCGCTGGCCTCCTCTTCATTTTTCTGTATTGCTTTTCCCTCCATTATCCCTTCATCTAAGAGAATTTGTTTTTCTTCAGCATAAAACCTCTTTTTTCCCTTCCTACTTGGTTTTGCCAATCACTTTTACTCAATTTGCATTCACACCTCCCTGGCAGAACCAAACTCATCCTTCACTTGTGTTCTTTCTCTCTTTCTGTCTTGCACTTTTTTATATTCACTATAAATATATTTTATATGCACTATAAATATATCCCCGATGAAGTATTTTACACCCTTCTCTACTGCATGAAGTAAATCTCTGCAGGCTACCAAATGATGTAATGAGAGAAAGTGAAAGGAGGAAGACAGATAAATGGTGAACAATTTGTCTTCGATCATGTTTGTCTGAAAGAAAGCACGAGAGAAATGGAGAGCAGGGGGAGAAAGACAAATTCAGAGTGGATTTGAAGAGAGCGATAAGAAATGATGGTGTGAGGGAGACATTGGGAACAGTGTTTCGATCTTCTAATTTAATAATTGAATAATAATCTCCCGGGAGACATGACCTAGAACTGGCAAAGAGAGAGAGAGTAAGCATCAGGCTGAGGATGACACACTGCTGCCCTCTTCTGATTTCATGGAGTCACCACTAGAGCATCTGAGAGTGTGTGTGTCTTTGAATGAATGTGTCTGCCCACATGTTCATCGGTGTGTGTATGATTTACAACTGAAAGCTGTCTTTGTCACACAGATATGGGCTCATGTCTGTGATGGGGAGAAAAAGAGGGCTTTTGGATGCAGGAAAGAAAAACACACTTTGTCAAACAAATCACACACACACACACAGTCAGATCTTATCTTCCTGTCAAACTGAGTCTTTTTTAGGGTTGATGCTGATATATGAGCTTTGGGTGGGGAGAAACGCAGCCAGGATGTTGATGGCTGATGTGAGCGCAACGTTGTGTTCAGGTTGATGTACGAGCACTGGGGTTAGGGGACAATGCTGCGCTGACACCAGGAGAAGGAGCTCTGGCCCTGGGGCCTTGAGTCCACACTGAAGAACTAGCTCCACATTCTCTGCATGCAGCAGCCCTGCAGCTACAAATACACACATATACATACACACACCTGTTTAGTGTTATTAATAACCCGATAAGTAAAGTCTTGCTTGACCTTTGCTTAAGCAGAAGGCAGCCAGACATAACACACTTGAATTAAATGCTCAATGAAAAAGAGGGTCTTACATTTTCTGTACTGGATGACAGGAAATGTAAACATGTTGAATGTCTACATTAAAGACCACTGATAAAAGAGTTGTGTGTAAGTGTATTTTGAAATTATGTGAATTCTAACCATGTCTGCTTTTCTCTGTGTTTATCCAGTCTGCGCAGGGAGGGCTACACAATGCAGGTGAACGTCAATGACTACCTGGATATTTACTGTCCACATTACAATGACAGCCAGCGCATGGTGGGCACCAGCGAGCAGTACGTCCTCTATATGGTCAGCTACCTTGGTTACAGGAACTGCGACCCCCAGCTTGGTTCCAAGAGATGGGAGTGTAACCGGCCTCATGCCCTCCATGCTCCCATCAAGTTTTCGGAGAAGTTCCAGCGCTACAGCGCCTTCTCACTAGGCTACGAGTTTAACGTTGGAAAGGAGTACTATTACATCTGTGAGTGTAATTAAACCAGTAACCATTGCAGTATCAAGAGTAGAACAGTTATCTGTCAAAAAACGCTCATATGATTGAACTTAATTGTTACATGGACTTGATAAATACTCAGTTCAAATTAGCCGAAGTCTGTCCTCAGGTAATTTGAGAATAAGAAATTACTGACTCACAGTCAGGCAGGCTCATCCATTTTGTTGATTGCTAATCTAATTAACTTGCAACACCTTGTGCCAATATGACACAGCATAAATAATGAAATTTTAGCTTATCATAGAACAATTTAAAAACAAATATTTCAGGCCAATTATAAACGTCGCTTGCATAGAGCTGCTTTATAATGAGTGCATTAATAGATTTGGTACATCTATAGAAAGCTGTTATGCTGCACATTGCTTTGCTTCAAAGTGAATTTATTTCTTACCTCAAAAATACCTTTTGATTAGGAAATTAAAGTGATGTACAACATTCAAGCACAACAGGATGGGTTGGCTATTTTGTTTTTTTTATAATTAAATAGATTTAAACATTAAGGGAAAAGCTGACAATTTGTATTTGTGTTATTTTTTTAAATCCTTCACAACTTGAATATGACGTTTTGACTGCACAAACATTTTGACTTGTCATAGCAAGAGATGTCCAGGTATGACTAACATTATTGATGTTATCTCCTATTTAAATGTCTAATTATTACATCAAAGTGTGACAATGAGCCAGCACGAACAATATGATAAATGGTATGCACTTATATTAGTTTTGCTTTATGGAAATAATTAGATTATTACAATATTTAAGATCAGCAACATTTTTTCCTGTGATTGAAATATTTTTTCTCTCGATTTCTTTTTGCTAAATTAAAATGTTTATACGATTTCGACGGTCAACACTAAAAATGACAATATATTTGCATGGATTTCACCGAGTGTCCTCAAGACAACAGGTGTTTAGCCACAAACCACAAATGAGCCCATGTACATGTGTTGTAAGGACCCAGGAGCTCACAGAGATAAAGAATGTGCCATCCAAACATTTTAACTCAGATTCTGTGCTTCGAGCTAACAGTTCTCTTTTTAAACATACTTTGAACATAAACACTACAGAGGTGATGAACTGTATAAGTGATCCTCTGTATAAATTACAGGTTAGTTCCTGGTGAAGACTTCTGATCTTTAAAAAAGGTGAAATCGGTCAGACTGTGTGACATGTATATGTACACCAATCAGCCACAAAATTAAAACCACTGGGGCCGATCTGTTTACTCCTCCAGTGACCCTAAAAACTGTGCAGCTTTAACTGCACTGTTTAATGTTTGGATTTTGTCTCACCATTGTTTAATAGCATCAGGAAATATTAAATTGTTATTTTGTGTTGTTGAATTTATAATTTATATAATAATTTTTTTTAACCCATGATCCTCTCTGATTTTGCACAAAATATACCGTAGGTCACATCTGTGGTTTAAAACATTTTTTCCTACATCATATCTGAATGTTTAATGCCTGTGTCAGTGCTGACACTTAAGCAATGTTCTGATTTATTAGTCTTGTTAAGAAAACCATCATACAGTATATGAACAGACAAACCTTTTTCACATGAAAAGCAGCTGGTTTGTGTTTTTAAATAAACAGATTAATATAGCATGATGATCTGTTGTGTACGCTTTACAGCCACGCCCACCCATCACCATGGCCGAAGTTGTCTGAGACTAAGAGTGTACGTCTGCTGCTCTACAGGTGAGTCTGTGATTACTTTCACACAGTGTGTGCATGTGCGTGTGTGTGTGTGTGACCTTTTATTACAATGCTTGGACCTGTGTGCAGACTGTACTTGCACTCATCTGGCCACTGTGCCCCTCTGGGCCACACAGGCTCGCTTACTTTCCTACATGTTACACACAGACACACACACTGGCTGCATACAGATGCGTACATAATCTAAATACAGTCTGAAACAGGCAGAGCTATTAATACTCCTGCTGAATCTCCCCTGCAGCATTTTCACTCACAGCGCAGCAACCCCCCCTTTTTCCGCTTTTTCTTTTCTTCTCTCTCTTTTTCTGTCTCATTCCTGATCTACAGCAGCAGAAAGGAGTAGCTCCAGCTTTGAAGGTCCGTCCAGTGCTCTCCCTATCGCTTTCTTTTCCCTCCATGCCTCCTCCCTCGTCCTTTGTCAGAATCCATTTATTGCTGTATGCAGTCACTGGGTGGCTATGTATATGGAGAGTTAACCTCTCTCTCTCGTTCTCCTGCCATCCTTCAATCTCTCGACCCTTTCTCACTCAAACTCACACACACACACACACACACACACACACACACACACACACACTCTCTCTCTGTCTCAAATACACACACACTTTGATCCCTGGCCTGTCCAGTCCTTTTAACTTTCGTAGCCCAGTAGTATTAACCTCCCTCCACTCAATCACTCTCCATCCTTTTTCTCACACTGCCGCTCTTCAGTTTGTTCCCCCCCTCATCTTACATCTCCTCTTCCTTTTTCTATTTCTTCCTGTCTCTCTCTCAGTTGCTTACTCATTTTCTCTCTTGCTCTTAGGGTTGATGGTGATGTTAGGGCTTGTCAGTCTGCCTGCTAAAGGTTTTTTTTAACCCCTACAGCCTTGCCTTGTTACTCTCTTGCATGTTTCTCTCAAGATGTCAGGTTGGTTTTAATTAAGATCCTTTGAGTTGGAGCAGTAATTTAACCCCTGCTCACTCGCTCTCTCAATCACTATTTCTGCATCTGTCTCCGTCTCGCTCTCTTTTTCAGCCTCTGATGTGGATGATGAGCCAGAGCCTACAGAACCAGACTACCCACAACCAGGTCTAAAGCTTGATGATATTGGTGAGTCATACACACATTGACAAACTTATAGACACATAAAGTTGAGTAACTGTGGACCAGATCTATCTGGACTGTCTGGGATTGTAAAAACAGACAAACAGTCTCATTCAGATCAACAATGGAACAATGGAAATCATAGGATTCATACTTTTAAAGCACCCATGTTGCAGGTATACTTTTATTTTATCACTTTTAGTCCCACACCAATATAAGCGGGGCAGCTGTAGGTCAGTTGGTAAAGGCAGTCGTCCACGGACCACAGGGTGAGTCCTCGATCCCCGGCCCTGGCTATATGTCGAAGTGTCCCTGGGCAAGACACTGAACCCCTAACAGCCGATTCCCCTTCCCAGCAGTGCAATGCCGGTCCAAGCCCGGTAGGAATTGGGGAGGGTCCCGTCAGGAAGGGCATCCGGCGTAAAAACTGTGCCAAATCAACATGTGGACAATGATCCGCTGTGGCGACCCTGAACTCACGGGGTAAGCCGAAAAGACAAAAAAAAAAAAAAAAAAGTCCCACACCAATATGCCCAGCAATCTTCAATATGCAGGGAAAACATATAGAGTCCATG
Source organism: Channa argus (assembly GCF_033026475.1). Classification (NCBI taxonomy): domain Eukaryota; kingdom Metazoa; phylum Chordata; class Actinopteri; order Anabantiformes; family Channidae; genus Channa; species Channa argus. Next base: position 11,838,176 of record NC_090203.1, on the reverse strand, counting down.
ATTGTGGTAAAGACAAATGTCTGTCTTAGCATTTGGCACATTGATGTATTTTAGAAAGTGTACAGTTACGTAACACACATTTTTTTTAAAATAATAAAAAGTCCTATATTATATTCTCTTCGTTAATTCTTCCTACCGTTGGTAGTTTTAAATTTAAAATAATTTGAAATAATAATATTGGTAATGTTCAAAAGGGGAAATGTTATACATGGAGACAGCTGAATAAAAAACATAATATAGTTGAATATATTTTTTTTATATATTCTGAATTAAAGTGCTTCCTGTATGGCTGTTTCCACCCTTAGCTTGTAACAGTACACCAATCAGATAGCCTAGACAGCGTGTTTTTACCCTTGGAGGAAAAACCCAAGGCAGCATTGAAGTGTCAAATTCATAGTTGTAACATTTTTTATCAACTTAGATTGTCTTTCATTTGGAATATGACAGCCCGACAACATGAGGGCAGTGAGAGGAAGAGAGAGACCCCAGCCACTAAGTCACAGTAACCTTTTCAGAAGTGTATTTGAAAAAAAAACAAATATCACTAGACAGACTGTTAAAATACTGAAATCCAATACTTGAGATTGATCAATAATATCATTGGTCATCCAGCATCAAACAACCAACCAAACCAAAGTGCTCTGCTGTTTTCAAAAGAAACCTCCAGCACAGTTAACTTCACAGCACCAGCTGGCTTGGCAAGCTGCTGATCCTGCGAAACAACTACATGCATATTCATTTCACACTCAATATTTTCACCGGATAAGCAAAGAACACAGAGTTTTGTAGTTATTTACCAAAAAATATAGGAAAATTCATTGAGAAAAGAACTGCCTTGATCCGACTTCCTGTAGTTAGTTCTAGTTCCATTAAACGACTTGATTGGTGCAAAAATGCTGTATTATTATTCTATTAGCACTTGAACAGAGATTTCAGATTATTATTTTAAATTAACCTCATAGGATTTTGTGGTTGCTTCCATAAAAACATTACACCTATCTCGGCCTAGCTAGCTGCCACCCATTATACAACCAGACATGCGGGTATCAATCATCATCCTCTCGAGCTTTAACACTTTTTTCCAAGGTGGCCTGTAAAATATGGTGCTGTTTTGTTGTTAATCTCTGCATGCCCACACAGACTTGCATGGGTGCGCTTGCGTAATAAATCAGTCAGTTCCTGTAGCTGTCATAAGAAAACACATCACTGGCTGCAGCAAATGGCTGCAGGTCATTTAAGTTTGTTGAGATACCTCTGCCTCGCTTGATCATTCTGGTTTCTCTCTCAGTCAAACTATTTTCTCTATGCCGTCCTCATCCTCCCACCCTTTAATTCCCATTCTCCATTTTTCCTCCCAGAGCACAAGTAGGAATCCATTGGAGGGGAAAGCCACTAAAAATAAGCTTATTCACCTTTTGAAGTGTGAAATTGAGTTTTTTCCTCTTTAACATTTATTTCGGAACAATTTTAATCTTAGCATATAATAGTAAGTATTAATCTCATGATAGTGATATAACCAATATTTTTATTAAAATTTTTTTGTCCTTTCGGCTTATCCCGTGAGTTCAGGGTTGCCACAGCGGATCATTGTCCGCATATTGATTTGGCACAGTTTTTACGCTGGAAGCCATTCCTGGCGCAACCCTCCCCAATTTCTACCGGGCTTGGACCGGCACTGCACAGCTGGGGATGGGAATGGGCTGTCAATGTCATAGTCTTGCCCAGAGACACTTCGACATATAGTCAATATAAATAATCAAAATTGTTTTCACAAAATATTGCATCTGTTTGTTTGTTTGTTTTTTATATTTTAGTAAGCACAGATTGTATTTAGTTCACCCATACTTATGTTTGACACAACTTTGCTCAGAAGTTAAAAAGCCACTTTGTACTCTTTCTTTCCAGTAAATTGTAAACACATATTTAATGTACAAGAAATCTAATTCTCATTCCAGTAATATAAAATGTACACTTGAATCTGAATCATGTACGATACACAATTAAATACAAGTTAGACAAATGCAAAGATTATTCCCACAGAAGAATATTTGTACTGAATGTACTTGAACAGATCAAGAATACAGAGTACATGAAGATACTGTTAATATTGAGTGAATGGCTTACACAATAGCAGAAAACAAATTACTCCAGCTCCTATGGGTCATTTTCACCTGTACTGCTGTGTTGCCTATTAAATTAACAGGATAACTCAAGTGGTGCAAGAGGAAGCGTGGAAATCAGCAGGGAGCTGTGAAATGAACTGAAAACAAAGAAGCAGTGCAGTTTCCTATTCGCCTACCTCGTTCTCATCCCCCTGACTGTCGATTAGACTCATCACATCATAGTTTTAATTACTGTTATTCAAAGTTCACATCAGCATGTTCGCACGAACACAAGCCGACACACAAACTGTTCAGTTCTGCCTGATTCAGAAATCTGCCTGATTACCGTGTCTGAAAATGTTTAACTAAGCTGAATGTTGCAGGCTTGTATTGTAAACCACCAATGTCTCTCTTTCTCTCCGTGCTTCACTGCTCACAGTTTATTTCCTGGGTGCTGCCCCTTTCAATCAGTGTCTACAGCTCAACAGTGGTTCCCTTCTGAATACAGCCTCTAGTATTAGATTTCATTTAGATCTCATTTACAACACAGATGGAACGGTGCTAGCAGCTCCCCATGCAGCCATGTGATTACTGATGGCTTTCAGTGGGAGGATACTCATTCACCAACACTGTTGGCTCAGGTTACTGCATCTGACCATCAGGTCTGGCCATTAGTGGAGAAATCAGAAGCTTTTTCTTTAATGGGGTTTATTGTAGTAATTACCACTCTTTTAAGAGACAGTATGTTTGGGGTGCTCTGCCAGCACCATCAAGTTGGATGTCAGTGCGTAGAACACAGCTGAAGCTGTTTTTGTTTTTTTGGTACGGTTGTTATGTTTTTTTTTTAAATTTTGTAGAAGCTGTTGTGTTTTTTGTTTTAATTCAGTTCAGTAAGTTCAAAATATCTCATATCAAGGTCTATGAATTATATGTTAAGTGTGGAAGTTCTAACTTAAACTGTCTTGTCTTGTCTTTTACCATTTATGCACTGCATCTTTGCATTTATATTCAAATAGAAATGATTAAAACTCTATTCAAAAAGGTTTATATATGTCAGTATTAAATGCTTTTCACATTCTACATCTTCTATAATGTTAATGTTTATATCTGTTTTTGTGAGTTACATTATAAAGCTTAAACAATAGACAGTTGAATTAACTTTATCTTGTGAATTATAACCAAATGATACTTCTTTTTGTTTACTAACTGTAATTGAAATCTGTCAGAAGTTTAAGCTGATGTCTGACGTGACTTGTTTTTGGAATTAAGCCAGAAATATAACCCAAATAGTTTTGAAATTGCTCTTTATCACACAGTACAGTGAAAGTTCACTGACCTTGTTTATAAAACTCAATTTACTAGCGACAGTAAGTACACAGCCTTAAAATAAAACTATATTGCCTTTTGTTGCTCTGCAAGTGTGCTATGAATTTTAGGTTGAAAGTATTAGCCAGGCAGAGATGCTGTCGTATCAGCGCTGACCAGCTATATAAAAGTTCAACACTAATTCACTGGAACGACCTTTTAATGAGAGCATTCTGATCTCGAAACACCACAAATTATAACCTCTAAGAAAATTACTACATAGTTGAAACAACACCTCTCTGAGAGTGTCAACAATAATTAAACATAATTGTTTTCCCAAAGCGTTTATTACCAGACTCTTGATTTAAATTGCATACTAGTTTCCAAAGGTTTCTGCTTTTCAGGTCACTCTGTGTGCATAAATTAAAGTATCTGGGATAGTATAATTTATATGTCCTATATTCAACATCATACAACACTGCAGGTACACCTATCCAGGTTTAGCTGAAACCTAAACCATACAGTTGGTGGCTACTGACAATCAAATGCACACATCTTCAAATACACCACTACAAACACGCAGAAAGGAATTCTCATAAACAAAAACACACACTGAGGCTGGAGATATTTCCTTGTTTTTGCCAACATGACAGTCAAAGTCATAGATGTGTATAGGTGTCTTAGCTTCGTAAATATGATGCACTTTTCCTGCTTTTCGGCTTCAAAATGTGTCTTGTACACATACCGTAAACATTTGTTCAAACAGATTTCTTGTGTAATCTTATGTTTGACCCATGTCAAACATGTCAAAAGCTCACGATGTACGTCACATGCCCCCTGCACAAACATCATGCAATAATGTGTTTATCTGAGGCAGTTAGTGACAGCGAGTTGGTATGCGTGTGAGTGTGTGTGATGAGGCGATTAGAAGAGTAACACTTCAGAACCAGTTGTGTGAGATGCTCCACACAGTCTGCTGTTTGTGTCTCCAAACCACATTCCACTGTCAGTCAGCGCCAGAGTAACAATGTTCTGACCTCTCAGCGGCACGCTCAGTTACAGCGCGGTCAAAGCATTTAACCTGAGCTCCACTGCTGCATAGACCTCATTAGATCGGCCAGCAGAGCATACCAAAGGAGGCCATCTCTAAAACCAGGTGTCAGCCAGTCATTACTTCGCTGTCTGACCCACAGAGCAGCTGGAGATTTTCTGAAGCTAGATATGGCAACGAGTGGAAACAGCGTGAATAAACATACATTACCTCAATGCCATTGGACCGTAAACACAATAGTTCCTAATCAGCATCAGGCGACTTATGTACAGACAGAAAATTGTGCGTCAGTCTGGTCTCCAGTCTCATTAATCAAGTGACTACAGAGGGTGTGTCTGGCCACATGTGTGTCTCATAAGAGTAGGCGTGCAGTGAACTGTCTAGCGGCTTGTGTTTTCGTACATCATAGACTTTGTGTGTACCCTGCAGCAAAGACCACAAACTATTTTTAGGACATCACCAGGTGTACATACAAAGGTTTTTAAGGTGGTGTGGGGGCATTACAGGAGAGACGGTGTATCTTAAGTGTGAGTGTGGCTGAAAATGTCTCGCTTTGGAACAATGAGATACCACCTGCAATCAGTCAGGCCAACTCATTACAGAAATTGGTCATGTTTAATAACAGTCGGGCTCTGAAACAATATTATTAGGAGCTCAGATGAACTTATGTGTTAAGATTTCCTTGCAGTGTTTTCAAATGTATTAAGATATAACATGATACATACATTCCCTTTTCATTCCTCTCTTCTGCTATGTCTGTTTTTTCCCAGGTGAGTTTAACCCTGCGGTTCCCAAACTGGAGAAGAGCGTCAGCGGAAGCAGTCCATCCAGGGATCGCCTTCTCCTCACCATGATGATGCTCCTTCTGGCTACTCTCTTCATCTCCTAGCAACGGCCATCCCATCAGCATCACCATGCCAACTAGCCTTGGGAGGGTGTACAGTATCAGCATGTGGGGGAAGGGGGGGATGTAGGAAAGGAGCAGGAGAGGACAGTTAAGATACCACAAATAGAGCAGAAGGCTAGAGGAGGAAGCCTTTGAAATGAGAGTTCTGAAATGAGCATCACTGTGCGAGTGTGTGTGTGTTTGTACAGCTGTGTGTTTGATAGAGTGTGGTTCTGGTAAAGTTGAATGACCTTCAGGCACTCTGTGACACAGAATGAATTGTATATTTCATTAAAGTTAGCTGCAAATGCAGGTGTAGACTGTGTGTGTGTGTCTGTGCGTGTGTGTGTGTCTGTGTGTGGCCACAGGTTGAGCTTGTTGAATCATGCACACAGCACAAAGCATTTATACCACAGGAGAGGCAGGGATGAAATCCTAATAAAAAGAAGAAAAAGCATCCAAGCCACCCATCCAATTGAAAACCATTTGAAGACTTTGCCTTGGATCTGATTCGTTGAAAGATGTCCTTAGGGCTAGTTGCCATAGTTTCATGCAACAAGCAACAAGACTTAAACTGAACTCATATGAACTGAATTGAATTGAATTCAGCACAACTTAACTGAAAATGCCTTTTTGTTCTTATTATTGTTGATCTTGATCCTGATCAATGGAGGAGGAAAAAGAAACCAGCTGATAAACTGTGCTGGTCCTGTGTAGAGGATTAGTCAAAGTAGCTGATAGTTCATACACAAACACACCCTTGGACTCCAGATGCAAGTGTTCAAGTTGCCATCTCCACAATGTTGTGTCATCCTGGGTTTCACCATCAGTCTCCTGCACAATTCTAAAGAAGATAATGGGACTGCACGGGATCAGGGGAAAATATAGAGCATTTAAATGATGAAGCATTCACTTAAGAAATGTGTGCATTCACAAATAAGAAAGGGGGGCGGAACTTGATGTGCCATTAACACAGAAACTGCAAGGGTTTCCTGCTGTTGTAAGCTGCTCTGTTTCTCTCCTCTCTGGTCTTTGAAGTATACAGTTAGTCCTCTGTCATCTCTGAGGCCAACGCAGCAAACGATTGCTATGGACCAGCTATGGATACACTCAGCCTTACACTGCCCTCTTCTCAACCAACTGCAGGCTGTGTGGAGGAGAGGAAGAGGAGCAGAAAGGAAGGACTAAAGAGGAAGGACAGTCTCTCACACGTGCATCTCTGAACAGGCCAAGTCCCAGATACGAAGTCTCTGTTAACTCTTTTGTCAGATGCCACATGTAAACAGGTTTCTGTTACTGCGTGTGTGTGTGTGTGTGTGTGTGCACGCCTGAGAGGGGAAATGTATGTCTGTGTTCCGTGTGTGTGTGTGTGTGTGTGTGTGTGTGTGTGTGTGTGTGTGTTCGAGAGCGATCAATATTATGTTAAATGGTACTAACAGCCTGAAAATACATCCACATACCGTACATCTTGTAGGTACAAAAATACAAAATGAATAAAAAAATCGAAACGCAACTAAAGCAGCAAGTAATGCATACAAAAATTCTCTGGTGGGAAGGTATGGCAAATTAAAACTCAAAGATCTGCACCAGTCAGTTGCTTCAGAGTAGCGTTTCCATAACAACTAGTACCTTATTCACCATGGTTACCCTACCCTGCCAACAATGGACTGTAGTAGGGCATGGCTTACCATAGAAGCTGAAAACGATGATGAAGATGATGATGGACTCAGAACTGACTTTTGACCTACCAGGTCAAATAGCCACTCAACCACCGGCATGTGAGGCGTTAAAGTGCTCATGTAAATGTTAAAATGGACAAAGAATGGAAATCAAGACAATTTAACGTCTTGAAATGTGCAGCGGTGAAATGTGATGTAGGCATTTTTACAAATTTAAATCTCAATTTCTTTGTGGTTGTTTTTTCTCTTTTACTTTTTGTTAATATTATTACAGCTTTTTGGGGGTTTTGTTGAGGTTTGTGTGTTTAAAAGTTTAAGCCATATGTACACTTGGGCTGTGTTCTGTAATTCTCAGCCAACGGATTATTCATATTTAAGGTAAATGATCTTGTAATGTGTGAGTTTTGGAAATTTTAGTTTTCAAAACCTTTGGAGGCCATTGGTTTTCAAAAGTCCCCTTTAAAGTACAGCCTACTTATTATACACATGAAGAGGAGTACAACTCGGGCTGTGTAAGGTGTTATAAAACTATAAACTGTGCTATAAACTATGTAAAAAGCTATAAACTGTGTAAACCTCAAAATGCATTTTTACATTAATAGAACTTTATCATCTCTTGTCCTATCAAAAGCAGATTTTATTTACGTACTGTAAATGTGTAAGCCAGCCCAGGTGTGTATATGGTGAGCTAGGAAAGGTTTGGATTCTGGTGTGGAGTGGCAGAGTCAAAGAGCAATGCCAGACAGTAAATCATTCTTAAAGTTGCACTGAAGAAACTTAGACACGAGAGCAAGAAAGTGTGTGTGTGTGTGTCGTCTTTGTCCCTCTAAATAAGTGTGTGACAGAGAGAATCAGAGTTCATTTCTGTCCATCCCTTCATGGCTGTGTGCAGGAGCTTAGGCATGACATGCTGTCAATCTTTGTGTACTGATGTGTGTGTGTGTGTGTGTGTGTGTGTGTGCGCATGTGTGTGTAGGTAAATGAATCAAGACTGAGCAAGCACATAAGTGAGCAACAGTCTCTTTATTTCTGCTTTTTCCCTGTATGTATGACTGAGAGAGCGTGACCGATTGATTGCAGAACAACAAAAGCATTTAATAGTGTTGGAAACAACAATTTACAATCATGTTTACCTTTGACTGGAATGACTTTAAATGAACTTGAAAATAAACTGTAAACTGAACAAACCATAACAGAGGTTATAACAGTGATCATGATAACAAATTAATAAGCTTACAAATCTTACTTTTAACAAGATGTGTGTTCGGCTCTTTATTCTCCCCCACCCCCAATCACGGTCTATTGTCTTTGAGGATCTATAAAAAGGACATAAACATGGAGCTAATCCATGAAACCAGATGGAGAGGTTTCAGTAAGGTGGTACCTGGTACATTCAATTCTCTGTAGATAATGCTTGGAACCTCACAGATGTCATTTTCCATTTTAAAGTTGGCGTGCTCCCTCAGCATTCATACATTTACACGCTCCGATTAGGGTGATAAGCACCTCAATAACCCAACATTTGAATGACAATTGGACAGATCAGCAGAGTGTACCTGTATGCCTCCACTGGGTGATGGATAGATAAAGCTGTGGCTGGTGTCAGAGCACTGCCAGATGCAAGCTGTAATCTCATGCAATAGGTGTTTGTCATACAGGTGGAGTTACTTACCACTGACTAGGCCATCACAGGGAAGAAGATGGAGAGATAAAGGTCAGCAAATAGAGGTAAGGTAGGGAGATGTAAGATTAAAAAGTTGACATGTGATGAACAAAACAAACAAGAAGATAAAAGATACACATTGCATATCTTGAATTTCTGGCCAGAATGTAATGTGAATTTAGAAAAACATTTTATAAGACTGCATTTTAAAACCTTTTAGAAATACTCTAGACTTGGGTAGAAAACTGTGGCCTGTATGTGTGCTTTTCACAATTGCTAGAAATCTAATCAACAGATTGAGAAATAATTATAAAATGAAACATACTTTTGAACATAGTAACCTTATTGTAACTTTTTGCATCTACCTTTTTTAAGTAGTTGCAGACTATTATAGTAGAGTTCGGATTGGAGACAGTAACAGTCATCGTTTTGCTCCAACAGCTCTGAAAAATTAAACTCAGAGTTTGCCATATCTACAGAATCGCTAAAATTGCTAAATCATTATCTAATGCATCTCGACTATATGCTGAGTTGTGATTTCTGTTTCATAAACAGTACAATGCTTTCTTTAAAATATTCCTCAACTAATTTTAACTAAACTAAAACATCTCTTCATAGATATTTAGAGCTATGTGCTCACATCATTTTGCAGTATTGTAATTAATTTACACATAAATAGGTGTTCTTATGATCCCACTGATTTAAAAAAAAACATCATCATTTCCATTTGGAAACAGGCACATAATACACCCAGTGGAAGTGATTCCAGAAAGTAATACAGCTTTCAGATTTGGAAGGGGGAATGAATACTATGACTGACACCACCCAGCAAACCATATTCTGCCAAAATTAAGTCAGTTTTCCGAGAATCAGCCTGACTCAATGCGGGTGATGTGAGGCACTCAGACATTTGTGTCGAATTTTTTAAATAGTAACAGCACACTGTACTTCCTCAGGCCACTGTTCTTCATCATTCTTACTGCTTTAAATGCAACGCATTACCAGGAATTTAGGAATCAATAGGCTACGGCTTAATCTCCGTATATGTTATGTTTCCTTATATGTTCCTAATGTGTTTAAGCTATTCTGTTCATGTATCTTTTTTGGGAACCTGATCACACTTATACCAATAACTGCAAATGACCCATACTGATGAAAAGTAACAAACTGTGTGTAAGACCTTGCACAACTGTGAATCAAAAATCTGAAACTCACATCCAACCTGCAGTTTCCAATATCAACCACCTGGTGCCGCTGTTCAGGCGCAGTTTTGGTTAACAGCGGCGCTTCCAGTGCCATTTGCTTGTAGTCCATGTAAACGTCATTGTCCACTGTGTAGCTGGAATCCTGGGGTTTAATCATACAGATTTTGTTTTCACTGGGTTATGATATGAGCTTTTATTTATAGCAAGTTGAAGAAGGTAAGTGGGAGAGGGAGAGGGTTTGTTGCTGGTAAGGTGGGAAAGTGGCTGTGGAAGCCATGGACTTTCAAATACCAAGCAATGAAATATTATGTAACAACAATCCAAAGCTTCTGCAAATGACAGTTAAAATTCAAGGTCTTCCCGTCACCTACTTGAAGACAGCTTGTCTGTCTGCATTCATTCATCACTATGAGTCAAGCTGAAGAAAAATATTCTACCTTCTCTGATTGTGTTTGTTTTACAGAGAAACCAACATTACACACACGCAGGCTTGCAAATGCAAAGCTATTTAAATTGGTTCTTCCTAGTATTTAGAACATGAACACACACGAGCACACACACCACATTTTTGTTTTGTTCACATTTAGTTTTTGTTTGTTTTAATTTGTTTTTCATAGGGTTGAACATATGTCCTAATGATTGGGATAGCAATGGAACCAACAAGGTATTTTCTAAGATCACAAAATGCAGCAAGATCCCTAATTAAACCTTAATTAAACTAAACATTAAACATGCTTTCAGACAAAAAGTACAGGCCAACAATTCGGACCGATAAGCTATCACACTATTTGTAGGTCAGATTGGAAAAGGTTCCAATAATGCTGAAAATTAATCATCATACAGACAAATTGTGAGTGTGTATAAACTGTGGCAAAGTGTACATTTTGCCATTTTCTCTTCCATATCTCTCTGTGTGTGTGTGTGTGTGTGTGTGTGTGTGTGTGTGTGTGTGTGTGTGTGTGTGTGTGTGTGTGTGTGTATTACATGGGAAGCAGCAGCACTTACTACCCCACCACTGTGAAGACCCCCTCTATAACATCCCTGTAATCATCCACAAGAAAAGAACATAAGCATGAAAAGCATAAGAAACAGACAGTCTCCCCCTGATGACACACATTCTGATAACCATTTTCCTTCAGATCTGTCTGTGTGCTCTGAGATTGGTGAAACAGTGAGGCAACTCAAGCCCTCCCACTCTGCCTTATGGCTCCTGGTAAAAAACAACTGCTCTTCTGTGCAAACACACCTTTCTATGTTCATGTTGTTTCACTCAATAAAACTTAAATATGTTCTTTTTCAGTCCAGGGCAATGCACTGAACATAAGGGGAGACTACGTCAACATTGTGCTCGGTGCTCATGTATGTGGTGGGCATGTGACACTGGTGTACGTGTGTGTGCATGCGTGTGCCGAATGATGCAGCGCTCTTCGGAGCCACACATGATAAAGCTTGCTGAGTCACTTGATTTCACAATGTGGCACCTGGGGCTGAATTCCGAAAACCTTTTCAAGCACTTTCACAATCATCAAGCCTGGATACTGATTAAACTCCAGCCATTAATGGAGTTTCTATCTATCATGTTTCTTCTAAAGAATACTTGACATGTATCGAGTACTTTTCTACTTTCTGTGTTTTTACTTCAATTCAAAAATCAAAAGCAAAGTTCTAAAATGTTTTTTTCCCCTTCTTTCCTCTGCAAAAACCTGACACATGTTCAAGGTCTTAGAAGAATCCCCACTTGAATGCGGAGCCTATAATTCCTATTTATTGCCCCATCTGGTTCATGCCAAAGCAGCTCTGCTTCGGAAGGATCCCGCTGGGTTTTAAAGATGCAATTTCATCACTGATCACTGATGCCAATCATTCCATTTCTCAAATCTCACAGCGTACGTTTTAAGGTTAAAGTGATAATCTGTGGCATTTTCATATAAATTCATTTCTGCCTTTCTGTTCCGTATTAAATCAATGCATATCCTGATTGTGGAACATTTTATTGTTTAATATTTCATTTAACCTTGTACATTGCTAGGGGAAACCTTCCTGTAAACAGGATGTCATTTGTGTCCATGGAAAAAGCAACAGCAACTTTTTGGAATAAATACAGGAATAGTTATAAAAGCCAATGGGGCTGAGCAAACAGTGACAAGAATGCACAAAAACATCCAAAGAAAAGATATGCAGTTGCAGCTTGTTGTTAAACCTTACTGCACACATGACCTGCCTTTTTAATGCTATTTAATTTAGGATTTGGTTGTCATCAAGTAAGTTTCAAATACTTGTATTGCATACAATGCATTGCAGTCTGCAGGCAATCACCCATTCACACTCACACAGTGAGCAGCACAACAGTGGGGAACTCGTGTGACAGCTCACAAGCTTCTCAACTGAGTTTGGACACAGCCAAACTTTTCATGCCATCAGCCACGAAAAGGCAATCAGACTTTTTGTGCCTTTCTGCTTCCCTACCAATGTAACGACATGCCTCCATCTGACAAGTGCAAAACAGATGACTCTGCGATTACAGCTTCTCAAAGTTGCCCAATATTTGAAGAACCATGGAAAAGCCTAAATAGCATCACAAAAAAAAAAAAATAAAAATGAATGGGACTACATTTTGGATGATCACTTTGAAGCTCTATGTTGACAAGATGTTTCTATTGATTGACCATGAAGCAAAAGTATTTTTTAATATTCTGAACTTCCCAGAGGTTTTGGTGTGAACAGTGGATATGAGGTGCACTATGACCACAGTTGTTCCCCACAGGCCAAAAACCACATCACCCTTCACCATATTTGCAGAGGGGGTATTTTTAAAGCTTCTATGTGAGAGTGGTGAATGTTTCTCTCTTTACCCTGTCTGTCCAGCTCAGCCCATTTTCCTTATTTGTACATTTTCCTTTTCCCCAATTTCTTGTTCCTCACATGGATGCAACATACTTGGCCCATCACAATTTTACACTGTCTGCTTTGCCATCTCTCTATTTTCTCATCCTCCCTCTGAACGGCTGCTCTGACGCTGTCATTCGCCCCCAGATTTATGCTACTGGTGTTAGTCACTGCCTGGCTTTTCCCCCGTCCTCTCATCACATGTCCCCCTCTTCTCTAAGTTTAGCACTAATCCTCTATTTCTGAGACAGCATCTGTACAGAGCTAACAGATGGGGGGATATATTGTCTGTCTGACATATACATTTACATTTACATGAAGGACACTTCGACATGTGGGGTGAAGGAGATGGGAATTGAACTGTAAACCCTCATGGCCACAGCCGCCCCTCCACATACATATAGCATGTACAGTGCAAACATTAATTATACACTGCTGGTAAAGGCTCATTAATAAAACTCTTGAGACTACAGAGTTAATATGTAAATTTAAAGTATAATTTGATCCTTAAACTCATCCCAGTGTAATTTGACGGGTCACACTATTTTCACATTTTCCTTTATAATTAAAGTGTGTGTCGGCCCAAGGGTAGAGCATTGCTACATCGTTAGAGTTGAAAAATAAGGTGTTGAGTGTGACATATTTTTATATTTTGTCCCAGTGTGTACATTAATGTTAAATTGTGTTTTTCTGTACCATATCTTTACAGTGCTCTTGTGGCCTGGTGGATCTATGAGTAGAGCATTGGGTTGGCATGCAGAAGGCCACAGGACTGAATACCACCCCCACCAGGTGTGGCCCCACCCAGCCATCGTGGGCTACCTCGGTGTCGGTCCTGAGCCAAGCTAAAATGGGAGGATTGCGGCAGGAAGGGCTCATTGCGCTGAACACGTTCCGCTGTGGCGAAGGAGACCGAAAGCCGTTGATATATTTGCACTTAAGATTCTGATCTTAAGATCAGATAAGGTGTCCAACAGACTTAATGGATTTAGATCTAATATATTAATCACTGAAGAGGAATTGTGGGGCCTAACTGTACCTCTAACCTGCCATGTCCTATTTTCTTATTGACTAATCACCAGATTATCTGCCTTTCTGGAATGATTGCCTCTATTCTTTAGTCTCAACTTTGTGTAATTTTGATGACAACAACAACAACAGCAAAAACAACAACGACTGACTGATTATAGGACATGTGGGGAGGAGCCCACACATCACTGCCCTGTCTGTGACATGATGCCTGTATCTTTATTGTGTTTTTTGGCACAGTAACCGTTGTAGAGAAAACTTCTGTCATCTCTTTAAAGGCACAGTCTGTAAACTGTGTTCCAAATGCAAACTATCAACGCAACATAAATAATCAACAATCAAACTTATTTCAAAGAGTTGCAGTAAACAAAATATAATTTTATATAATTAAGTCAATCTTTTTAAGTCTACAAAATATGCATTTGTAGTAAAATAGAAGGTCACCAAATAACAAATTGAATTGTGGTTTGATTATTTTTTGTATTCCATAACACTGTGCATAAATTCACTCAAACATGACTTGTGAGGTGACTGAGGCATATGTGAAACGCTACCCTGAATCATCTCTGTCGTCAAAGATGTGACACGTGTGCAGATATGTACACATATGCACACACAGCACCCTCACACTTACTGGACATAAGTTCAGACACACAGAGGGCACCATCCGGTCGGACATAGTATACTATTTGTTCTATGTGGTCTTCAGACTGTGATGTATTTCACCACACATGTTGCACATGTGCTCCGTATAATACAACCAACTGCAGCATCCAGTATGACCTCTGCTACATCATTTATGCATTTAGTCATTTATTCGTGTCATGCACAAAGAAAAAATATGTTTACTTCACAACCTAAATGTCAGGTCAGGATGACATGAAATTATTCCTTAATACTAGGTGCAGATGCTCATCAGTATGCGAATGCGACAAATGCGTGTTTTTTTTTTTTTATTAAATATGGCAATTTCCATGCTGATCTTTTATCGTGTTGATTTAAAATATTGCTCAATAAATATTGCTTTCTGCTTCTACTGCAATGTCATGGCTGAATAGTTAAAGTGATTCTAAACCCTATGTGTATTTTTTAATGTCAAATATAACAGCTTAAATATTTGATGAAATATAGTTTTTAATTGTCTGCAGCAAACAGGAGCTGCGGTCAACTTTAATTCATTCAGTTGTAATAGAATCTGATGTGACAAATGATCATGGTGGAGAAAAGTATTCAAAAAGTTTATAGAAACATTTTTTGGAAGTCCTAAAGTGGAATTTTAAACATGTTTCACAATAATTCCAAATTGTTCTCATTGTGAACCCCTAATTCTCTTTGCCCTATTCTTCAGTTGAGTCTAATTTTAAATCAGTATATAGTACACTTTTTCTCTCTCACTGATTTAGTGGGAATCCGCATTAACTTCTGAAAGATTGTATTAGTTCATGTCAGATGATTTAATCTCGAAATGAGGAAAAAAATTAAAGGCTTAGTTCTACTTTACTTGTTTGGGTACAGGGAACATTCATGGGGTGTACGCAAATGCAAGCTAGACTGAAGTGGTGGATAATGGGGCTGTGGGGCATATGGTGTGTTTTCTAGCTGCTGTTTTGTCCCCAGATTTCTTCTTAATCTCGCTTGTCTCATTTTTACTCTTACTTTTTTGTCCTGCATAAAAAGCAGGAGTCTTTTTTGTCTCCCAAATGCCCAATGACTTTGAAACAAACAGCTGAGCCATCTGGCCAACAAACACACACACACAAGCTGATGAGCACGACTGAAGCTGTGAACACATTGCAACTTGCTAAGTCCCACTTAGGCCAAATAGAGGAATTAATGAGGAAAAAAATAACAGGCCGTCCTAGTGGGACACTGTGACAATGGGTTGCAGAATAAGATCTTGACGGCTGTGATACATTGACTAATGCAGACTGTGTCCTTACATACTATAATACATTTCTATTTTCTGTGGCATTCACATTTACATCTTCTCTGTTCACGTTAGGATGGCCTAACCCTAGAGTGAGAACTCATCTGAAACTTTGAATTTTGAATTTGTTGTCAAGTAGGACTGATGCTTATTTTTGGTAGAATGACATCATATTATGAGTGAATGCGTGTTATATTTAGGACTAAACTAAAAATGTATCATTTAGCATCTTTAGATAATGGACATGCTTGCCACTGTAATATACTTGTGAAAACAAAGCCTTAAGTGTTAATAAATACAGTTTCTGCAGAGACTGCACCATATATTTCTTTCATAGAGGTTGTACCAGCTTGGATATGACTCAGCCTTAATTGAATCCAGGAACTATAAAATTCAGTGGTGGTTTGTCAGTTCAGTTTTGAGAAAAAATTACCAACAACACTGTCATTTCTCCTTTTCCCCTTTTGTTCTCCTCATTGTCTTCTCTTCCTCATATCTCAGTGTCTTCTCAAACCCATGTTTTGCGGCTTCGAATAGCTCAACTCCAGCAAGCGGCTACTGGAAAATCCGATCTGTCTCTGTTTCAGACAGTGGCACACACTAAGACACAAGTTACTAAACATCTCCCAGACTGTAACCTGCTTCATGATGATGCAGGTTATTGTGCATTTACTGTAGGTTGCAAACAGGAACTGAATAGTGAAAATAACATTCTGTGAGTCTGTCATTGCACGTTTACATGTGCTCATGTGTTCTTGTTTGTGTATCTAATAACATGTGTACTTGTTAGCACATGGAAGAACAGAACAACCTCTTATGGACCTTATGCTCTGAACAGACAGTGTAGTGGCTAAGCTTGTAAAATGAGTGCACCATCTCGTGCCCCTTGGAACTTGAATAACCTTTCTCATTTAGTCTGACATCCACTAAACTTCCACTCATCTTCTTATCTCATGTAATTACAAATCAACATTAGCTTGATGTTGTTTAGAGCATCATGTTGAATTTTTTCGAAGCCTTCTTCTTTTGTCCTACACTGCACTTTCATTTTATAGTCACCTCAAATCAACCCTCAGTTTCTAAATGTAAAATCTCCTCTGGATTTTAGGTTTATCTGGAGCTGTATCACACATAATCTGCACCCTTTGTACTTTCTGAAATAAAGTTGTGTTATTGCAGTGAAGATTTTACAATGTGAGGATTTTACAAAATGAAGATTGAAGGTTTTTCTAGGACTAGAATTGTTTCCACAGGAGCCAAAGACATTAAATACATTTCCTTTAATGGTTTGCGTTAATCCGGCATTATGTTTATGCAAGACTTTTCCTCATAATAGGATTTTATTAAAGCCTATGGCTCATTACATCCCAGTGGTTTCATAACTGAGTCTGCAGGCTCTTTTGTTGCTGTGCTGTGATCTGCCTTGACACATGACCTTCACATAAATCAGATGCCATATCGAAATACATACAATTGTTTACCAATGTCTTTTGGTATTGTGATAAATCTCTGTCTGTAGAGGAGATGTAACGTCTGTAGCCAAAGGCTCCATTCAGGTCACATAATTTTATAATAACCTTCATCTAGAGCCGATGCTTATCTTGTCAGTACTGTCTCATTAAAATAATGTATTGTTCTATAGTACAACTAACTCAGAGGCCAAATGTGTTTAAGATGTTAGCAATGAGCTGCACAAGATAATCCTGCATGATCTAATGTATGCGTATGTTATCAACTGTTCTTCCCATTGTCATATCTGTCCACGTTTTATATCTGTAAGGAAGAAAAATTTGTTTCTTTAAATAATGTCTAATGTCTGTTCATTAAATCTAAGTGAGATATTCTCCACATTCATCAACGTAAATGTACAGCATCATCAGATTTATTTTATTTTCCAAGCAAGCAACTTGCTGTTAGCAGTATGCTGTTTCATCTTCAAGGTGCTTTTTGTGAACCACTCAAAACTCAACACACTTGCGAAAGCTTCTATTCAGTTCTTTCAGTTTTCTGTCTGTAATTGTGCTTGTCATGCATTCTGCTAAGATTGTAATATAGTTGTCTTGTAGACTGTAGATCTAAAAACACTTCTGCTGATTCGTATTTTCTGTTCTGGGCTTTTGAACCCTGTTTTCTTACAGGTAGCAAATTATATACAACAACCTTTGTATGCATGTGTAGCAGTAACTATGAGAGCTGATATTTTTCCTGGCCATACACATGCTGCTATGGCTGCACTACCACTGCAATTCACCATCAAACATTTTAAACAATGCTTGTTTCTCCTCCTCAGACTTGGTGCAGACTATGTATGTATCTCATACTGATCTGATACAAATCTTTTCACCAGCTGTAACACGTGTACTATGCTAATGTTCATTTATACAAACGTGTCGGTTACACTTTCCTCACCCCGGAATAGTCTGTAAAACCAGCAAAGACACACAAAGTGTTTTGGTGTGCATGCCATGCTTCACCACTGAGCTTTAAGGGATTTTGAAGAAAGAAAAACTCAGTGACAATAAGTGTTCACACTGGATGCAGTCATCAAAATCTTTCCACCAATCCACAATCCTTTTTTTTATGCAAAAATACTGGATTGCCAAAGATCGACAGCAATTACCTCTTTTAAACTGCTACCTCCCTAATGACAGCCTCTTTCAGATGCAACACATAAAAGCCTGAGGCAGCTCTTACCAACACAGGAGTGTGGTGATCCAGTATTTCCTCACTTCTGTCAAAATTATTTGATCAATTGTGCATAGTTTAATTGCCAGTTTATGCAGCTATTTAAGTGTCGAATAAGCCTACTACTACTATTTTGTCAGTATTATTGTGGACATTAATGTAAACAAAAGCATTAAGCAAATGTAATACATTTAATCAGGAACATTAGGCACACACAGCCATTAAACTAATGGAATCACACTGGATGGTGTTGGCACTTTAGATTGAATTGCACATCTGGTTACTGTGTGGGTCAATATAATTGACTAAAACAATGATGATGTGCATCATGACACAGAATATATGGTGATAAACATTTCAGTGCTTCCAGTAATGGGATTCTGGCTAACAGAAGGTGGGGCAGAAGTGTGATCTGCCCTGTGGGTTGTAGTCAGAGTGAGTATATTTATGTTTGATGTTCTGTATATGCCTATGCTAATGTTACAGAGCTGCACACTGGCTTACCAATGTATTTGGTACACCGACATACTTATTTGCAATGTAGAATAACAGTCCTACAATAGATCATATGTTTCTGAAGCATTAGCTGATATAGAGTTAGAGTGGTGTGTTGATTCACTGTATTGCTATATTAAGCTACTAAAGTGGTTCGCTGTAGGAATGGCAGTGTTGCTCTGCTGGTGTACCACTTAGGGCCAGTCTGAAATATCACAAACAAATATTTGGAGGGATCACCATGAAAACTTGAACAGAGAATGAGTCCCTTTGACTTTGGTGATCTTCTTACTTTTCCTCAAGCACCACCATGTTTTCTCTGATATTTGGATTCTCATCAACAGGTGTTACTGTATACTTTATAGAAACTAACAAGATACCTCAGTTGTTTTGGTTTTGAATCAATTTATAGCAAATAATTATACTAAATTATAGCATGTCAACATTATACACTATGAAGATGTTAGTTTACTGACATACATATTTGGAGAAAAATATCATAGTGCACAGTGCCTCCAGCATGGTTGCAGACCTTTGGTCTTGTCGAGAACCCATGGTCTGCATTGGACTATATTTTGGTTTTTGATATTCTGTATCCCTGTGTCCATTGGGGAAGATTCTTTACCTCACCTGTGGATGATGATCCCCTGCCCGTCAACCTAGTTTACAGGTAAACCTGTGGCACAAAGTTTGATTAAATTACTAAGAAAAGCACAAGGACATTGTACTTTCTCTTTATGCTTTGCTGAAGAAATTAGGTCCCCAAACTTTAAGACGTATCTAGCACACACGATAATCATTTGAAAGCAATTATTCCAGGCTGTGCATGAAGATCAGGTTAATTAAACAGAAAATTGTAATCTGTGTTGATCCACCGGGGGAGATTTGTTCCCATGGTCTCCCTTAGGTCTTCACTGAGGACATTTATTAGTTTGTGTAACACACTCCTACAGATGGACAAAGATATAACAACACAGAGTCACACACACGTGCTCTTACTGAAACACATAGTACAGTACATTAGAATGGATCCAAACACCTCATTAACACACATCCTGCAGGCTGTCCTTGATTCATTCTGGCATCAACAGCATATTAACAAACATAGCTATTGGGGAGTTATACCATTCTAGTTTATGGGCTATAAATACACTCACACCCTTCACAGAAGCATTATACACGACGAGACCAAAAATATCACTTGGTAAGAAGAGATTAAATGGGAAGAGTGATGGACAGACAAATACATAATGAAGACATGGCAGAGGGAGACAAGAGATAAAAAGTGCGGATTACACATATCAGCAGCAGTAAGTCATTGGGGCAGGACAGAAGGGCGAAGGATGATGGATGGATGATAGACAAATGGAGGGTTAGAGACAGGAAAATTATAATCTGGAAACATCTGGATATGCCATCACAGAAGGGTGGTCTTACATTGACATTAATGCTCATACACAGTCTTTTTTTCTGTCTTCATGCATTGTTCAGGCACATTGTGTATTTTTTCTGTGCCTCATTTCCTACATTTCCCAGAACCACTTTCACCAGCCCTTAGAAACATGCCTGGGCTTATCCTGTTTCTCTGTTTATATGTAGGTGCAGAACAATGGTTATAGTGAAGGTGATAGTGACAGTAACAGTGAAAGTAACAGCATATGTTCACAGTGAGAGGTAGTGTGCCCATTAGTCAAAATATGTAGACCCATTTTTCATCTTGGTCTTCAAGGCCACTGCTGCTAAAGAAAATTTGATTCTGCTTTTCCACTGAGGATTTCTTCCTGTATGGCAGCATTTGAAAGTCAGAAATGGTGCAAAATGGTGAGTGGCCTTGACTTTAAGCTCTGACAGGACAACATGATGTGATTGTGTGTGGGTTTTCTTTTTGTTACATTTCTCTTCTCTGAAGATATGTTTATTCTCTTTGTGGTCATATCCACATTTCACCACTTGTGTTGGCTAAATACAAGTAGCATGCACACTGGCAATCCAGTATAGCTTCTGCTTTTTCCTTTACGCTTTTAAACAGCAGTTCTTTTTTATTAAATCTATTAATTAATTTTATTAAAATTATATTAAAACTATTATTTTTATTAAATCTGCCTGTTAAATCTTGATAGTGTGACAGTGAGCCAGCATGAAAAATCCTGACCCTGAAACTGAGCTGGCATAATTGTATTATTTTTACTGTTTTTGTCGTATTATTCATACTGTGCATTTTCTACTATGAAAACTGAAAATGTCTACTGTTTTTCTTTCAGTGTTTTTAGTATTTTCTAAAGACATTTTGTAAGGATCAGATATGACAGACAAACCTGGTTCTGTTAGCTAAGATAATTAGCTCACAGCTCTGTTGTTTTGCCACGTTTTACTTGAGAATGACACCATAGTCTCACAGTTAGAAATAGATGAATAAATTGGCACTGTAGTAATGTAGCCCCATTTACCAACATCATCTTTCATGAGTCTCTGCTCAATGTTTTTATCAAAGGAATACACAAGTACCAAGTGTTTATTTATTGATTAAAGGGGGTTGTATCCCCCATCATAAACTTGGAACTTAAATCTTAATTTGCTGCTGTTCCTAAAGTCATTCTAACACAAGAAGAAAGTGAAATTATACTTGAGAAGCTGCAGCAAAGATTAGCTGAAGCACTGAGGGCTGTAGTTATATTTTTGTCATTGGACATTAATATAGTGTGAAAGGATCCAAGTTCAAACATGCTTAATATTATGTGAATATCATTTGAAATATTACACAAGAATTGATCTGTGTGCTCAAACATGTGTGAGTGTGTGCACGTGTGTGTTGGCATTAGCGAGGTGAAAATTCCTAAAAAGCGCGATATGCTCCTGTATTGTCCATTGAAAGTGCCTTAGTGCATGCTCTATGCTGTTTGTACTAAATGTGCATATGCAGAAAAAGTGGATGTATGTTACAGCTGCAATGTAATTATGTTAAGGATTTCTAAACTGACTGACGTGTTCAGCAATCATTCCATGATCATTAAGCCCAAACAAACTTTCCCTTTTGAATTCAATTCTGAATTTTCTTTCTCCAATGTTAATTTCAAACATGCCTCTATTCTCCTTTTTTTGCTTATATCTTTTTTAGTTCTGTCTCAAGCCCAAGAGTTGGTCTGTTAATGAGTTTGTTCAGTGACAGCCTTGAACGCCTGCTCCTTTCACTTTGGTGCACACACCCACTAACACATGCACACAAACACTCACACATACACTGATCTAATTGTTTCCCTTCGGACACAAACAGAATTCTATTCAGATCCATCACAGAGACGAAACAAACACAGTTCTGACAGAAACACACAGAGCTCTGTGGTACGAGGAAATGTAAGCAGAGCAAAGAGATTGTGCGATTGATAGGAGCGTCAAATGATATGAAGGACAGGGAAGAGATGAGGAGACTCTTTGATTTCCTCTGACCTAGAATCGAGAGCTGGGCTACGCTGATTTGTGTGATGTCACACATACAGTAGTACAACTATTAACTGACAGAGTTTGTGTAATTTGAGCTGGAATAAATAAAAAACAACAACAACCTGTAATTCAATTGTTTAATGGTATATCCAATGAAATTGTTTAGAAATTGGGATACTAATATAAAGTTTAGCATATCATAAATGAGCAAACAGCTAGCCTGGTATTTAACTGGCTGTTACTGCAAAAAGTAAATAAAAGTAAAATGAAAATAATTCACACTTCTTAACAAGATTTTTAGGAGCCATTTCTTTACTACATGTCACTGCTTACTCAGCTCAGTCTGCTCGTCTCCTAAAATTAAACCTCCAGTAAAGCAGAACAAGAACAGGAGGGCTACAATTAGCAGGCTTACAGACGTGTTAATTATAAAATGATATCATAGACTGTAGCGCCGAGCAGGACGCCTCAGGTTTCAATGCCTGGAATAATGCTGACCACACCATAGTGTCACACAGGAGTGGACTCTGTAGCACGTTGATGGTTGAGTCAGATGAAAGAATGCAGAGCAGCTCCTGAGGAAAACAGGAGAAGTATTTCTGGATGATGTAAACAGTGTAGTATCAGTTACCTGCCTTACCAGCAAGTATGATGTCACCTTGTTTAATGTGTGACACGACAAAGGGCAACTTGCATCCAAAGATATTTTTCTATCTTTCTTTCTTTCTTCTGTGGTACTGGGTATGGTTGATTGCACTCTTTTTACAGGGATTTTTTACATTTTTCAGATCATATCAATATTGATTTAGTCTCACTCTCATATTTGCTCTGTTTTGTCTAAGCCTACCAAATTTTTAACATGATTGCATGAGTACTTTTTACTCCACATAAGCTCCCTTTCACAAAAACAATATTGGCATGCCATCATCATGCATACATAAACTAAAAGGCTTGTATATAATAACAGATACCTTTATCACACTGGTGCACAAGGCACAAGGTTGGCTATTTAAGCTTTGTGAGCATTGCTATGCCTGTCTCTGTGGCGCTTTTATTAAAATCCCCTTCATCCACACACATAAAGAAATCATAATTCGTGTTGTCTGTTCAGCTAATACAGAGGTGAACCTTGCGCACACACTACTCTACTCGATAAAAGTTTTATGGAGTTATGATAAGAGTATATACAGGCTCTCCCACCCTTGTTTTCTATCTCTTTATCTAGGACTTTCTTATCTACGCTATAACAAGCTGCACGCACACCCAGGTAATAGTTCTCATAAATGCAGTGTTCGCCATGACTTAAAACACGTAGAGACACAAAAGTAACTGAGCACAGCAATAGCACGTTATGGAGTTACACGTGCGTGTTTCTGCTCATGTTAACTCATCTCCGAATTTATTAATTTAAGAGCTAATGCACAGGTCGTTGTCGCAGTATGATATTTATTAGGCTGTTTTGACTGTATTCCTATTATTGTTTGTGTTGTGCGTCTCGGCGGTTTGTAGTATGTGAAGAAATCAACAGACCGACATCCCATAATACCACTAAGTTTGTGTTGCCAAGGTAACCCAAATCGATTGGCCAGTCAGAGGCAGGAACTAATTATAATCTGCCTCCTTCCACGTGCTACCCTCTTTCCATCCTCACCTACGTCTTTCTCCTCTACACAAAACTCTCCTAATCTCTCGCAATTTAGACTTGACGGAAAAAATAAACCATGGCTTTTTGGATAGAAATGTTGAGACAGAGTGCAGAGTGTCTGCTTCTGTCTCTAAGGCATCTGTCCATTAAATTCAATCCATCTACATCTGTCAGGTCCTCCTGACCTGCAGAGACCAAGACCAAGCAGTTCAAACCGGGTTTGACTGCTCTGGTGACTGACTCTAGTGAACACAAGTGTGAATTAATAACGACATAGGGATCAGGACTGTCTGGAAAATGCCCTATTTCACACAAATGCACAACCTTCAATTTCTTCAACAGCTGTGTTACCACTGTGTTAATGGCACCAAACCAGGATCCTTTAAGCTGCAGTAGGTGTCCGTAATGTTGTACATAAGTAGAGCTTAGCCTACTGTTAGCTATCTGAAACTATGATTGTAAGATGTAGGTCAGGGCGGCCCATTTGGATGGACTCCGCCAAGTTGGACATACTTTGTGTGTAAACACTTCAGTTTGTCCTCTATTGGGTCAGACAGATGATCTGATTAATACTGCTCTTGTTTAGTCTGCTGTGTCTACACTTTAAGTTATTCTCAGCAGGTAAGTCAACACCAATCCTAACAAAACACTGACAGTGCCAACAAGCACAGAGACATAGACCAACAAGCCATACACCCCGTGTCTCAGCCCCAAAGTATTTTCACCCCACCCAAACAGTGAGAAATGCACAACCCAGGCCCCAGAGACCAGTAACTTAAATGGGCTGCATTAGATATATGCCTCAAAAGCTGTTTCATTGACTTAACATCACCATGTAATAATGATGTTGTTGGTCCCAGTTCTCTAAACAGCAGCTGCCCATGTGCATTTTCTGTTGTCTTAACCATCAATCATGCTGGTTCATACTGTCTCAGTCATTCACTCTTCTCTCCTCTTTCTCATCTGCTTTTCATCCTTATCTATGATACTGTAAAATAGTCACTCATGACATTTTCTTTTACAGTGTTCACACTTCTTCCCAATCTACAGGTTTCTCTCATTTACTGTCTCAGACAGTTTGCTGCTTCACTGTTTCTCTTCTCCCCAGTCCCGTAGATCTGCGTAGTGACACAGAGCTGTTTCTGTTACCCTCCAAAATACATTTGGCTTTATCAGGACAGAGATCAGGTTACCCCCAGTTCACCCTCACTCTATCTCTCTTTCATCTCTCTCTTTTCTCCTTCCTCTTTTCTTCTGTGTCTGGCTGTGTGTCTTTCAAATGTTGACACTTTCTTGTATCTCTGCAAACATTTTCTCACTTACCTATTTCCACCATTTTTTTTCTTCCTTACATTTCTCCCTAACACTCATTTCCTGCATGTGTTGTGGTTCTCTTGTTGCCTGGTGCGCAGTAAAATGAATGGCATAATTAGACTCACACACTACTTATTGGCTCTTTCCAAGCTCCATTCATAATAAGACTATTTAAAATCACACCCTTTTCAGGGTGCATGTGTCTGTGTGTGTCACCGGAGGTAAAAGTGTGAAATTATGCTTGCCAGAATGCTGTAAAAACACAGTGAACTCTGGGTACGATGTGTGTTTGTGTGTGTTCACAGTGTATGTGTGTGGAGTGCACTCATTAGCCCATGTCCTCTAATGAGAGCCATGGGTGGTTTAACACCTCGGCCCTATAGATGGGGCCCAGCTATGCCAGGCTGAATCCAGCCTGATTGTAATTATAGCAGTCAGTGTGAACAGAACACAGTGCATTAACAACCCTTTCCCTGCTACGTCCTGTTCTGTAATTAGAAATGTCAGAGCTGACCTATTGTGTATCTTTGGCCATTTCCCTGCCTGCTTCTGCAGAGACATATAAGACAAACAGCTGGAATGGGAATTTAACCAGCAACTTTGATGGCAGCCATTTGTAGTCAGGAATTTAGTTCCAGTGTGCTCATGATGGAGTAGAGGCCAGCAAAGAGGTGATACAAAACTACAGGGACTGGTCCCATGACCAAGTGTGGAAGAAGAGTCTAAGCACATGAGTACAGCCCGAACCACAGTGAGCTAACCACACTGAAGGACTGCAATAAAGATTTTTTTCAACAATAGTGAGAACACAGCAGAGAAAAGAGTCATCTTTAATTCTGACCACACAGCTTATGCAAACAGGCATCATATTGTGTGCAGGACCTGCCAAAAAACACTCCTCCTTTCTCTTTAAATATAAAAAAACACAACATCAAACATTTGCAGTTTACTTTTGCCTTGCTTATCGACAAAACATACACACCTTGCAGAATATTGCAATCTTGCAAGGGCTTGACGTGAGAGCCTTTCCAAG
Source organism: Channa argus (assembly GCF_033026475.1). Taxonomy (NCBI): domain Eukaryota; kingdom Metazoa; phylum Chordata; class Actinopteri; order Anabantiformes; family Channidae; genus Channa; species Channa argus. The sequence goes on along the minus strand of NC_090203.1, from coordinate 11,811,833 downwards.
CTGTTGGGGTTCACAAATTAATTTGCCATTCATACCTCCCACCAACCTTGTTTTAATGAAATGTAATTAAAGTTTGATACATTGAATTTTTACTATTTTCTGCTCCCTAAATAAATAGTGCAGAATACCGCCCAGCAGTACAAATCAAATTTTAAGTCTCACATTGTATTGAAACCCATATCATGTTGTTAGGTGGATCACATAAATGCTAAATTCACCTTTTGCTCCCAATGTTTTGGAAATCCTCTAACATCAAGCAGGGTAACATTAAACATTATTATTCTGCAGTGAATGATTATACTTCTTTTCACACGATGATAGACAGAATAAAACTGTGAGTAGGCATCATTATTAATTTTTAAATAATGTCTAGGACCCACAGATAGGAAAAGCAAAAACCTCTTTTATAAAGTACTTTAAACACTATCTCCCAATCTTTTGTCATGTGCACCTTCAAAATACCCATCCACAAAATAAGCTAACTACATAACTACATTAACTATTGTTCCTATATGTTTCCATTATTTTAAACCAGCTATTTCAACTCTTTAGGTATAATTTGTCCCCTAGCATTCACTTGTACATTATTGGAACTCACAGGTGTCTAACCAACCACCTTACTGTGATGTTGATAACAGCATTAGTGTTTGTTTGCCATAATCATTTGCAAATCTGACATATTTCTTTGACTGATTTAGGCCAATGCACTGACATACGCCACAATGTTTTCATACTAAAACATACTGTAAAGTGCGCTGAATGTACACACCGATGTTAAAATACACATACATACACATCCCTGTGAATAGGCATAGTGACTGACGGTAACCCACTTAAGAATAATATCCAATAATGGGATTAGCTCTTTTATTCCACTGATGGAGCAGAGTAAAGAGAGGAGGAATCCGACATGCACTGAGACGGTCATAAAATCAGTCCTCAGTGATGCTGCAGGATACATTATAGCTCTCTTTCTCTATATCCTCTCCAGTTGAACTCAAACTGAAAACAGATGCAAGATTTTAGAAGTGAGGTGATATAGATTAGATGACACAGAATGAGGAGCTATAGTGCTTTTAAAATCCACAGGCTTCAGCCATAAGCCTGTTATAGCCAGACTTACTCAAGCTTCTTTTCAAAGCTGATCCCTTCACATAGATTTGGGCGCAGTAATGCAATTGGTTTTAACTGTATAGGAGTAACAATAGAGACTTTTACAAGCTAAGTAATCCCTTTTGGCACTTGCCTTTGAAGGTTCTTGTAATACTCTCCTGTCCTGGCCTTTAAGTGTATCCCACTTAACCTGACCTCCCGCTAGAAGGCTACATGAGATTACATGACTCCACTGTGCAGACATTGATGGCCTGGAGAAAGAACAGTCAATAGGCTTCAAATGGAGCCTTAACAAGATTTTTTTAAATTTACATTGGAGTTTCAGGTGAAAATAATTATTGAAATAATACAGGATACAAGAAACATATTTTTTGATCATTACTTAATTTGTTAGGTGAGTATTAACAAATCTGGCACTAGGCAAACATTTTAAAAGGTTTGGCCCGCAAACCTATGCAGATGGCAGTACTCAATGCCAAATATGATCAGTCTTCATTTTGCCCCCACATGCCCTTTCAATTTCTTCTTGTTATCATTATTTTTTAGTTCATTTTTATTCTTACTCTCAGAATCAACTATAAGCAAGGGACGTGTAAATGTATTACAGTACATCCCATCCCTTTTTGAGGCCACATTGATTGTGTAGTTTGCCACAGTGACGGAGATGTCTTGGTTGTGAGCACATTCCTTCTCGGACACCCCTATTTAAAGCCCACATCAGAAAATAACATTTTATTTGAATGAGTCGAGTCCCTGATGAGAAGGCTCTTCCAAAAGAACTCCCTTTTTTATTTGCAACTGAATGATCTCAAAAACATCCTTCAGATCCCCATGAGCCTCTTTCCTAGCAGGATGAATGTGTGTTTGTGTGTGTCTAGCTGAATCACAGTATTTTATTCCATTAGTCCATTCTGGCAGAGGACACCATCTGTTAGTTGTTAAGAGCATTCAGAGAAGACCACCGCCCCAAATGAACTTTCGCTCACTGTTTTAATTCTCCCAACAACCTCCAAAGCCTGACCTGACCTTCGCTCAACCCATCACCTGCTGTCATCAGAGGGAACTTGATCCAGAACCTGTCCACACTTGGGTAACTTGGGTAATTTCAGTGCCTGCAAGTCAATAAATCACTCAAGTGAAGCATGTCTATCTATGTGTGGATGGGCCTCTGCTGATCAGGTTTGGTCGCACTGTGGAAAATCCCAAAGGAACACGTTGTGCATGTATCCATCTGCCAAAGATAAACCATTTAAACACACCTGTGTGTTTATGTGTGGTCTAGTTTAGCTTCTGGAAGGACTGACAGCTCACTTTCCTAATGAGGATGTTATGATTTAGGCTTATAAAGACAATTTAGTGAGTAATCATTCTTATATAGGGGTTACAATCAAGGGCTTAAATAGTTTGCATATTGATTAAAGACAAGGGCCTACTTTCTAATTTAACAACATTTTTGCCAACAAACTGACAGGTTAAAACACAAATCTGAATTACAGTAGCTTCAAACCCCCAACCTTTGTAATATGTGTGTGGCTGCAGAATGTGAGCTCCCCTTTATGCTGTGCACCACAAACACTTTAGAAAGGACGTGATCGTGATGCCATCAGAACTAGTGACAGGCTTTATCTGACCACTTGAGTCTTTTGCCCTGGCGTCCTTGTCATAAGTAATGTGACTTTAATACATTCATAATACAAAAATCTAATTAAAGAAGAAACATTATTCATATTTACTGCCTTTGTGTAAGTGTTTGACTAGACACTGCTACCGCCCACTTGTGTCAGTTACGAGACCCTGGTTTAGAGGATCACCATGGTGACCACTCTTTGCCAAGATGTGCACTCATACACATACAAACAAATACACATCTTCTGTTTGACTATAGAGAACACCAATTATTAATAGATACATTTATTTTCAGCCTCTCATTAGTCAATCTCCTTGTCTGAGTCACAACTGTGCTCTGTGAGTGATTCTTCTTTGATACCCTCATTATCAGCATTTGAACAATGAGATCTTGGGGATCTTTACAGAAGATGTGACACTACAAAAAAGTCCTGCAACACAAAACAGCAGTCGAAATCGAGGACAGAGGAGCATAATAACTGTAAGTGTGTGGAGTGTGTAGGTGGATCTGTCTGTGTTATAATGGAGGTTGCTTTCTGTAATTGCATGTACAGGTGTTTTTCTGGAGGCACATTAGCTTTATGCCACTGCTGCTCAACAGGAGAAAACAAAAGATGCAGAGATGTTGGTTAGGAATACAGTGATTGATTTTGTGTGTGTGTATGTGTTTGATTGTTTGTGTTAAGTGTTAATCTAGGTGTATCAGAGACAGCCCCCTGACATGAAAAGTACTAGACTGAGTGTTCTTGATAATTAAGTGACTGTGTGATTATGCAACGAGCGTGACCATGCCAATGGTAGACAAAGAAAGAACAGAAAGACAGAACAGGAGGCAGAGAGAACAGTGTGAGAAGAGCTGGATGAATTACTGAGAACGGAAAAAGAAGGCACAGAGAGAAAAAGACGTACTGCAGAGAAGGATTTAAAGATAAAGTAGAGTTTTTGGTTGTTGTTTGTAAAAGTTAGACGGAAACTTTGTTTTTATGGTGTGTACACTTGGATTTATGCTAGTAGTGGGCATGCAGTAAACTATATTTGGAGGGGCACAAGCAATGTGCACATGCATTTAAGGAATTTCAACATATCCATGACATACATTCTTGCACTTTTTGCCCTTGCACCTGTAACATAGCAACCATAGCAGTGCAGCCGTGTGTGTGGGTGCATGTGTGTGTGAACCTGGACATAAACTTGTTTAGCAGCCCAGTTTTACTGTCATGCTTACTCTAACTTGTTGATCCTTTGGACTTATATATAGACACATTTAGGACACCATTCATGTTCATGAGTCCAGAGGTCACTTCGTGAAAATGGTTTTGCCACTGATCAGTGTAACTCAAGTATGTGAACAAAGAGAGAGAGTAAAATGTTATCTTTTTATTGTTTTCTAATATATTGTGGAACCTATTTAAAGGGAGTTACTGCTTGTCAATCATAAGAACAGTGATCAGATTTGATGTTGGTGAGATAAGAGATGTGGCCCAGTTCACACTCCATTATAGCACTCCGATTCATCCTCAAAGTGCCACACAAAGTTGAGGTCTAGTACCTCTACAAATGAGTCAAATTCATTCACACTAAATTTGTAAAAAACGTTTCTTCCTACTGTTTACACAGTACTCACCAGAGTACTAAAGTAACCCCACAGCTAACTGGCAGTTTGGTAACTGCAACACAGACACACAAGTGCACAAGTATATGCACCAATCATATAGGTTACCGATAATATAGGTTAGCACATAAAGCACATAAAGTGGTTAAAATGATCCCCACCTTTCCCAGCTGTGATCTTTGAACGTTTATTAATTACTGAACATCTTTTGTCATAATCATAAACAGTATTTACTGGACTATTAAGTGTGTGTATGTCTACCACCTCTGCACACAATGTATCACATTTTGCTGCATATGGGGATGTGTTCCTGCAGACTGCTCAGACAGGCCATGCAGACCCTGTTCCATAATATATTTAAGACCTCTAGTCCTGATGTTGTGGCTGATCACTTTGTGCTTACAATGGTAGGTTCTGTGTAGATTTACTGCAAAACCATAAAACAAGACAGGCTAAAACAGCTACCCTGGCTTTGTGAGAAGGGTTACAATAGTCACTTTAAGTTTCATTTTCATAATCTGTGAAAAACAAACCAAAGCTTACGAGTTAGAATTTGTGGTTTTAATGGAGATGGTTGCGGGGCTACTTGTTGGTCAGGTGCAATGACTTCCTGAAGCAATGTGGTCACAATGATCATGATAGACTCTAGCAGAAATGTAATTTTAATTCCACAAAATGCCAACCTATTCATTTAAGAAGCATGTCAGACTAAAACAATATAGATCCTTGCAGACAGATGTGCCCCCATTCTTTACTGTAATATAGTCATAAGAGAAAGGGCCTGTAGAGCAAAATGAGAGGGCAAAAGATAGATCATCTCTACAACAACATGGATTTACTGTGTTGTGGTGACAAAATACTACTCAACAAATAATGTCCTTTATTTTACATGTTTAAAATCCCGCAGCAGCCTTTTTATAGTTAGCATTTCCTTATGTTTCCCTGTGTAATAGTAATGAGACGTGGATCCTAAAGGTGCAAAATCAATAATCAACATGTACAAATATGACTCAGACTTGCATGAAACGCCATCCGCTGCAGTCTGATCAACTCTACTGTTGAATTTCTAAAAGAAGGGCATGAGTGATGGATATCATCATAACAGAGCACTTCACTGCCAGGAGAGAGTAAGACAGGCAGTCTCTTTCTTATTCAAATGCTGATATGAACACATGTACCCACACATGCATGCACACATGTAGATGCTGTCAGGCACACATGCACACAGAATTATGCATACATGTACCCAAAAGACGTGCATGCACACACACAACCGCCCACGCACACCCTTGGAAGAAGCCACTCACACTTCGCCCCCATAGAGTACATGTCAGTCCATCTGGGATCATTAACACTATGTTAATGAATATAGGGCTGAGGCCAGAAGCATGTGAGGGAGAGAGATACAGAATATGATGGAGAGAGAGATAAAGAGGACACAGGGTGGGAGAATGGAGGATAATGGATTCTCTCTTAACAAATGCATTGCCTGAGGTCATTGTGGAACTGGTGGGAGAAAAGATTAAAAGTGAGGCCTGATGGGGAGAGCAATAACAGGGGAACCAGACCACACCAAGAGGGGGAAGTAGAACCTGAAAGAGGGCAAAAGAGCACAAAAGAGAGTGAAGGGGGCAAGAAGCTCAAGAGTTAGTTGATGAGAAAAGAAAACTAGGAAAAGTAAGGTAATCACAGAGAGATGAACTTGGTACATCCTGGCCAGGGGCTGATGAGAGCTCCATGGAAATAACTGAACAGATGAACAGAAGAAAGAAAAGGAAGGAAAGACAGCAGAGACGACAGATGAGCTGAGAGAACAGGCAGGGGAAACAGACAAGCAGATACAATATAACAAATGATGGCAGAAGCAATGTGAGCTGAGTAGCGTGGTTAAATATTTCACTGGGGCTTGTTTGTGCTTTTGTGTGCTGCTGTGTGAATGTCCATGTCTGTCTGTCTCTGTGTGTATGTCTCTGTGTGTGTGTGTGTCTGTGTGTGTGTTTGTGTGTGTCCGTGTGTACATGTGTGTGTGTCTGTGCGTGTATGTGGGCATTCAAGTGAGAGTCCCTGTGAGACAGAAAGGAGGACAGAGCAGCAAGGAGAGAGCAAGCAAGTGAAGTGTGCCTGTTGACTGGGCAAGTTAATGATTCCTGTGGTCTGAATAGTGAGACAGTGTTAGTCCAGGAGGGAGGGGGGAAACTCATTTACCCCCTACTGACACACACATGCAACATTGTTTTAGTTTGTTTGTATGCATGTCTGTGGCTTATCTTAATACCCCGTTAGCTTATGTGTTGCACATTTGGAAACAGCTCTGCCTCAGTGGTGGCTTTCAAGACGATGCTCAGAGAGGAAACCTCACCTTATTAGAATTTTTGCATTGCAAAAATCACTATTTTTCCCCTCCCCAGCTAAATCTAGACACATGGCACACTATTAAGCAGAAGTGTGCCTCCCTGTGTTTGAAAAGGGGACCACCTGTATGCAGATGAATGAGGGACACATGCCTTTGTGGTGCCAGAGAATGAGCAGCTTGATGAAGTGTGGCGCTATAACCAAAGGGCCAAGGACCCACGGGGGGCTAGAAATAAAGGGACAGAGGGCAGCAGGGTGACAAGCTGTCCATGTGTAGATGAAACAATGCCAAGTGTTAACAAGCCTAAGCTAACAGTAATGCCAGAGGTCGGGTAACAAAAGCCAAGTATTTAAAATCCAATCTGTGATCTACTAAAGCCAATAAGGAGCATATTACAGTGATTTGCCCCTTTATACTTGATTCATTGTCATAATGTTGATCTTATTTGATTATATTTCCTACGCCACCTATGCTTATTCTCAGTGGGAGGATAGCAAGGAGAAATGGTACTGTACATAAGCAGCTAAGGCAGCGACTCAAGGGCCCATCATCAACAGATGACCTGATAAAATCCAGGCAAAAGAAGAGGTAGAAATGTGTTCAACAGGATAACATTTCGTTTTTTCCTAATGCAGCAAGAGGGATGAGAGCACTCCTACACATTGTTAAACTCCAATATAAACATGTGCAAGCGCGTGCCTGTGTTTGGGCAGATGTGTTCCTACACTCACCTGAACAACCAGCATCAACATCAACAACCAACATCTTTGTTTGGTTCTTGTCATGTGTTCGGTGTTGCTGACGACCATGTTTCCATTAATCTTTTATCTATAACGCCCTTCAGTCATTGTCTTTTCTTCAAAGTTTCACTCCACCTCACTTTGATTTATTCTCTCTCCCTCTTTAAAACACTCCCGCTTCATGTTTCAGTGAGTGTCTGAAGAAAACTCTCTAAATGTTGAGACAGAGATCCCTGACTGGGGCCAACAGGATGATAGGGTAGAGAAAGAAGTGGAGGAGAGAAGCAAGACTGAAAATTTAATAGGCTTTGGGGACTAAAGGGTTTTTTTATTAGATGTCTCCCACATATCTTTAACCCGTCTTATCAAAACATTTATTTCGATGCGTCTTTAGACTCATAGATCTGTTCTTGCTCTGACACCATCTGTTTTTGTTTTATGGGTCTCTTCACTCCCCAAAACCCTCCTGTGTTCCCCTCCAATAAAAAATGCATATACTATTGTTGAGAAAGTAGGAAAAAGAAAAGCAGCCAATGCAAGGTACAGGTAGCATCACATGCTCGCTATGTTTTTATTTACTCAATCACGCAAGTTATGTAATTGTGGGATTTCAATAGCATGTTGAACAACTCTCAGCAGATACTGTAACACCTGGAGACAAGTCCGTGGAAAATAAACAAATCTGCTGTAAGGTTTGTATGGCTATCAGGTCTTCCCCCGACTTCCTTTAATCCACTTTTAGAACTGTTAAGCTTTCCATTTACTAAGACACTTTTTCTGCAAGTTGCTTTTTTGAGCTATCCAGTTTTCTGTGATATACTGTCATTCACAGAAATCCTGGTCTTCCCTGAGTGCGAGTATCTGTGTGGGTCTGTATGGGCTGGAAGAGGATTAAGTGTGATTCTGAGACTCATCTGTGATTTCTACTGGCAGTAACACGGTCACATGAGACTACAGAGAAGACGTACATGTTTGTTTGCATGCATCTTTCTGTCAGTGTCATATAGTTGTATGAGATCCCGGCCATCTGACTCTTAGCTGCAGCAACAGAAACGAGATGTATTTGTAGGTTGTGAAATTGTTAATTTTTAAGTCTTGCTTCACGCATTGCTATGTGTTAGATGAATGAAGCATTAGGAGTTTGAGCAGCGGAAGTTTGCTGGCAACCTGGGACGACAGTCAGCCCATATGTTCTTAGTGGGAAGTGGGGGATCCTGTTGATGGTAGTCTGAAACTAATGAATCACTTGATATATTTGAAGCTCCTGGAACAGTATTTGCATTTGCCGTCGTTCAGAGGAAGTCCATATGTATGTTAAAAGCAGCTTTAATGCCAATAGAGCTAAGTAGAAGAAATTGGAATTACAGAAATAACTTTTTGTAAATTAAATTATCCAGGGTTTGGCTGTAGGAGAATTTATCATAAAGTAAAATGTATAAATGTGATGTGAGAAATTGTTCACTCTTTATCATGTATTGTTACACTTTACATTTTGGGGAGACATTATAGAATGGAAAAGCACCCTCAGCCATGATTAACCCCCCCGCTGGCTATGGGATCTTCACACTCAGTGTGTGTGTGTGTGTGTGTGTGTCCGTGGGTGTGCGTGTGTGTGCATGTATGTGTGTGTGTGCAAGAGAGAGAGAGAGAGAGAGACTCCTTCGTAGTGCCAGGACATGTGCATACTTGCCCAGTCAAGCCTGGGGACAGTCTGTTTGTCTACACACACACATACACTAAAAATGCCCCCTTCTGACTCTGGAGCTCTGAACCAGCTAACCCAGGCTCGGCTCCATCCCTGGGGCCACAATCCTGTTGACAGCCTATGGTCTGGACTTTATCTATTCCGTGTGAGGTTGTTTTCTAAAGTTACCTGTGTAGGGTAACTAAGTGGAGACCAGACGAGATTAGACAGACTGATAAGATGGCAATATTTCTTTACTATCTGACAAAACGTAATCAGTACACCAGTGTTACCAAACAACAAACTGCAAGGACACATGCTTTTCAGACAGTTCGTATATATATATATATATATATATACATATACGTATATGTGTATGTGTATATATATATATATATATATATATATATATATATATATATATATATATATATATATATATATATATATATATATATATATATATATATATATATATATATATATATATATATATATATATATATATATATATATATATATATGACATGTAGTGCAATATAAATTTAATACAAGTTGACAAACTGCATCACAAGGCACAATAACAATTGAGCACAAAACAACGAATTGCAACATACAGTTTGTGTTAAACTACAAATATATCTAAAACCCTTTAAGGTAGCTCAACCTTGATCAGCTAAAACAGAAATTTACTGCTTATGTAAATATATATCAATAATTATGCCAATATTGTTGTGAAAAAAAACTGATAGTGGGTGTAATTTTTAAAAATGTTGTTGCCAGTATCTGTTTGCAACTGTCCTCTCTGTCTTTCTTTCTTCTCTCTTCATTGTTTACTTTTTTATACTATTATATATTACTTTTTAGTACTTTAGTACTAGTATTTAGAAGTTTGCTGTTTCTCCTGGTGTAAAGTTGGAGCAGATGGAGGAAGCGTCTCGAGTAGACAAGGTGGGCGGGGCATTCAGCTTAACCCCCTTGCGATTGGTCTGCGATGCCTTGATGGGTGGAGCCACTGCCAGACAAAACAGACAACTTGCGCTCCGGTGAGCCAGTCCGGAGTTGCAACAGTGTGCGTTTAATTGTGTGTCTTTGAACTACTTAGATTACTAAACTAGAAGCGCAAAGCCCGCAGTCAGTTTCCGAGTGTGTATTTACGCATTTAAATCTTAAGCAACAGAAGTGATTTCGAATTATCTCTTGCTAGTTGAACTTGTTGAGGTTCCTGTGGAGAAAAGGAGCCATGGATTTGGTGTGTCTGCTGTGTTTGGCGCTGAGCATCGGTGCGCTGTTCGCCTCCGCGGAAAGACACAGCGTCTATTGGAACAGCTCCAATCCAAAGTAAGTGCTACTCTGGGCTTTTGTGCATGTATGTGTCCACTGTCTCCGTGGGCTTCCAGTTGGAGAAATGTCTGATGTGTGGGTGTTTGGTCATTCATGCGCTGCTCTGTCTGTCTGTGACTGTGTGTTTCCTGATGGCTGACGAGCAGATGGAAGTTTATAGGCTGCTTTCTTAATATTTCACACATCCGGGACTCATCCCAGATTCATCCTGCAGTTCGTATCGCTCCTAAGACTTTACTTCAGATCCAGAGCCTGGTCACACTCTTACACAGTTACAGTTAAGCGTTTTGTTGTCATTCACGTGACAATTTAAGGTTCATGTTACGCTGGTCTACCTTTAAACTCTAACAAGACTGTCTTTAGTGTATTAAACACCACAGCAGCAGCAGACTGGGAGCGGGTGTCCAGTAAGATGGACAGATTGACCACTATATTTAACCGCAACACAGACATACTCTAACAGTAGAAAATAGACTGGCAAGGCCAGTGACGCTGTTTGTAGAGTCTGCACTTGTGTGTGTCATGGAAAACCTATTAATGAAAAGGAATCATCATCACTAAGGTTAATTAAATTTCCTGTTTCTTTTACGCTATATACAGATGCTCCGTCAAGATTCTGGGAGTATGTTAAATTGGTTTTCGATTGGGAAGATAGTGTGAGTGTGTGTGTGAGAGAGAGAGAGTCAAAGAGAGAGTCATATGTTGCTGATGATTTTGTTTTGAGGTCAGAAATGTAACGCTATCCGGCCACTCAGTGCAATCGATAGAGCTTGACAGACGCGCAATAATGCAGCGCGATTTATTCAGCTTTTAGCATGGAGAGAGTGATCCCGACGCATGACAGACAGTATTATTTTATAACCGAGCTGGAAAAGAAGGATGGCCCCCGATTGGGTCGATTAAAATCCGCCACCGAGAAGAAACAAAGTCTAAAGCTGTTATGGCCTTTTAGTCTCGTCTTGATTACATTACTGTCTCTCTAATTGCCCTTTAACAATGACAACATAAGCAGGGCTAAAAAAGAGCCCTCCAACAAGGAAAACAATGGTCCTGATAATTAGATAAGGTCTCTAATGGAAAGTCCTGTCCTCATGAGCAGTGTTTGTGTCATGGGTTCTTCAATGTGTGACTCAGTGCCCTGAATCTGACCCACCTGAGTTTTACACCTGAGTCACCACAGACAGAGGGGAGGAACTCTGGTTCAGGTGAAACAGAAGGGAAGGTAACTCAACGGAGGGAAATGTGAAACCAGAGTCTTTCTGATCGGACAAAGAAGGAAACTGGAGCTTAAAGTTTTAGCTGAAAAAAGTTGTTAGAAAAGTTGAACAAAACAAAAAGAAAGGAACGATGGGTGGTCTATACTTAGTCTTATGGCTTTATAATCTGGGCCACACTATTTCTAAAGTCGGTTGCATAACCAGAAGACAAATAATAATACTGATCCTCTTCTGTATGGCTAAATATAGATGCTGACACAGACAGACACAGACATCACACATCAACAATAATTTGCACTTTACAAACATAACTGGGTGCATGTAGTAGTGGCCTCTCTGCTTCCCTTATATCTGTCATACATATGCTGATCTTTCACAATCTGTCATACAAATACCCACACAAATCTTTAGGATTACAGGGAAATAGTTTCTCAAAAAGTCCCTGGCAAAGAAATAGACCAAGGTTATAGAGGCCACTAAAAGCTAAAAGTGAAACCATAGTATGCCACTTGTAGGTCTATTATATTTAATGGCCATGTTTCACAATCTCTATTGCAGGCCTTCAATCCCTCATTCTTGCTTCTTTCTTGTGTCCTTTCTTTTTTGTCTGGATTCCTACTCCAGACAGTCCCCAGCGATCAATCAGTCACCTGTTCAGAGGATTACATAGATCCATCAGCAGTCTTTGACGGCAGCGGGCTGTGAATAATTGAAGCTAATTGATTCTTGGTCTGATTGTAAGAAGCAGGGATTTGTCTTAGGTGGAGGACACTGACCAGATGGCAGCAGTCTGCCCATTCATGTTAGGGAGTATAGAGATGTGAATGTTTGTGTGTGTATGTGTGTAAACACATTGTACAGTCTGCATGAGTGTATTAATGTTTAGTTAATGACTGATTCACATATTTATAGCGCTGTAGGGATTTAAGGGATTTAATACCCTGTGTGTGTGTACGTGTGTGTGCGTACGTGTGTGTGCGTGCGTGTGTTTTCCTACATGACAGGTGGATAGGCATATTTTTGTCATTCTGGTCTGGTCTTGTTTTTATACTACATGTCTCTGCCCGTGTTGACTTTATGAGTCTGTGTGCGCAAAGAGAGAGTTTCAACGTGTACTGCCCCTAACCAGCTTTGAACAGGAAGTGATTTTATTTTTGTTGTGAACTGATTATGTGATGTGATTGTGTGCACCTCCACGTCAGAGTAAAATAGGGAGTGGCTGTTACTGTAGAAAGCTTTAGCAATATGTGATAAATGTGTGACTCACACTTACACAAACTAGGGGGCAAGAGGGAGGACATAGATGTTAATATTAGCTACAGCCTGCATTCCACCCCGCTGTTACTATACTCAAGTCTGTCAGCTGTGTGTGTGTGTGTGTGTGTGTGTGTGTGTGTGTGTGTGTTTCCTTCTGTACCTGTCAGTTCCTCTCCCATATTCACTCCTTTTCCACTCTTTAACAGCTGGGTCTCCTCCCAGGCTGACCATGGCCCTGCGCCCTTTGTCTTTTTGTCTCTTTACTTGCTGATTCAAGTACATTCAAGATCTTTTCTTCTCTACACAGATATGGATGCTATTAACCCACCACTCCTCTGCCTGCTTTATATCTCTGTGTTATTTGGCTGCTTTCATCCATCTTTAGTAGCCCAGGCTTATTTCCCATGCTCCCACTATCTGTGCAAATATCTTTATCAGGAGTTTGGTGTAATGTAATATTCTGTTTATCTCCGTCTGTGTCTGGCTCTGTCTGCCTTTGCTCTCATTGAGGCAGCACGGCCTGTCTCAACACGTACGTGTGGCCTCGAGGATTCGGGTGAAGGTGGTGGATGTCACTATCCCCCCATCCTACTCGTACATTTTATACCTGTTATCCCTATCTCTCGGTCTCTCATTACACTCTTTATTTACCCCTCCCCAGCACATTTATCGTCTGGTTGTTGGCCTCTAATCTCATCACAATGAAAACAGACACACATATACATACAAGCTCACATAGATTCCTCATCTAATCTGACCTGCAGACAGAAAACCATCATGCTTCTGTCTTCATTCAATAAACACTGGACTGGCCTGCACCTCCACAGCTCCATACATAGCAAGCTGTGGGTTTTGACACCTGTCAATCATGGCTGACATTACATTTTTCCCATGCCGATCCCTGTCCACTACAAATTAATGTTGTGGCTAATATCCGTATATATGCTTCTGTGGACCTGGGATGTAAAGTACATGTACAGGATTCTACATGTACATGTAGAAGTACTTTAATAAGCCTGTAAGCAATTACAAGCTACATAGGTCACCTCTCATGCTCATTTGGTATTTCTGATATAAACATGTAAATGTGCAGGCATACCTTCATGCATCACAAGTTTTATACTATAGTACACTGTAAACTTTAGAATTTATATGTGTCACCTCTGTAGACGCCCTTCTTCCCCCTCACAGTATCTATGTACCTCTTTTTTCTCTCTTCTCTTCCTCTTGCTTCCTTATCTGTGGTCCAGACTTCCTTCCTTCCCTCCCCTTCTCTTCATCAGTCCCCCCTCTTTTTCACAGAACTTCGTCTGTTTTTGCCCCAGTAGTTTTCCACCAGAGGAGGACAGAGCACCTCTCAGCTCTGCCAGAGAGGCCTTCATTATCGTAGTATGTGTAGGCAAGCATGCGTGTGTGTCTGTGTACACTGCTCATACATAGCATTTCAGGCATACCTTGGCACTGTCCCCTGTGCACTCAGACTATCATCGCCCCCTAAAGGGAAGAATTAGCAGCAAATGCCCAAGTATTTGAGGATGTCATGCATTGCATCAATTAATCCAAAACATATTCTACATTTAAAAGTAAAATGTTTTATGCTAATTCCTAGAAATTACTGAATTTTCTATCTCTCTCTGTCCTTCTCTTAGCTGGACTGACAGACACAGGCATACAGATTAAATCTCTCTGAACCTCACAACATATTAAACCAAGCATGATACCATTTGGCCTTCGTCTATTCATTGCAGATAGAATGGGAGGCTAAAAAAAGGGGCCATCGGGTGAAAAGATTTTAGTGGAAGAGAATCAGGGGGGCCTCGGCACAGGGTGAGAGAAAGGTGAAATAGTGAAAGGAATTTGTGTTGAGAAATTAGCCTGGATGAAGGGCTCTGGTATATTATGTCAGCGTTAAGAGACAGCACAACATGGAGAATAAGGAGCGGGGGGATGGGCTAATTTTAAAAGAATAAAGGCAAGGCAGACATAGGGAGGAGAGAATGGACAGTGATGGATGAAGGGAGGGGAGATGTTTGGAATTAAATCAGTGAGAAAAGCAGTGTTGACAATTTTAAAAGCTGTCATCCTGCAATGGGATTCGCAATGTCTATATGCACATAGAGATTGCACACACTTGAAACTGAAGTTAAGTGCTGGAAATATAAAACTGGCAGGCACAGCAGCTTGTATTGGTGCCTCCTTGAAGTAAAATTCCAACTTTCACTGCAAGACAATGAGGTTGAAGGTAGATTACATTGGAAGCTAATATAGGAGGAGTTTTTTGTTTATATTAGATTGGCTTTAATGGAGTATCCTACTAGTGAAGTGCTAAACCCATTAGGACCACTGACAGCTCCTCAGCCCGTGTGAAAGGAGGTGTGAATCTCCCATACCACAGCAAATTAATAGGGTATTAAGTGTACACCTCAAAGTAATAGTGTGTGAGAGTACAACTGGAAATTTGATGTGTGTAAGAACCAGTACACCATCTAAAACGCAGCCCCCCCCCCCCCCCCACCCCATTATCACATTCCAGTGGGCACACACTTACTACTGATTACCTGTGTAACAAATGGTGAAATGGTGTGTGTGTGTGTGTTTGTATGTAGGGTAGGGGGGACGGTGCATCTGTTTAGTGTTTCAGCATTGCTGACTCTTTTATGAATGTGTTGTGTGTGTGTTTGAAATAAATATCTTCAATGCTGACTCAGATGGTGAAGTGTTTGAGAGTTTGCGACCCTGAACTCTAACCCCTTGACCCAGCCTGCCAGTTTGACAAAATCCCCAGGAAGACAGTGAAAAACAAAGTTCCTGTGTCAGTTCTGACCGAAACCAGTGTGAGCTCAGGGAACAAATGGAGGGACAGCAGGGTTGTCAGGGAGAAAGGGGGGAAAGAGGGAAAGCAGAAAAGAGAAGAAGAAGAAGAGCAGTGCAAGGACAATGGCAAAACTACAAAGCTGTTGAAAATGTTAAACAAGTCACATACTGTCACATCTGTAGTTATTTTACTATTTCATACCCTTAAAACACACACATCTTGCCTGCTGACGCAAACTCTAGAGTAGCTCCATAGTGAGAAATGACCTGTTTGCAGCAGAGGAGAAGAGATACAACCACCTTCAACCCTCAGTGTTTACCCACACCTTAGTAACATGCAAGAAAACACACACACACACACACACACACACACACACACACACACACACACACACATTCAAACACACTGGCTCCAATGGGCCTTGATAAACAGATGTGCTCATGAGCCCGGGGCATGAGACGTTCTGAATAAGGGTCTTCAGAGAATCCCTCACTCACAAAAACATTCGCATGCACACAAGGAGACAAACCCACATACTGAGTAAAGTAAAGTAATTTGTAACAACTCGCACACCTGGCTCTCACAGTTTTACATATAACATAGCTATCATGTTCATGCGACTCGCACTCTCCTGAGAGCTGTCAGTGAGAGGCGGGGAGGCAGCATTCGAGAGCTTTGGTGAGTGAAGATGTAACAGTGGAGAGGGTGAGGTGACTGCATCAGTAGGCATCAGTGGGCTAAAGTTTTCCAAGTTCACTGACTTGTGTTCACTCATTTTGCTCAAGATTGTGTTGTCTTTAACACAATCTTGAGCAAAATAAAGACTCATTCAAGTGTAAACAAATCTAAATGAATGCAACTTTGAAACCACTGAAAATTCACTCAGTGACATGAGCCCTCACATTACACACATCCACAGCAGGCAGGCTAGTGAAAGCTCCACAGGGGGTAAGGTACAGGGGTTGAAGGGGCCCCTTAGCCTTCAGGCATTCTGTCTTTGGGGAGGGAACGGGTATTGTTACACTCCATTCACTTCACCTCTACTCTTTTTCTAGAGAACACATTGGCCCCAGACCCCTAACAGCTTTTAATTAGTCAGACCAATGTAGAAGAGGAAGAAGGGGGGTGAAGAGGTGAGGAGAAGGATGAAAGGAGTTTTCTTAAAAAACATGAGCCATGAATGAATCTGTATGTTTTGTTGGCTTTTGATAAGCCTATGTGTTCATGTGGAGGTCAGCCAGGCCACTAAGAAGGACACAGTGTGGGAAAAAGGTGTATCCCATACAATTTAAGGCTATTCTTCACTCCAGAGGAAACCACTAGAGAACTCCATGTAGCTTCTCTTCCCCTACTGTGTTATTACTGGTTTGACTCAAAGAAAAAAAGGGTACAAAGGAACATGATTAGAGCCTAGATTATTTGGCCAATTAGGCTGCTACAGATGCGTCTTTTTTCCTTTCATTGAAGCACTTGCCCTAGTAAACACACACACATAAGCAAAGGCGTACACATCTACACACCTTACAAAGAAGAAGCAGTGATTGTAAGTGGAGGGTGGTGATCAGCCTAGATAACAAGTATAGAGCTGTGCTCAGCTAACAAAGCATGTTTTGACAGGTAGGGTAGCCCTAATGCGCACACACACACACACACACACACAAACACAGAGGCAGGAAAGAGGGTTAGAGGCCCATGTTCGGAGCCGATGTGTCTGTTACTTGGCTGGGGGGTCCTAACAGGAGCCACAACAACAGGAGGGGGGGATCAGAGCCACGTCCCGTGCTTTGATGCCTGGGCACAGACACTTACAGCACACATAAACAACAGCAGACAGACAGAAGCAGTTTTTGTCACTTTCGCTCTCTACAGGATTCTTACATGTAATCACAAGCATCCACTAGCAGTAATACTGTTTAAGCCCAGACTAAATTTACAGATTAATTTTTTTGTTTTACCCCTATGGATGTAAATACCAATCTTTCATCATATCCCGGCCCTTGGTTAATCTTAGGGTTAGGTAGCACACAAGCAAGTTGTGTGTCATGGATGCCAGCATAACATGGCCTCGCCTGCATCATGTTTACTGCAAAGAAAACACAAAAGGCACATGTTGTGTGAAGCTGAAGGTAACAGTGCCCAGTTACAGTTAACAGAGTATTGTTCCTCACTGCGTAGTAGCTATTTATTAACTGTAAGTTAAATTTTGACTTTAGTAAAGCTTTAACTCAACTTCATGAATACTGCTTTTGTATGGTCACTGCACATCATCACAACAAATATGCAATGCCATTATTCAGGATAAACATACTTTTCACTGTCTCTCCATACTTCATTAGGACTTAGGGGAGAGAAAATCAGCATAGGAAATGAACAAAGAGGAGACGGGAAGGCTGAAAGAGCCATAAAACTAAATGAAGGCTAAAGATGAAAAGGGAGAAAGACAGTCCAACTGTCTCCACCCACTGTGTCTCTGTCTTTGATGAAACCAGCGAGAAACTGAGAGACAGATACACAGAGAGAGACAACAAATTAGGGTGAGAGGGAATAGACAAACAACTAGGTGAAAAACTAATGAGATGCAAACGGGAAAACAAGACTTGACAGAAAGAGTTGTACACATAGAAAGAAATGGACTAACAGAGAATGTGAGAGGAGAAGTGGTTAGTTTTATTTACTTGGTAATCAGGTTAGAAGTGAATCTCTACTGAAGACAAAACAAGAGGAGTGTGAAAGTACAAGAGGAGTGTGAAAGGTGTGTGTGTGAGTGGGATGATAGGGATTTTAGGTGTGTTTTCTTGCTCAAATACAAAGTGAACAAGTCCAGCCTGATTAGGCTCTTTCTAATTCTGTCACAGCGATGGGTTTGCACAAGCACACAAAACACGTCAGCACAAACATCATTAAACGATACCCGACTTCCACCCTACGAGCTGTTTCTAAGCGGTATTTATGCATGTGTGTGTGCGTAATTAGCACACATTAATATTCTGAACACGATTGAATGTGCCAGGATGTGTATTGAACGTGTGTATAAAACAGATTATATATGCCTCTGTAATTCATGTTGTTAGTGATTTTGTAAGAGGTTTTTTGCATAAAAAAAACAACTCCTGTTGGGTGAAAACATTTGTCAAACATGTGTCTCTTTTCCTGTTTCCTTGCAGCTTCCTGTGGGATGAGTACACAGTGGAAGTGCATATCAACGACTATCTGGACATCATCTGCCCCCACTACACCCACGGCGAGGTGTCATCACATGCAGCTGAGCGCTATGTGCTGTACATGGTGGAAAGGGAGGACTATGAGGTGTGTAAACCTCACTCTTTCGATCAGCTCCGTTGGGAGTGCTCGAGGCCCTTCGCACCCCACGCTCCTGAGAAATTCTCTGAGAAGTTCCAGCGCTTCACACCCTTCACCCTGGGCAAGGAGTTCAGACAGGGAGAGAGCTATTATTATATCTGTAAGTATCAATAATACCATAACATTGGCATTTTTAGTCTGGTCCTAATTAGGTTTCCTGTATTAAACTTTTTTACTCATTTCTAATTACCCAGCTAAGCCAATGCATCATCATGGCCAGGAGTGTCTGAGGCTTAAAGTGGATGTAGTTGGGCATAAAGGCTCTGGAAAGACTCAACTAGACAAATCCAAAGCAGAGGACAAAGGAAAAAGCTTGGATGCAGGAAAAGCACAGTTTCCTACAGCTGGAGGAGTGCACAATCCCTCTAACCGGCTCCCAGCAGGTGAGGATTCTATAAAATACCAAATACCAAATAGATAAATAGTTTCACCAGGGCTGTGTTTTAGACAAGCTCAGCTGGTGTGTTTACCATGTCTAAATGAGGAAATTGGAAACTGACTGATCTGCTCTTTTCTTTCCTTAGATGACCCTGCTGCGATACAGCCAAAAGTTCAGCGGAGTATCGGCAGTTCAGGAGCACAGCTGGTCTCCCTGTCACTGTTCTTTATCATGATCCCAGTCTTATTAGGCCTTTCCCTGCTACACTAAGGCTGACTGGGATACCCTAACAGAGACAATAATAACCCAATGCTGGTAATTGGGACCATGAACATTGATAGATTTTTTTTTTGTTTTTGTTTTTTTAAATACAGATTTTTTTATACGACAATGGACGGTGCTGAGTGTGTGTTTGTGTGTGCTTGTCTAACGTGTGTTTTTGTTTTTGCATGGATGTGGAACGTAGATCGTTCCAAAGAAGAGGACCTCAACGACGTTTTTTGTTACTTTATTATGAGGATTAAATTCTCAATTTTGACCATTTAACATGCACACTTTTTTCGGCCACTATGATTTTTAAAAATAGAAGCAAATTGATCAAAATGCTAAATAATTTAATCTCAGATTGAAAAAGACAAGAGGAATACATTAACCTCAATTTGACGTACAGTTGTGCAAGTAATTGTGCATTACTGATCTCAAACTGTCCGTGTCATTTTTCTTCCTCTCTATGTAGAAAAATGTTGGATTCCATGTATTGAAAATGTTGTCGACTTCACCCAAAGGGATATACATTATGTAGGATTTTTGTTATGTTGTTGTGTAGCACTCAGCTCTTTGTTATATCTCAAATTCTCTGAAGCACCACTGTGGCACACTGATGCAAAAGCACAAACTGCAGTACAGGAAGTATATGACATTACACATCTTCTTTATTGTAAAAAGAAGTAAACAATTTGCTTAATCCAGACTATTGGATTCCAAATTTGGAGTTTTTTCTTATAACCAATTAAAGTGATGCCAATTGATGCATGCACATAACAGAGAACCATTTGAAGGCTATTTCCTTGTCATAAGAAAAAAGCCCAAATAATCATCTCATCAACCTACGCTCCAGTGTTGAGAGCCACAGATCAAACCTAAAACTCACAGGTATTTTGGGGAGCTGAGCTTCTTCAGTACTTATTTACTCATTTCTACTATGTTGACAGTATCATGGTACACAGTCTGATATCTGCAAGTGTGATCAAACTGTCAAACCTCAAACTGAAAGGATGTTCCAGGATGTTTCTTTTCTTAACTTGTGTCATTCTGTAAATGTTATTATGTAAATTTGTACGTGTAAAAACCTATAAAGAACTGTTTTGAGATGTGAAGAATCTTTAGTGAAATTAAAAAAAATGTGATGTAATAACAGTTTCTGTCTGTTTTCCGTAAGAAATCTTTCCACTACGCGAGTTCGTTGATATTTTTAATGGCACAATATTTGGACAAATCTCTCCAGCCCCTCCACATTTCCACCCCCAGGTCTTTCCCAACCTTTATTTTCTCATCCCCTCTTTGCTGCCCTGTCTGCCTTTCATCCCTGGTGAGACAGCGTGCCTTGGCTTAGATTTCACAGTCTGAAATCCAAACACGAGAACTGAAAAGGGGACGATGAAGGAGCAAGACAGCAGGATAGTGAAGGGAAAAAGGCTTACAAGCAAACTGACAACTGGGTGTGAAGGTGTCACTCTCGCCTCCACATTTACACTCTTTTCCTTTTTTTCCTTTTTTGACCTTTCTTCTACTACGCTCGGCATCCTCTTTAGAGGGGAAACTGAACATCTATCTACACTGTGGTATGTCGGAATTAAGAAGAGCATACTGCACAAATGTTTCTACTTTCAAACCCAAGAGCTGACTGAAAACTGTCAAAAGTCTCCATCCCCTGTAAAACCATGGTGCACAGACTTCTAAAATCAGAACATAAAACTGAGTTGTTTGTTTAAATACTCAGTAGAGGATCACAGAGCCTCACAAATCTTGTTGCAATGAAGCACCCATGTATTTGTGAAGTAGGTAATGCGGGCAACTTAACAGATGCAACAGACAAAACATGGCAGTCTTCACAGTGCTGTGGGCCACAGAAATGTCTTAGTTCAACATGATTTCATATACAGCAATGTGCAGAAACTAAAGAACTCTTGTTACAGCTGTAGCTGTAAACCCTTTACTTGCATCAGTGTGTATATAAGTATAGTAAAAGTTTTTTTGCTTAAAGGGAAAAAAACAGCATAATTCTGTAGAACACTAAAACTGAGGAGAAGTAAAAGAGCAAATATCATGTCATAAATCTAGTGAAAACTTAAAAATGCACTTGAGTAAAAGCAATATTGCTCTATGAATGCTAGACAAAGATAGTTTGTTTTTACAACTGTTAAAGAAAGTAGAGGAGCTTCACATAAGAGCATTGTCAAAAAACAAATGGAACAGCAATTTAATACCAAAATATCAAATAAAAGATTAAAAGATAATATTGTTCAGCATCTATAGTATATAGACACGGCATTAAAACTAATGTCACAAATGATTAGATGAAAAAAATGAAATGTCATGCACATGCACACTTTTTAAAAAGTGAAAAGAAAATGGACTAGAGGAAGGTGGAAATTATACATCAGGGACTGTTGTTAAAGGTCAAATCTAAGAGTTTTTTTGAAAGCTGTAGAGTAACAAAAATTGATCAGAGTGATGATGCTGAGAGCCTTCAGATGTCCCCCACCCACAGCTCTGATGCTCAACCCTGACAGCTGGACACAGAAGGGAAGAGTCAGCTAATCTGAGAATCTGTGACCGTGTGTGAGGTAAGTGATATAGTTGTAATAAAGAAAGGTAATGAGAGCAATTTATGTGTTTGTTATTAATTCATCTAAACTTTGCTGAATTGTAATTGAGCCATACTTTAATACTTTTATTCACAACTTCACAATATATATAAATTCTGATTCTAATTCCTGTATGTACTATACTGTAAGGCACAAGGGCCGCAACGTAAATACATTTATACGTAGTATGATAAAATTAAAGATTGGGGAAACTCAAATTACGCAGATTAAGCATAGCACATTTGGGTCCTTTGCAGTCTGGGACTCTTCACAGCTCCTAACATGTTTTTTTTTCTTCTCTAAAACCGGTGGATCGACCCTTTAATTATCGGCTTAACCCGGGTATAGAAAACACGGCTGATATAAAAGTAATGGATGCATACTTACAATACACGTCAACATGTTTATAACACAAGAGTACAACGTGTAATCTTAAGTTGCATAAATATAAACACATTTAGAAAAAAGCCCAGTTTATTTTAATATATTTAAACTTCAATTGTGCAAGCGCTAATATTTCTCCATCAACGTGGTGACGTAAAGCGCAATGCCGGCAGTCGTTGCAGCACCTCATTGGAGCAAACCCAACCCCTGTGTGTGTGTGTGTGTGTGTGTGTGTGTGTGTGTGTGTGTGTTGTCCCACAGCCAATCAGAGTACGGAAACCCTGAGTACACTGATTGCAAACACGGAAATACACCAATAGAAGGAAGGCGTTCGTGTTATTATAGTCCTCTTTCAATTTTATGCAGTTAAGCATTCGCGATTAAAAGCTGAC